>NC_080782.1:2158660-2481160 GCF_028018385.1 Neofelis nebulosa | reverse complement strand
GAGAGCCACTCCAAGATGTCGACTGCAAATAGAAAGCCACGTTGAGGCTTACTACTTTTTATAAATTAAGTCAAAACAGCAAGAATGTCCAGTTTTGGGAATGATTGTTTCCTCCATGATCTGACATTAAGCATTAGATTACCTTGGGCCACTGTTGTCTGTGGGCCATCTAGGAGAACTCTCTTTGGAACTTGGGTTTGCTCTGACAGCCTTTGAAGGCAGGGCTGACTAGTTCTGAGTAAACACGGAGCCTTTTCTGCTGCTCAGCTGGGTTTCCGAGCCATTTGACAGCTGAGGACAGAATGTATTTTCAACTTGGAATTTGGAAAATTTCGATGCCATGACAACAAAATTGAAATAGAGGGGTTTCCGACACAACCTGGCTCATGGATCAGTAGCGTCTCCTGGTCAGGTGCTCATTCAGCCTGCACACTGTCTGTTGTGTCTGATGTGTTTTTAGAAACACTTAATTTGTATACTATTGACATTTAGACTATAACTGTCAATGAGAATGTGTGTTTTAAATTAACATGCCACATAACCAGCATATTATACAGTATTTGGACAGGTTCATATGTAAGTAGTTATTGGTCAGATTTCACATCACAATGCGCACTTTCAATAAAGTTGGGTATTTCCTACTGAAAACTGATGGCTGGACTTTTACAGTTAACTATTTACTAAAAATGTTGCATGTTCAAATAATCAATAAGGAATCTCATTATGTTGCAGAGATGTTTTTCTCTTCATTTTCAGAAGTTTAATAAATGTAGCACAGCCAGAAATGAGTGGCCTGAACAATATGTCACCGTGAATTAAAACCTAACAGCATTTTTGTTTGGTCCTAATAATGCAAACATCTACCTTAGAATGCATATCAAAATTTAGAAGGCTGTTTCCAACCAATTCAGGAGGAACTTGTTGGATAAAAGAATTCCAGAACAGGTAATAAATTGCCAAAGAAAATCAAATACATTTTTGGAAAGGGCCGTGCAAATATCTAGTTATATTTGTGGGTTTAGAAAAATAACACTGAGTGTGAACGGTTTCCAAGAGTTGGGTTCACTGCAGCCCTAGAGTCCTGGCCATGCTTATTGCAAGAGATTGGGGCCCGTGTGTCTTTGGATTGCAGTTCAACAAAGACAGATACCTGATCCAGAAACTTGTTTCCAGGAAGATGATATTGGATGCACCTAATTTACATTTTCACATCTATTAATGCCTAGTAGAGTCACCCTTTCTGCATATCTCAATCATGTACTTAAATTGTTTTACACCTTTGGACCACTGATACCTAGTGATCCATACCAAAGAAGGACCGGGTTTAATTTAAATGCATTTTGGTGTGAAAAAAAATAATGTATTCAATACCTTTTTTCCCTAATGTAGAATAAACATATATATACACTAAATATCCACTTGCGGATTTTTCCTCTGGGGCCTAAAAGAGGTGCCCATTGTATATAATTCTCCTACACTTTTCTGTAACAATAAATGTAGACCTCATACTTTCCAATTAACCTTCATTTTTTTCTTTTTTTTAAAGTTTATTTATTTTGAAAGAGAAGGGGGTGGCAAGAAGGGCAGAGAAGGAGAGAGAGAGAGAGAGGGAGAGAGAGAATCCCAAGCAGACTCCACATTGTCAGCACAGAGTTGGACGCCGGGCTCAAACCTACAAACCACGAGACCATGACCTAACTGAAACCAAGAGCCGGACATTCAACCAACTGAGCCACCCAGGCATCCCTCAATTAAGCCTCATTTTCATCTTTAATTTTAAAATAATATTTTTGTAGTTTCAATTTACAAGAGTCCATGATTTCTTGACGTGAACATGAATGGTTTCCTTTTTTCAATGCATTGGTAACTTTTCCCCATAGAAGCGTTGTCACTAATATCTTCTTTCTATGTATGTCATAGAGGTAAAAAAAAAAATGTAGCTGAACATACCTGTCTGGCATTTTATTTGTTTTTCCTTTGTAATAGGGTAAAATTATTTTGCTTCCAAACCTACATTGTCTGCCTCATGTCTAGTCTCTCCAACTCTTGGTGAGGAAATTGGCAAACAAAATCTGATTTACACTGAGATTTATGAGATCTGATTAACACCGAGGTTTAGGTACATCAAGCACTACTGGCTGTTTCTGACATCCGATGTGGACCCCATGATGCTAGAAACTGTCTCCAGGGTGCAGAGACAGACACCAGCAAATCTGCTCCTGAAGGCTCGGCTCATTATTGCAGAAACTCTCCTCCGCTTGCTTACCTTTCAAAGTAATGTTAATAGCCCTTGGTTCGCGGTGCCCAGTGCTCCCACTGGAAATGCTAGGACTCCAGACGCTTACCACAAAATGGTCTCACAGAGTAGAGAGTCGGCTCTGTAGCCTTGGCTCACATTATGTTTAAGGTTAACAGAAGCGAGGAATGCATACGATTAAACTTGCCAAAGCCCGGGAACATAATTAAGGGATACTCCTTGAGAACTGCTCGTTAAAGATCGTCTTTTAATTGCTATCTTGCTAGGAGAGACCAGAATGAATGAGGTTGTTACAATTTCCCAGTCAATCTTGCAATGCTCCATTTTCCTAATTGCTGTAGAAAGGTTATGGGTTGGATTCCGGAAACTGCTTCCTTGTCCTGCCACAGGATGAGCCTTCCTTTCTCTTGTCTTCCTGCATGGGTGTGAAGTCTCCCCGACCACCCTGGCGCCATCACCCTCTTTCTACCTTACCCGGGCCCACGCCCTGGGAACTTAACCGTAGGGGGCCGTCAACCAGAGTCACCCATGATTTCGTGTCTTCCTGCATCACGTTTTCCTTTTCACTTATCCGTGTCAATCTCAGGTTTGGACTCACGTTTGGTTTAGCCAGGGATTGAGTTTGCCCAACACCGGTATCATTGCTATGTCCTATGCACAGGAACTGTTGCATTAAAGGACACATCTAAATGTAGTTTTGTCTAATCTGTGCTCCAGTCCGCTGAGCAGTCAGACAATAGCCTATAAGTCAAATTTAGCGGCCCCTGCCCCCGCCAGTTATTTTTTTAAGGTCTTGGAACTAAGAATGCTTTTCATCATTGTTGAACAACAACAACAACAACAAATCAAAAGAAGACTATCTTATGACACATGACAGTTATATGAAATTCAGTTTTGGGTGTTGTACGTTAAGTTTGATTGGAACACGACAACACTCATTTATTTGTGTATTGAGTGCGACTGTTTTTGTGCCACAAATACACAGCAGTTACAACAGAGACCACATGGCCTGCAAAGCCTAAGATATGTACCAGCTGGTCTTTCCTAGAACAAGTTTGCTGATCTCTGATCTACATTTACCAAGGCAGGCGAAAGGTCAGTGTTATCGAACAGGGCCGGGTAAGGATGATCTGGAGAGCCAATGCCCCCACTCAGCCCACCCTAGCTGATTGTCACCGTGCAGGAAGGTCGGCCCAGCCTGGCTGAATTGGCCAAGTTTTCAGGACAAGATAGCAAATGTAATTTTTGTGTAATTCTTAAGAAAAATAAAAAAATAAAAAAAACACAACGTAAGGGAGACCCAATATACCCGTGGCTATGTGAATGCATGGGTTGCCGAATCGTAAACTCTGGCCCCGTCCAGCTGCCTCTAGGACTGGACTAGGCAGTGTATGAGACATCCCGTTTGGGGTGACTGGCACTCTTTCTTTAATGTTTGAAAAGCAGAATTGGAGTCTCTCAAAGCAGAACAAGAACTCTGTTCTCATAGCTCCCTCCAGATATGCGATGCATTTTTGCATTTTTCACGAATATGGTTCAACCTGGTGTTCTCAAGCTATTAATTAATTTAGGATGGTTTTCAAAAATACGGCAGATATAAGTATATTATTAGGGTGACTGTCACATTAATGTCTAAACCACTTAGCTAAAGGGTGTTCTTGTCATAAAGGGCACCATCACTTTCCGTTGGACATTATGAAATGTTAAATTCAAAAGAGAAATTAAAATATCAAGATGTCCCTATAATACATTTATGTAGACATTTATTTATTTATGTATTTTTAAATTTTTTAACGTTTATTTATTTTTGAGACAGAGAGAGACAGAGCATGAGCAGGGGGGCAGGCAGAGAGAGAGAGAGGGAGACACAGGATCCGAAGCAGCCTCCAGGCTCTGAGCCGTCAGCCCAGAGCCCAACGCGGGGCTCGAACTCACGGACCGCGAGATCATGACCTGAGCTGAAGTCGGACGCTTAACTGACTGAGCCACCCAGGCGCCCCATTTATGTAGACATTTATTTGGCACTCAGCATACAGTTGATGAATGAGTATTGAATAAATATAAATGGGATCTATAAATCCACCTTACATATAAATTTTCACATATTTACCTATTATAGTGCCATATGTGTGTGTGTGTATGTGTGTGTGTGTGTGTGTGTGTGTGTGTGTGTGTGTAGGTGTATGTAGAGAGAGACAGAGACAGAGACAGAGAATGAGAACACAAGGCCAGAATCACATTAAACGTGTGGAACCCTGCTGTCGTCTGAATGTTCACAGAAAGATTTCCATCTAACTCCACCATCCCACAGGTAATTATGACATGTCTGCACGGTACCAGGCCTGTGCTGGGAATTGCGGATTTATCCAGTAAAATGATCATATTACGGGAACATATCAGAGTAAAATGTGCAGGCCACCACTAGGGCCCTCCTCTGGCTGGGCCCAGCCCTTGGTTCTGCCTCAATGTGGGGACCTGACCCCAGGGAACACTCAGTAAACATTACCAATCTCTATCATTTGCCAACGAGGTATGAAAGGCAGGGTCTAAAAGATTCTCTGGTTTCTAATGTGCACGGATGAGTGAGTGCGATGTCATTTACTAAAATGGAGACAACGGGGCAAGGTGGGGGACGTTCTGAGAGAGAAGCAAGGTGAATTTTATCGTGAAATGTCCAGCTGGAACTCTAATAGGGCGCGCGAGTAGCATTTATCGAGTAGGAAGGTGTTTACAAGCATCTATCTTGTCAGAGGCAGATAGCTGATTGTCAGTGGGTGTAGGTGAGTGCCGAAGACAGAGAAATACATGAGACGCCTGAGGTCATAGGGGAGAAGGCGGGAGACTCAGGGTGGACTCTGGACAGCATATGCATTTAAAGCAGGGTCAGGGGAAAAGTTGCTGGCAAAGGTCATGAGGAAAAAAACAGGGCAGAGCAATAGCATAGCAACAAGGAAGGACAGGTCCACAAAAAGACAATGGCAAGGACCCGATTAGTGTATAACCTGAGACGTGACTGGTGACAAGAGAGCAGATTCCAGGGAATTGGGAGGACAGCAGTCGGATCTTTAGGGAGGAAGTAAATACAGATGACAAGAGATCTATTTTTACCCCAGAAGTTTGACTACGAAGGGAAAGAAGAAATACGTTGCAGCCTTCCAGACGGTGTGGGTGCACGTGTATGCGAACATTGTAGATACGCGCCCCTGTTTAATTGATGTTTAGTTGGTGAAGAAGTTGGAGAGGATGAGTCCCCACGTACCACTTGCTTTCGTGATATTTGCGTGCTCTCAGATATGAGCGACTGCCATGTATGCAGAAGGCCAACACCAGAGCAATCCATGGAGAACTGGTGTCTCCAGTCCTGCTTCTGTCAGAAGTCAGTCGTATTACCTGGAAGAGTTCAGAACCACTTTGGTCTATGGATCTCCTATCAGTCAGACAAAAATTCATAAATAAACGGTGCTCCAGGTTTCTTGCATAGATTTTACTTAGAATGTACTGTTCCTAGTACCTATGCATCAGTTGAACACATAATACTTTTCAAACTGAGCACACTGGTGGTTCCATGCCAATCCAAATGGGCAACCAAGTGGAGAATAGAATCATCCTTCCCAGCACTCCTGCTCTTCCCGAGCTACTAGGCTGTAAGCACCAGGGTCCCCAAGGGTACTCAGAGTGTAGCTTGGCTCAGAAACCTGCGATCTCCAGCCTAGATTTGTTTTGTTTTCTCACTCTGCCCTGGTGCTTAGTCTTTGCATTTTATTTCAGACAACTCATCTTTTGTATTTTGCCTCAATAATTTCACTTAAGCATCATGAAAGCTTTAAATACAGACAAAGAAAACTGCATCTTGTTCTTGTTTTTTGGTTAGGCCAACCAGAATCCCAAGGATTGGTTTTATTTTTATTTCCCTCTAACATGGTAGGAGGCAGAGACATGAGAAAACCCAAACCCCACACTTATAATCTCTCTCTCTCTCTCTCTCTCTCTCTCTGTACATACACATGCTGTGTGTGTATGTGTGTACAACCAATGTTAACTTTGGAAGCTTTTCAAACTTTTGTTTAGAGATGGGGACATATAAAGCAGATGTTTCTGTATTTACTGACAGGGTCCTTGTGTGTTTTAATGAGGGCTGCCTCTCAAGCATGAGTTATATTTGTCAGTTAGTTCTGAGATTTCATCTTTATTTTTCTGAAGCAATACAGATCATATTACCCTCAACATGAAGTCAAAGTATCCCCAAACACCCGACATATCAGTGTTTGAAAGTTTTCAATCATCTCTGAGTACCTCAAGTTCCCATATCCCAAGAACAATGGACCACATCATTAAAGGGAATTACCCCTGATGGACAGTGCTTAGATGTCCTGTCATTGTATGCTGATCTTGTCACCCTTCCTTTTCCTGTATAGACCCCCAAACTCCCCAGTGCTTTGCCCCATGCTTTCCCAAGCTTAAACATACTGTTTCTATGAGCCCAAGATATCACCTTATCAGTCAGTCATTGGTGCTGGTCCAGCACTAAAGATACTTTAATCACTCTCCCACTGACTGTCATGTGGCCAGACCAGATCCCAGCCCTACCTGGGTTTACCCTGAATTCTATTTGAATGCGTTCTCTACTTACCTTCTAGAATCCTCTGAGTCATGGCGTTGTTTTCTTTTTAAATCAGCTTTATTGAAGTATAATTTACAAACCATAAAACACACAAATATGAAGTGAACCTTCAAAGGCAGTTTGAAATATGTGTACATCAGTGAAACTATCACTTCGTTTGTGATGTAGAAAATTTCCATCATCCCAGAAGGTGCTTCATGGTCGCTTCACAGTCGGTCCCCACTGTCTGTAATAATGGTTTCAGGAGTAGAATTTAGTGATTCTTTACTTACATATAACACCAAGTGTTCATCCCAACAAGTGTCCTCCTTAATGCCTGTCACCATTTAGCCCATCCCCCCACCCAACAACCCTCCAGAAACCCTCAATTTGTTCTCTGTATTTAAGAGTCTCTTATGTTTTGCCTCCTTCTCTGTTTTTATTTTTCTCTTATTTTTTCCATCCCTTTGCCTATGTTCATCTGTTTTGTTTCTTAAATTAACATATGACTGAAATCATAATATTTGTCTTTCTCTAACTTTTTTCACTTAGCATACTATATTCTAGTTCCATCCATGTTGTTGCAAATGTCAAGATTTCATTATTTTTGATCAATGAGTAACATTCTCTTGTATATATGTGTGTGTGTATATATATATATATATATATATATATATATATACCGCATCTTTTTTATCCATTCATCTGTCAGTGGACATTTAGGCTCTTTCTATAATTTGTTTATTGTTTTTTATTAAAGCCATTTATTTATTTTTGAGAGATTGCAAGTGAGGGAGAGAAAGAGAGAGAGAGGGAGACAGAGAAAATCCCAAGCAGGCTCCACACTGTCAGTGTGTAGCCTGATGTGGGGCTCAAACTCAGCAACCGTGAGATCATGACCTGAGCTGAAATCAAGACTCAGACACCTAACTGACTGAGTCACTCAGCACACCCCCACCATAATTTGGCTATTGATACTGCTGCTATAAACTGTGGGGCATATGTGCCCCTTCAAATCAGCATTTTCTATCCTTTGGATAAATACCTAGTAGTGCAATTGCTGGGTCAGAGGGTAGTTCTATTTTTTTATTTTCTTTTTATTTTTGAGGAACTTCCATTCTGTTCTCCAGAGTGGCTACACCAGTTTGCATTCCCACAAACAGTGCAAGAGGTTTCCCCTTTCTCCACATTCTTACCAACATTTGTTGTTTCCTGAGTTGTTCATTTTAGTCATTCTGATAGGTGTGAGGTGGTATCTCATTGTGGTTTTGATTTGTATTTCTCTGATGATGAGTGATGTTGAGCATCTTTTCATTTGTCTATTAGCCATCTGGATGTCTTCTTGGAAAAGTGTCTGTTCATGTCTTTTGTCCATTTCTCCACTGGATTGTTTGTTTTTGGGGTGTTGAGTTTCATTCTTTATAGATTTTGGATACTAACCCTTTTTCCTTTATGTCATTTGCAAATATCTTCTCCCATTTTGTCATTTGCCTTTTACTTTTGTTGATTGTTTTCTTTGCTGTGCAGAAACTTTTTATCTTGATGAGTTCCCAATAGTTCATTTTGTTTTTGTTTCCCTCACCTCCAGAGACATCTCTAGTAAGAAGTTGTTGTGGCTGAGGCCAAAGAGGTTGTTGCCCATTTTCTCCTCTAGGATTTTGATGATTTCCTGTCTCACATTTAGGTCTTTCACCATTTTGAATTTGTTTTTGTGTCTGGTGTAATAAAGTGGTCCAGTTTCATTCTGCATGGTGCCAGTTTTCCTAGCACCATTTGCTAAAGAGGCTGTGTTTTTTTCCATTGGATATTCTTTCCTGCTTTGCCAAAGATTAGTTGGCCATACATTTGTGGATCCATTTCTGGGTTTTCTCTTCTGTTCCATTGATCTATGTGTCTGATTTTTTTGTGCCAGTACCATACTGTCTTGATGATTACAGCTTTGTAATACAGTTCAAAGTCTGGAACCATGATGCCTCCAGCTTTGGTTTTTGCTATTGAATCAGTATTGATTCAATATTATGTACTTTATTAGTTTTGTATAGTTGATATTGTATCTCACTAATATTCTTCTTCTGTTCCACAATTCCATCCAGGATACCACATGACATTTAGTCATTGTGTTTGCTTAGGCTTCTTTTGGCAATGACAGTTTCTCAAAATTTCCTTTTTTTTTAAACTCTGACAGTTTTTTTTAAATTTTTTTAATGTTTATTTATTTTTAAGACAGAGAGAGACAGAGCATGAACGGGGGAGGGTCAGAGAGAGAGGGAGACACAGAATCTGAAACAGTCTCCAGGCTCTGAGCTGTCAGCACAGAGCCCGACAGGGGGCTCGAACCCATGGACCACAAGAACATGACCTGAGCCGAAGTCGGATGCTTAACCGACTGAGCCACCCAGGCGCCCCAAACTCTGACAGTTTTGTGGGATGTTCTACAAAATACTTGACCAGTATTCAACATCCACCTCTCTATTGCAGGCACAACCTGTGTACAGAACATAGGCAAGGACACAGAGGAGCTGAATAGCACCATTAGCCAACTGGACCTGATTGAGATTTAAACCGCATTCCCCCCCGCCCCAACAGATAAAGCACATTCTTCTCAAATGCATGTGTAACACTCACCAAGACCATATCTATGGTCATAAAAGAAACCTGAACTAACTGAAGAGAATTGAAATAATGCAAAATATCTTTTTAAGTCATCATAGAATTAAACTACAAACCAATAACAGAAAGATACCAAGAAAATCCCTGAAGTGAAGCAATACACTTTTAAATAATCTATGGGATGGAGGGGAGATGTCAAAGGACATTAGAAATATTCTGAACAGAAATAAAATTAAATATGCCATATTAAATGTGTAGAATGTCCTTGTAACGGTGCTTTGAGGGAGATTGATAGTGTAGGAGGTGTGTATGAAAAACTCAGAAAGGTTTCAAATTAGAGATTCATGCTTCAGAATCCAGAAAGGTAAGAGGAAAATAAACACAAATCAACAAAGGACAAGAAAATGATAGAAATAAGACAGAAATACATGAAATTGAAAATAGAAAAACCATCGAGGAAATGGAAAAACTGAAAGCTGCTCATTTGAAATGATCAATAAAATTGATAAAACTTCTAGCTAGATTGACCAAAAGAGAGAAAAAAAATACTATAAATCACCAATATGAAGTATGAAAGAGGTGATATCACTTCACAGATATTATAGGAGTCAGGGAACAGTACAGGCAACTATGCACTAAGAACATCAACAATTTACCAAAAAGGGTTCAATTACTGAAAAAAATGACAAAGGTGACTTCATCAAAATTTTTGAATTTGCTCTCTGTAAAAGAAGGCTAACTTAAATTTTTTTTAAGTTTATTTATTTTTGAGAGAGAGAGAGAGAACGAGAGACAGCGAGAGCGTGAGTGGGGAAGGGGCAGAGAGAGAGGGAGACACAGAAACTGAAGCAGGTTCCAGACTCTGAGCTGTCAGCACAGAGCCCGACACGGGGCTGGAACTCAAGAACTGTGAGCTCATGACCTGAGCCGAGGTTAGACGTTCAACTGACTGAGACACCCAGGTGCCCGAAGAAGGCTAACTTAAAAGAATGACATGCAAATGTGGACGAAGAGAAAATATTTGTAAATTATATATCTGAAAATGGACTTGTAATCAGAAAAAAAATATATATGTGTATATATATGTGTGTGTATATATAGATAGATAGATAGTGTAATATATATAAATAAAACCCCCTAAACCAAACAGAAAGAAAACAACCCAATTAAAAATGGGCAAAATAATTGGACAGACGTTTCACCAAAGAAGGAACAAATAGCGCATGAAAAGATGTTCCGTATCATTAGCTAGAAATGCAAAGTCAGACCATGATGACCCAGTACTGCCACAGCCAGCATAGAAAGCAGAGACAGTTCCAAGTGCTGGAGACGATGTAGAAGCCGTAGAATATGCATCTCTCCCCGCAGTGAAAGCTGGTACAGCCTTTCTGGAAACCAGCGTATCAATTTCTTATCACCTTAATTGTGTATTTCCCACCTAAGCCAGCAACTCCCCTCCTGGGTATTAACCCAAGAAATGAAAATTTACGGTCACACCAAACCCAGGCACAAGTATATACGGTAATTTTATTTCCAACGGGTGAACGATGCAAGGAAGCCGAGCGTCCTTCACCAGGTTAACAGATTAACAAGCTACACTCTGGCCACAACGTGGAATACTAACTGCTCGGTAGTAACAAGGAATGGGCTGCTCTGACATGCGACAGCTTGAGCATCTCAAAGGCACTGTGCTGAGTGAGAGAAGCCAGTTTCAAGGCGACGTACTGTGGGGCCCCATTTATATTCATATGACATTCTCAGGCAGGCAAAACCATAATGACGGAGGAGGATAGATCAGGGTGGCTAAGGGTCAGAGTGGAGAGGAAGAGGCGACTATAAAGGGAGAGAGGGAGAGCACGGGGAGTTTTTGATGTGATGGAACCGCTCTATATCGTGATGGTGATCATGTTTGCACACATCGACACACGCGCACACCAAAAAAAAAGGCAATCTTACCGTGTGAGAGCTTAAAGATGACAACCAAGGGGAAAAACCAAATGGCCAGTGGTGGTTGGTAGCCAGGTAAGGACACTGCCACTTGCTGAAATGTTAGAAGGATAGTCATAAAGATTGCAGCCACCTGAAAAAGCAGATTTGTAATAATACCAAGTGCAACGGGTTGTACTGTGAAATTGCGAATTATATTTAATCTTATATAAGATTTTGGCAAGGAACAAATGAAAGGGGATAGGCCAGGTGGTAAAAGACATCTGTTTTGCAGGGTTATGGGTGATTTTCTCTCATGTTCTTTTCTCCAGAATTGTTAGAATGAAGGTCTATAATTTTTTAAATGTTAAAAATAATTGGGCAAATGGAAAGGATTCAATTTTGCTATAATCGGTAGAACACATACTAAACCTCAAACAGAAACACATATGTGAAGATATGAACTGTATCTTATGTTTAATGAATCATCAGCTATATAGAGACTGGCATGAATAACTTTGTTTTTCCTTCTGGGATATGATTTTACAACATTTTTCACATCACAGTGATGAAATCAAGGTTTTACCAATAAAGTACCGTCTATAGGGACTTGAGACAAAAATGAAGAAATCTGTGAATAGTGAGATTGTGTCTGAATTGATAATTCTACAATGAATACTTTTAACATGGCGAAAATAAGAGTAAGGACACGAAAGCCTTGTTTTCAGAGTTAAGGATTATTCAACATGAGCAAACTTGATTTTTTTTTTCATTAGATAGGTGTAGAAAAGACTTTCTACTTTATTCTTTTGGGTGTTTATTTCTTCTGGTAAAAGCCAAAGGAGCCTGGGTAGTTGAGAGTCAGGGTTCTATCGTTTACTTTTCAATTCAGCTTCCGCCGCACCTCAAAATGTCGATTACCCAAGAATTCCCCACTAGGGCTCGGGGACAGGAGGTGGCTAGTGTCCATCAAATGGCACTTTGCGACCTCAGGGTCAGATCTGTGATGAAAACATCTTCTAAGCCACAAAACCAGGGGTGGCCACAGGGTTTTCTCTCTTGTTAGAGGAATAAATAACCCTGGCCAGTGTTGTGGAAGTTGTGGTTGTAGGGGAGTGAGGGTGCGTGATCGTGGACTCAGTGCGTGCATGCATTTACACACACACACACACACACACACACACACACCCTGCATATTCACAATGAGCGACCGCACAGACACTTCTGTTGCCGGGTCATCACAGACCAAAGCTGGGGACTAGGCCACTGAAATAGAGATTAATTCAGATCAATGGAATCACAGAAAGAAGAGGAAGGCACCTGCTTGGACCAGAGGCCGAGTCTGTAGACGAACACGCACCCCCATAAAACAAAACCCAGCAAACGTGGGCAGCCTGAGGGGAGCACCCCCGCAAGCCCCAGGGCAGAGTCTGGGGAGAGGCGACGACCCACTTAGAGCCTCCCGGGGGTCCCCGGGCTTCTCCCCTCCCGTCCTCTTGCTGGCCTGCCGTCTGACAGAGCGGTGTTGTGACCCATAATTGTGGCAGACCCGCAGCAGGTTTTGAGAGGCTTTCTGAGCCGCGGCGCCCAAGCAGCCTCCATCTGCCGTGGCCTCCTGTGCCTCCCACGGGGGGACCTGGCTAATTTTTCAGTCAATTAGCAGAGGGCCGCTTTTGTTCTGCCCGCGCACCCCCTGGGCTCCGCTGACACCAGGAGCTGGCGTTCAGAGGGGGTGGGTTTGGGGAAGCATATTGTGTTGGTTTTTTCCATGACCTTGTGACACTGTTGGGCAAACGTGATCTCAATAATCGCAGCGATTTGCTAAAAAGCCAGGCCAAGCTCCACTCTCGTTGTTGTTGTGTCTGAGTGCGTGTGGGCGCGGGGGTGGTGGTGGGGGGGGGGGGCACCGCCGAGGAGTTGTTTTAAATAAACAGCGTATTTGTATTTTGCGGCCCTCTATGTTCTGTTTCAAGTTGATCTATGTATTCGGTTTTTAATCCTGTTCCCTCGACTAGGACAAAGCAGGGGTTCAATGATGCAGGAACGGCTTTATTGGGTAAAAACAGTTTATTCCGTTGAAGCTGCCGAGGCAGCTTGCTTCCCGCTGGCGTCGGACCGACTGCTGCTGCTCTCTGGTCTTGGCAACTTCCGGGCGAGCAGTAGGTCAGTCTATGTGACCCTCAGACCTCAGTCACCTCTTGACTCAGTTTCCCTGGCAAGATGGGAAAAGGTGTGATGTGGGAACAGGCAGGTGCGCCTAAGGGGGCCCCCGGGGCCCGGCCCACAGCTGGCAGGGGCTTCCTGTTATGGGACCCTGTCCCTCCTGTAGCACTCAATGGGGGACCCAGCAGGTACCCCTTGTCCCTCCTCCTGCCGCAGGGGGCCAACTGCCTGCCAGCCCTCGTCTGGCACGTGATCTCCACTGGCCTTTCTCCTTGCCCAGCTGGGGACACACCAGGTCCCAAATGCCATGGGTTTCTCTACCCACATCACCGCACAGGTAAGGGATCCACTGTGTTTTCATTAGGGGTTTTCACGCTGACCCCACATTTATGGCCCCTTCTGTGGCTACCACGCACAGCCAGCAGCGGGCCCTTCCTCTTAGGGTCTGTGACTCTAAAGTGTGCTTTGTCTCCCATTTTCCTCTAAAATAAAAGCTGTCAGGGCGCCTGGGTGGCCCAGTTGGTTGAGCGTCCCACTTTGGCTCAGGTCATGATCTCACGGCTCGTGAGTTCGAGCCCCGCATTGGGCTCTGTGCCGACAGCTCAGAGCCCGGAGCCCGCTTCGGATGCTGTGTCTCCCTCTGTCTCTGCCCCTCCCTCCCTCCCTCCCTCCCTCCCTCTGTCTCTCAAAAATAAACATTAAAAAATAAAACAGTCAAATAAAATCTGTCTTTCTTTTCTATTATGATTAAAAATGGTAGAAATCCAAGGACATACTTACAGAGGATCCTTCTCCCTCCATCCTTGGAAGCACTTGGCTTCCCCCCAGCAGCCCCGGTGACGGTAATTGCTCTCAGCCCCACAGTGGAACTCCCCTTCCTCAGTGGGAGGGCTGGGAGACCGTGGGCCCCCCTCCTGGGAAGATCCCAGGACCCCCTGTGCTTCGCCCCTGCCTTTTCCGGCTCTTGGCGTGCGCTCACCTGTGGGGGGCAAGCTGGCCGCCTCGCTCCCCTCTCATCACCAGGCCCGGAGACTCTGTCTCTCTATAGTTAATAAATATACTTCTCCTCAGCGTTCAGCAATAAAATATTCACTGGGTCTGAGCTGGGGTTAACAGATTTCTGAAAATTTCATTGCGTGGCAGCCTGTCCTGCATAATGCCCTCCGCTGTCTCGTGTTCCGGGGCACAAACGATCTTGTGAGTCACTATAATAGTCTAGAATTACACTCGTACCACTGTCTCCGGCATATGGGGCCGTGTATACCCCTAGGCCCGGCCCCTCTCTTTCACGGCTTTTCAAATGATAACATTTGGCAAACCCAGCTCTGATGGAAAGTGCGCGCTCCTTCCTCAGTGGTGACAAAAGGGCCATCAGAGGCCTGACCGGTGGCCAATCGTGGTGCTCTTTACTGGGTAATGAGAGGGGCTGCTTCTTCTTAATAACGCCCCGCGCCCTGGGGGGCCGGGAGCAAGCCTCCACTTAATTATACAGTCTTCCTTGTAGGGGCCCAGTTGGCGGAGGGCTTCAGCTGCACGGGTCTTCTCGGGGGGCCCCCTCCCTGCTGGCCAAGCATACTGATTGCTGGACAGTGGCGGCCGGAGGATGTGGACAGACCGGGCCCGGGAAGCGACGCGGGGGACAGCAGTGGGGCGCCAGAGCGGCTTTCTCGGCCACAAGCCACTTACACCATAGGGGCAGTGGGCGGGTGTGACCGTGAAAAGGGGGGCCGGCAGGCAACACCCTCGGCTAAGGACAGGAGAGGAAACCGACCCAGGCGAGCTCTGAGAGTGTCCGACCGAGGGAGCTCCCGGACGAGTGAGGGGCCTGCCCCGACCTTGTGGCTGGGAAGTACAATCCGTGTTATTTGAGGAGGAGGAAACCAGCTGTCAGAAGCAGGGCAGCTGGTGGCGAGGGCGCTGGGCTCTGCCCTCCCCGCCTTTCATGCCCGTCCCATTCCGCCCTCTCTTGGGGGGTGTCGCGTCTCTGTTGCTGTCCAGGGAAGGCTGGGCGGTGCTAACACTCGGCTTCGGGGGTGCCTGAGCCCGCGGTGACTGCCATCCGCCCAGACATTAGGGGAAAGCTGTAGCGGCTCAGGACTCCGAGCCCAGGAGGGGCCGGGCACCGAGGGCGCTCCCGCTGGGGTCAGGACAGGCCATGCTTCTGCCGTGACTCTTTGCAGAACCAAGGAAAACCTTCATCCATCCCTCAGTGCCGGCCTGACCTTTCTTTGCAAGAAGTAGTCACGTTTGGGATTACTGCTCATCCAGCCGTCTTCTGCTGGCTGCCTCTTGAACCTGTGGGTCAGCGCATCCTTCCACCTTTTGTTGGCTCTGCCTTGTCCTTGACCCACTCTGCTCCCGGCTGTTTCCGCGGGTGCTCATGCAGCATCAGCCTGGGTACGTGGCTGCCAGCTTCCCCCGTGCAGGGGCGTGTCCTCTTGCAAGTTGGTGTCGGGTCCACGCTGCCGGGCGCCTTTCCCGGTGAGCCCGTGTCGTGTGCTGTCCCAGGAGAGTCGTATGAAGCCAGGGCTGATGTGTGCTCAGCTTCTGGATCCTACGAAACACACGTGAAGGTGAAAACAGAGACACAAACAGGCAACAGCAAGGCCCTGTGGCAGGACGGACCGCGACGCACGTGGGGCTTCTGTGCCAGGGTTTTGTGGCAGAGGTCGTGAGCTGACCTCACGGAATCTCCACTTTACGGGGTGCGTGCTGTGCACTTGAGATATATTTCTCTCTTTTAAGGGAGGTAAGATGCGCACAGGAGTGACCACATACAAGTGTGCATGGCCTTTACTCCGTTCACAATGTTGTGCAAACGGCACCCACCTGACTGAACTTCCAGAACGGTTCCCCTCTTCCCCAAGAAACGCCTGCCACCCATTAAGCAGTGTCTCCTGATCCCGCCTCCCCCAACCCCCCTGGCGACTACTCATCTGCTTTATTTCTACGGATGTGCCCATATTGGATGTTTTGTACGAATGGAATCATACAATATATGCCCTTCTGGGCCTGGCTACTCTCACTTGGCATGATGTTTTCGGGGTTCATCCGAACTGTAGCACGTATCAGGACTTCGTTCCTTCTTACGACTGTATACTATTTCACCATACGGATAGACCACATTTTAGTTTAGCCCCTCACCGTTGACGGGCATGTGGTTTGCTTCCCCACGTGGGCCACTGTGAATAACGCCACCGTTGACATTTGTTCACAGGAGCACAAGTGTTTGACTCTCCGTTTGCAGCTCTGTTTGGTATCCTGGCAATAGAAGTCCTGGATCTATAGTTACTCTTTTTATATATATATAAAAAGTTTATTTATTTTGAGGTGGGGGGGAAGAGGGGCAGAGAGAGAGAGAGAGAGAGAGAGAGAGAGAGAGAAGAGGGTGAGAATCCCAAGCAGGCTCTGCACTGTCAGCACAGAGCCCGACGGGGGGCTCGAACCCACGCACCGTGAGATCGTGACCTGAGCCAAAGTCAGACGCTTAACCCACTGAGCCGCCCAGGAGCCCCTCATATGGTGATTCTACGCTTACCATTTTAAAGAACCTGGTTCGGAATATTGAGAACCTTACAGTGTCAGCTCTTGTTAAGGACAGACTTGCCCTGTAATCCCCTTGATGCTTCTGGGCCAGTGAAGGCTCCGGGCTGGGAGCACTACCCACGCCCTGAGGGAGCACGGGCTGCCTGCTCTATTAAACGTCAGCCGTGTTCTGGCTATGCACTCCCGGGTGTGCTACGGGATTAAGTCCGGTCTGTGTAGTCCCAGCAGCCTGAGAAAATAGTTGCTTCCTCCGCCACATGTGTGTCCCCCGCTTCACGACAACGTTAGCTGTATGATGAGAAAGTGGTTATGTGGGGATTATTTAGGGCTTTTGTGTCACTAGGGAATTGAATGGCCAGGTTCGAGAATCTGAAGGAATACAACCATAGCAATTCATAGGAAGATACTTACTCTTAAGGATATGGTGGTTTAGGGGCGCCTGGGTGGCTCAGTCGGTTGAGCGTCTGACTTCGGCGCAGGCAGGTCACGATCTCACAGTCCGCGAGTTCAAGCCCCGCGTCAGGCTCTGTGCCGACGGCTTGGAGCCTGGAGCCTGCTTCGGATTCTGTGTCTTCCCCTCTCTCTCTGCCCCTCCTCCACTCACGCGTGTGAATGTGTGCATGTGAGTGTCGCACTGCGCAGTCTAACGTAACTCCTGCCCTGTAAGAGTGGAAATGTGATACGGGAGTTCACTTGGAGAGGATGAGCTGGGGAGATTCATCGTTTAATCTGAATCTCGGTGGAGGTCATGGCTACGGGCTGAACCGTGCTCCCCCTTGGATTCACGTTGAAGTGCTAACCCGGCACGCAGTTACAGTCTTTCCGAAGGTGATTACAGTTACATGAAGTCATGAGGGTGGATCTCTGATCCTGGATGACTAGTACCCTTACAAAGGAGGAAGAGACACCAGAACTCTCTCTCTTCACGGTGGGAGGACACAGTAAGAAGATGGCCATCCGCAAGCCAGGAGGAAAGGCTCACCAGACATCCAAGCCCTTCCAGCCTCCTGTGAGAACACAGAGGGCTGGTGTTCAAGCCTCCCAGTCGGCGGCACTGTGTCCCAGCAGTCCCAGCAGATTGGGATGCTCGGTCTCGGGAAAGGACGTGACAGCTGCCACTATGAGTGGTTCCCCACACACTCAGCCCCCCTTGTACTTCAGAAGCCACCAGCTGCGTTTGCATTTGCCTGAGGATGCCCCATTTTCTCAATACACACTGAAAGTAGCCCTCTTTTCCCTGGACCTCATTCGACAAGTAGATCCAGTATCTTGGCGTGTGTCCTTATTGGTGTCAGCACAGGGCTGTGTCCTACTGAGGTCATTCTCCTTCTTCTTGGATTTCTTTTTTTAAATGTTTGTTTTGAGAGAGAGAGAGAGAGAGGGAGGGAGGGAGGGAGAGAGAGAGAACAAGCAGGGGAGGGCAGAGAGAGAGGGAGACAGAGACCTGAAGCAGGTTCCGCACTGTCAGCACAGAGCCCAACCTAGGGCTCAAACTCACAAACCGTGAGATCATGACCTGAGCTGAAATCAAGTCAGGTGCTTAACCGACTGAGTTCCCCAGGCGACCTGTTCTTCTTGCATTTCAAGCAGAGAGTTACAGTCTGAGAAACAGTGTGTGCCATTTACGGGAAGGCAAGGGGCAGTCTTGGGTGGGTATAAGTGCAGCCAATATGGCGGTACTCTTCTATGGGTCTCGCGGCAAACTCTTTCTGCTATTTTAATGCTGATTGAATATATTTAACCCCAGTGGGAATGAAGTGTCATTGCACATGTCTCCTGAGTTTGAGGAGGCAGAATTACAGACCCCAAGCATTTGATCATAATAAGTAAATGGAAAAACCCCTCAGAGATTAGTTCCAGCCTGAAATCCTTATATTAATAGGCAAAAAATTGGTGGCAGATCTGGGCTAAGTGTCTTGCCCCGTGTCCCGGTGAGTCAGTGAAGAAGAGAGACTTCAGGCTTCCGGTGGGATCTTACCACCTTATAGGACTATGCAAACCTAAACTCCTCCAATCCCTACCCTACCAATATGCTGTAGCCCTTTCTTTTTCTTTTTCTTTTTTTTTGGACAGGATCTCAATTTTCTTTATTATTATATTTCTACAGCAACTGAGTATTACACGTGCAATTAAAAAAAATTAAGTTTGCTTTTATTTATTTATTTATTTATTTATTTATTTATATCCAAGTTGGTCAGCATATAATGCAATAATGTTTTCGGGAGTAGATTCCATTGATCCGTCCCCTACGTATCACACCCAGTGCTCATCACAACAAGTGTCCTCCTTAATGCCCCTCACCCATTTAACCCATCTCTCCCACCCACAACTCCTCCAGGAAACCTCAATTTGTTCTCTATAAGAGTCTCTTATGCTTTGTTTTCCTCCTTGTTTTTATATTGCTTTTGCTTCCCTTCCCTTATGTTCATCTGTTTCGTATCTTGAGTTCCTCATATGAGTGAAGTCATATATTTGTCTTTCTCTGACTGACCAATCTCACTTGGCATAATACCCTCCAGTTCCATCCATGTAGTTGCAACTGGCAAGATTTCATTCTTTTTGATTGCCGAGTAATACTCCATCACACACACACACACACACACACACACACACACACACACGTATATATATATACCACATCTTCTTTATCCATTTGTCCATTGAAGGACATTGAGCAGTGGCCCTTTTTTAACTAAATATCTATCCCATGGCTTATCAACATCAGCTCTCTGACATCAAAAGGTTGTGTTGTTACAGACACTTTTTTGCTGAATTTATTCACATTCTGATTAGACTGATTTTTTTTTAGCTGCATAATGGTTGATTCATACCCAGGACTGGACATTGATGCCTGGCACCAATACTGAAATCTGAGGACTAGTTTAAACAAAGCTAGGGGTTCAGGATGCAAGCAGAAAGGGGTCCGCCTGACTGAGATCACTTGTATGGGGAGAAAAGGTGCAGCCATGAGCCTGTGACCCTAAAAGCAAGGAGTACGGCCAAGCCAGTAACAGGGGCCAGCTGACATCACTGGGCCCAATGACATCACTGCTTGTCGTGCAGAAGCACGTTGCACATTACTTTGAAACTTTTGACGGGAGTGAGACCGCAGCCAGAAGCCTGGACAGGAGTTTTGCAGTGTGTCCAGGTAAGCTAAAGCATTCTGGAGCAGAGGTGTGTCCCACAGAAAGGGGAGCACAGAGTGACTTCTGACTGATTAACAGATAGACACAGGGAGTCTGGATTTAGGAAGTGAAAAAGCAACGATGATACACAGTGTTCAAAATTTGCACACAGTCACCTCCGAATTTGCACACAGTCGCCTCCGAGGAAATAATGGGGAGTGAAGAAGATGAGCTCCCAGGAGGTCCTGGTTATCAATCTGGTTTCATCCATCTTGAGCAGACGAGGCAGAGGGCATTGGGAAGGGGCCATTGGGCATGACTCGTGGGAAGGAAGAGCAGACGCTCACTGTGTTCAGATGGAGGAAAGATAGGTAGGAGGTGAGGGTGTGCCGTGTGACCACTGCTCAGGGGTAGTTGAAATTCTAAGGATGGGTGAGAAAAGTAGTGCCATAGGGATAAATCATTTCTCCCTGGAAGTGTGATTGGTAATCTTCATCTCTTTTCCTGGACACGGTGGCATTGACAAGTGGGGATGTTTGTTAAGCTCTATTTTAGTGTCCACTTTGGGACGTGGCTTCTGCTCCAGCAGAATCGGTCACACAAGAAGTAGCAGCAGCTTCTGATAATCCCGTTACTTACGGTTCATGGCGTCCCCTTCACGTGTACAAGCACCTCTAATTTAAAAGCAAACATGCTATTTGTACAATTATTCCCATTTTACAGACGAGGAGGCTGAGGCTCACAGAGGCAAAGTAGTGGTTTTCATCACCAGGTATTAAGAAATGATTGCTTCTGGGGGCACCTGGGTGGCTCAGTCGGTTGAACGCCAGACTTCGCCTCAGGTCACGATCTCACGGTCCATGAGTTGGAGCCCCGCGTCGGGCTCTGTGCTGACAGCTCAGAGCCTGGAGCCTGCTTCGGATTCTATGTCTGCCTCTCTCTCTTCCCCAACCCACTCGCATTCTGTCTCTGTCTCTCTCTCAAAAAAAAAATAATGATAATAAACATTAAAAAAATTTAAAAAAAAGTAAATGATTGCTTCCAAACTAATGCTTTTGCCCAAACTCCCCAAACAACTGTAAGAACTGGACCCTCAAACAATAGGCTAATCTACACCTCCCATGTCTGGCATGTCATAAAGCTCCATTTGCAGGAAGCTTTACGTGCTTTGAGGACAGAATGAGGTGCAGTGAGGAAGGAGGAGGTGGCTCCGAAAA
This sequence comes from Neofelis nebulosa, assembly GCF_028018385.1. Taxonomy (NCBI): domain Eukaryota; kingdom Metazoa; phylum Chordata; class Mammalia; order Carnivora; family Felidae; genus Neofelis; species Neofelis nebulosa. Next base: position 2,459,716 of record NC_080782.1, on the reverse strand, counting down.
GCAGGGACCCACCGTTCCTGTTGTGTTGACACAGATGGGAAGGACCAGGGCAGCCCCAGCAGACAGTGATCTGGGGGTGAGCAAGTAGTGAACGGGCTTTACTGTCACTCATAGGCACCTGTTGTCCCAGCACAGCGCACACAAGTGCACACACACACGCACCGACACGCGCAATTTCCAACTGTGGTTCCCAGGAGCGTGACCCAGTCCAATGACGCTTTTAATAAACATAAAGCATCCTTCACATTTTTGTCCAGAAATACTAAAGACAAAAGTTGGCCACCTGGATTTATAGAAAACACGATGCATGAGCATCATCGACAACCAGGAAAGGAGAGAGGAGTTTGCATGTGTGTGTGTGGGTGGGTGGGTGGGGTTGGTACCAAGACCAGATGTGAAATTCTGTTGGGATGTTTTCTATCTGTCAAATGGGAAAGTGAAGTTGGAAATGCACTTTCCAAATCACAAACATTTATATTTAACTCAACCTGGGTAACAACATTTGAAAGCTACATGTGCTACTTGGATCTTAAGATCATGAGGGCACATTAAGTACATTTCACGCTATTGTCTTGCTCTGCAATTTTGAGATTTCCGAGGAACAAGTGGAAGTGATAAGAAAACAAGCTTTTGTGGGAAATAAAAGGGATAGCAGTAGAATGTTCTAAATGAAATGCCTATTTACCATTTTTGATGTGTACCACTTGTTAAAAACATTTCTAAACAATCAAGGAAGTCGTTATTAGTGGCTATGCCTTGTTTTCTACCCAATCCTGAGGTCTGAGGAGGTCTCAATTGCAGGTAATATTTTCTTGGAATCCTATCAGGTTCTGGTGGGTTTTAAAAATTGTATCAGTAGCCACATAAGACAAAATGCAATGAGAGCCTGTGACATTTGACATTGACTCCTTGCTTTTTCACTTTGAAAAGAGGACATAACACTTTAGAACAAGAAACCATGCTTAGGGTTAATAAGTTATTGGGAATTTCTGATCAAATCAATTGTTTGTTACATGAACACTGCAGAAGAGTTGCATAAAATATCTGACTCGTGGGTTCTTTCGCACAGTTAAGAAGACAACGACATCGGATTAAAGAGAACAAAGGCAACCTTCTTTGGCACACACGCAAATACTGTAGAGATTCATTCCAAAGTGTTCAAATAAACTGCCATTTCCGGTGTATGTAATCAAGGGAAAAACACAATTTGTGTTATATTTCCAGGTATGTAAATCTGGACTTTCTTCATTTTCCCTATGAGGTAAAGGGGCTGATGTCTCTGGTAGTTGAAAACAATGAGGATTGGGGCGCCTGGGTGGCTCAGTCGGTTAAGCGTCCGACTTCGGCTCCGGTCATGATCTCACAGTTCGTGAGTTCGAGCCCCACATCGGGTTCTGTGTTGACAGCTCAGAGCCTGGAGCCTGCTTCACATTCTATGTCTCCCTCCCTCTCTGCCCCTTCCCTGCTCATGCTGTGTCTCTCTCTGTCTCAAAAATAAACAAACATTAAAAAAAATAAAAAAAAGAAAACAATGAGGATTATTGAATAATAAGACGATTTCATAGAGAGGTTTTCTAATTTAAAAAAGTCTGCATTCCAAAACATACTGGAAAATATTAATAAATGGACCATATCTAAGTTTCCACCAATGCCAATGTAATAATGCTCTACGTGCGCACCTTTGCGAGGCTGAGTCATGAGTTTGCGAGCCGTGATGGATTGCGGGAGGGCTTCGGTTCCACTTTGATTGTGTTGGAGGAACCAGTGGGAGCTTGGGTGGACCTTTTGGAGAGGTGGGAAGTGTCGATAACAAACAGGGATCGGCCGGCGACATTCAGAGTGCTGAGAGTCACGGTAAATGCTTTCTCGCAGGTGTGTGCCCTCCTGTGTGCGCCATGATGTCAGGGGTGGCATGCAGGCGTTGCTGGGGGTCTATGATGCCACGTTCCCAAATCCCCGGGCCCCAAGTGTCCAGATGGCAGCACAGACAGACTCAGCTGAAAGCAAGTTCTCAAAGACTGGAAAGAATGTTGTGAAGAGATGCATTGGAAGGATAGCTAACTGAGTCATAAAATGTATTTTGTTGTCAGATTTTTCCCCTATGATTGAAAAAAAAAAATAAGGCAGTTAGCTTTTACATTCCTTTGCACCAATCATCTGAATTCAGTGTTGGCAGTGGAAGTTGCCTTAAGGCACTCTCAGCTTTTGTTTTCTCAACTCTTAAAATTCATCTGGGTGGGTGGGAGAGGGTGGGGACAGACACCAGGAGGGTGTGCTGGGCTGCTGGAGTGTCGTGCGTGGGTTGTGGGGAGACTCCCACCCACAAATGAACGAAGTCGGAGATGTCCCCAAGGGTAGCGGGGGGACGGTGGTTTGTGGTCCCTAGGGCAGTAGGGAGCTGGTTTTCTGCTCTCTGGTTGGACCTTAGAGGTGAGCAGCTTCCAGATCCAGGGGAAGGATCCCGTGTCACTGGACTTCCAGCTCTGGCAGATTTGTTCGCTCAGTACAAGGTAGGTGAAAACAAGCAAGGCCATCTACCCTCAGGGGACCATGTGGGCTGATCAAAGACCAACCCCCTGTCACAGCCCAAAGACTGAACACTAGGAAGGCCACCTGTCCCCTAGTTCTAGTGGGAGTGAGGCCCGTATAGCTTTCTCAGGAATCTGGGAGGGAGAGGTATTTCCAGGAATTCCTGGATGGAATTTTCTTCCGTGTAGATAACGTAAGTTCAGAAATAGATTTTTTTTTTTGCCAAAAATAAAGAGCCTGAAAAATTTAAGTGAACTTAGAGATACACATACAAATATACGTATACAAACATATGCAGACACATAAATGTACATACATATATATTCACACAAGTACGTACACACATACATATATGTGTGCATGTAAATAAATGTATGTGTGTGTGTAACAAGATGCACAGATCTTAACTTTACAATTCAATGGGTTTTACACAATATCCAGATCAAGAAAAAAGAAACTTAGGAGAATTTCCAACTATTACCCCCATCCCCCTAGTATTCTATTTCAACCTAATCACCCTTTTCAAGGTCATATAAATGGACTCATACAACGCGTTTTCCTTTTTGTTTGTCTTTTGGTCAATGTCTGTTGTTCCTGGTGTGCTAGTTCTTTCTTTTTATATTTATTGTATAAATATGCCAACATTTGTTTATTTATTCTACTGTTGATGAACACTTGGGCTTTTTCCATGTTGGGCTTCCATGAATACACTGGGGTTCCTACGAATATAGCTGTATCAGACTTTGGTGCACTTCTCGTGGGTGTGTACCCGTGAGTGGGTTCTGTGGTAGGCATATGTTTGTCTTTGCTAGATACAGCCAGACCAAGATGTTGTGCCAATTTGCACTTCAACTAAGAGTGCACAAGTGTGCCAGATACAAACCATTCCCATCCACACATGGCATTCCTGGTCCTAATTTTATTTTAACCACTCTGGTGGCTACGTATCTGTTAGTATCCCATTGTGACTTAATCTGCATACCACTGATATGTAATGACATTGACCCTTTTGTAGCTTACTTGCCATTTGGATATTCCCTTTTGTGAAGTCATTGTCATAAAGTTCAAGTCTTTTGCTGACTGAAAAAATTGGTGGTTTTTTTGGCTGATTTGTAGGTGTTTTTATGTATTATGGATAAGACGTTTTGCTGTATTGTAAATGTTTTATCTTGGTCTGTGGCTTGTCTTTCCATTTTCCTTAATGGAGCATTTGATGAACAAAAGTTCTTAATTTCAGTGAAATACAAGTTATTAGTATTTTCTTCTGTTATTGTTGTGTGTGTGCGTGTGTGTGTGTGTGTGTGTGTGTCTTATTTAAGAAGTCTTGGCTTACCCCAAGGACTTGAAGATAATCTACTATGTGTTCTTACATGACGTTTCATTATGCTAGCCTTCACAATTAGTTTTGTGATTTTTTTTGAGAATAATGTTTGTATATTGTGCAAAGGAGACAATGTTTTTCCCCTCTCATGGGTATATAATGGTTCTAGCACTACTGACCGAGAACTGCATCCTTTCCCCAGTGAATTGCATTGGTGGCTTATTTTGTTTTGTATTTTTAAATAAATGTAGTGATTTGCATGTGTGTGTGTGTGTGTGTGTGTGTGTGTGTGTGTGTCTGTTTCTAGACTTGCTATTCTGTGCTAATGACCTACCTGTCTATCTCTAGACAATATCTCCTTGTCTTGATTTCTGTACATTAATGGTGAGCCTTAATCTCTGCTAGCATAAAGTCATTAGCATTTTTGTCCATTCAGGGTGTACTGTATTCTGGATCCTTTACTTTTCCATGTAAACTTTAAGATCCTCTTGTTGTGTGTATTTAAAAATAATGTTTCCTCTGCAGTTAAGCTTGGTGTGTCTAAGAGGCAGGCCCAGTTGTCTCACTGGGATATTCAAATCTCCTGGTTTTTTTTTGTTGTTGTTGTTGTTGCTTCCTTGTTGTATCAGTTACTGAAGGAGGAGTGTTACAATTCCGGTCAGGGGGATGTGTTTGTCTTCTTTTCCTTTAGTTCTGTTGCTTTGTGTGTTAAAAAATTGGAAACCATGGTTTCAGGAAAGTAGGAACTTACGATTGCCGTGTCTACCCGTCGGCCTGAGTACCGTCATCTGGAAACACGGCTATTTGTCCCCAGCAGCACGGGTTTCGCGACTTCTCTTCCATCTGTTCTCGTGGTGCCACGCCATTTTATTTTGCTCAGTGTGTATGGTGTGTCTTCTCCCATCATTCAATGTCAACCCAACTGTCCTCTTACATTTAGTGCGTATTTGGTATATTTTCATCGTGTTTCTTTTTTTTTCAAGACGACATCTTTCCTTCTTTTGAAAAATAGGATTTAGTTCATTCCCATTAAAAGTAATCATTGTGAAAACAATTTTTTTAAGTAAAAGTAATCATTGTGGAGTTTCCTCAAAAAGTTAAAAATAGATCTACCTTAGGACCCAGAAATTGCACTACTAGGTATTTGCCCGAAGGATACAAACATACGATTTCACTCATATGTGGAATTTACGGCACAAAACAAATGAGCAAAGGGAAGCGAGAGAGAGAGACATATCAAGAAACAGACTCTGAATTAAAGAACAAACTGATGGTCACCAGAGAGGAGGTGGGTGGGGGGAGGGGTGAAATAGGTGATGGGGATTAAGGGCCGCACTTATGATGAGCACAGGGTGCTGTATGGAAGTGTTGACTCACTATAATGCACACCCGAAACGGATATTACGCAATTACCTAACTGGAGTTTCAATAAAACCTTTAGAAAAGTAATCATTGTTATAATTAAGGCTGTCTATCATCTCAGTGTTTTCTAATTTTACTATCTGCTTGACCCTTTATTGTTTTGTTGGTATTTTGGATTAATCAAATCCTTCTGTTTCATTTCTTGTCCTCTCTTGTCTGGAAGCCACATAGTTTTATATTCCTTTCTCAGGGGTGCCCGAGAGATTTCAGTACGCATCCCTGAGTTATTCCAGCCTAATCAGGTTTTTGCTTCTCTAACATCCTGAATAATATAAAGATTTTTCAACAATTTAACATTACTACCCATGCCTCTTTTTTTTCTGCTCTTATGATGTATTTTTACAAATATGCCAGCCACCCATGAAACATAATTACTTTTGTATAAAACATTCACATTCTTCTTACATTTATACACTTACTTGTCTCCTCCAGTCCTCTGTATTCCTTCTGAGGTACTAGAATCAGCTAAGATCATTTTTCTTAATCAAGAAGAACTTTTTCTTTCTTTCTTTCTTTCTTTCTTTCTTTCTTTCTTTCTTTCTTTCTTCTTTCTAGCATTTATTATAATTTAGTTCTGCTGCAGATGAATGTTTCCCTAAAAACATATTATTTCATCTTTTTAAAGATTTTTTAATGGTTTATTTATTTTTGAGACAGAGAGAGACAGAGGGTGAGTGGGGGAGGGGCAGAGAGAGAGGGAGACACAGAATCTGAAGCAAGAGCCGGGCTCCGAGCCGTCAGCACAGAGCCCCACACGGGGCTTGAACCCACCAACTGGGAGATCATGACCTGAGCCGAAGTCGGACGCTTAACCGACTGAGCTACCCAGGCGCCCCTATTTTGCCTTTCTAAAATCCAAATCTTCTTTATTGAGAAATAATATAAAGTCAATGAAATTTACCCATTTTAAGTAAAATCATCATCCAGAATTCTCCCAGCAAGGCTCTCTTCTACCTTTCTGTCCGTGGACCTTCGTTTCCTTCCAGCTTTGACCACTACTGACTGAATGGATGTCAGCCTAGTTTTGTCTGGAACTTGATACAGTCTTCTTTCCTTGAGCATGAAGTGAGACCCATCCGTGTTGCGGTGAGTAACAATGTTCTATTGTGTTTATCACTGGTCAGTAGTATTTTGATGTGTGGGCATACCACAATTTCTTCATCTATTAACCAGTTAAATAACATTTGAGTTGTTTTCAGTTGGGAGCCATTATGAATAAAGTTGCTATGAACATTCATGAATAAATAATTTTCTGGAAATATGCCTTTGTTTCTCTTGGATAAATGCTTTGAAGTGATATTGTTTGGCCATGGGTAGATGTTAATGTTACATTTTATAAAAAAGAGAAAACTGTTTGCCCAAGGGGGTGTATCATTTTACATTCCTACCAGAAATTTATGAGAATTATAGCAGTTTTTACCTGTTCTAGACAATTAAAAGCAGTATCCAAATGTGGTTTTAGTGGCATTTATTTAATAACTAGTGATATTTAACATCTTATATATTTTTGATGGTGTATCTAGTCAAAATGCTTCCCTTTTAAAAATTAATTTGTTTTGCTGTGCCTCGGTGGTTCAGTTGGTTAAAGCATCTGACTCTTGATTTTGGCTCAAGTCATGATGTCATAGTTTGTGAGTTTGAGTCCCACGTCGGGCTCTGTGCTGACAGTGTGGAGCCTGCATGGGATTCTCTCTCTCTCCCTCTCTCTCTACCCCTATGCCCCTCAAGAATGAATAAATTAATTAAAAATAATTTTTAAAGTTATTTGAGAGTGAGAGGGAGAGAACGCAGGGGAGGAGCAGAGAGATAGGAAGAGAGCGAACCCCAAGAAGTTCCTGCAGTGTGGAGCCTGATGAGGGGCTCGAACTCATGAACCATGAGATCATGGCCTGAGCCAAAACTGAGAGTCAGACACTTAACCTACTGAGCCACCCAGGCTCCTTGAATGAATAAATTTTTAAAAAATTGATTTGTTTTATTACTATTTTAATGTAAGTTTTCTTAAAAATATATACTGAATACAAGTCTTTTATCAGATGTACATCTTGAAAATATTTTTCTAGTATGTGGCTCCCCTTTGATTTTTTGCCTTTCTATAACCAAAAAAAAAATTAATTTTGATGAGTTTTTCTCTTTATAGTTAATGTTTGCCCAACCCAGGATCATAAAGATTTTTTTCCTATGCTTTCTTCCGAAAGTTTCATACTTTAGTTCTTATATGTTCTTACATTTAGGTACATAATTCATTTCTGATTAATTTTGTGAATGTTTTGAGAAGATAGTATTTGTTTTTCCCACACAGTTATCCAATTTTTCTAAGACCATCTGTTGAAGAGAATGTCATTTCTCCACTGAATTGCATTGGCATCTTTGTCAAAAACTGATCGGATATATGTAAACTATTTCTGGGCTCTATGATGTTCCATTCCTTTAGGTCTCCCTATGTCAATATTGCATTACCTCAGTCACTAACTTTATAATCATACTTGAGGTATGCATTATAAGTCCTCTAACTTTGTTCTTGATTTTCAACATTGATTGGCTTATTCTAGATCCTTTGCCTTGTACATAAATTTTAAAGTCAGCTAGTTGCTGATTATTCAGAAATTGCTGAGATTTTTATTGGGATTATATTACAATATAGATCAAGTTGCCAAAGGTGGATATATTAACAGTATTGAGTTTTGCACTTACTTTGTTAAATCGTCCTTAAAGATTTCATACTTTTATGTTACAGTAAATGGTACTTTCAAAATTTCTAGTTTCTAAATGTTTACTACTTGTATATAAAAATACAATTCACTTTTAAATATTGACCTTTATCCTAAGACCTTGATAAACTCACATATTAACTCTAACAGGTTTTTTTTAATATAATTTTTGTCAAGTTAGCTAAAGTTCAGTGTATGCAGTGGACTCTTGGCTTCTGGAGTAGATTCCTGTGGGTCATCACTTGCATTCGACACCCAGTGCTCCTCCCAACAAGTGCCCTCCTCAATGCCCATCCCCCGTTTTCCCCTCCCCCTGCCCCGCAATCAGCCCTCAGTTTGTTCTCTGCACTTAAGAGTCTCTTATGGTTTGCCTTCCTCTCTGTTTGAAGCCATTTTTTCCCCCTTAGAGATCAAGGAACTAACAGGTTGTTTTTTTTTTTTTTTTTTTTGTAGATTTCTTAGGAATATTACAGAAATAATTATAGTATCTGTGAAGACAGTTTTATTTACTTTCTGATCTGTATGCCTTTATTTCTTTTTCTTGCCTTGACTGGTTAGCATCTCTGGTGTAATACTGAATAAGATATGATGAGGGCAAAGGGTTTTGCCTCGTGTCACCGATGGCAGAAAGTATTCTCTTTCACCAAGAAGTATGATGTTTGGTATAGGTTTCCACAGATGCCCTTTTTGGGAAGCTGAGGAAATTCCCTTCTATTCCCAGTTTTCTGAGGTCTTTTTTATCATTATGAGGAAATTCCCTTGTTTTCAGTTTTCTTTTTTTAAAAATCATAAATGAATGTTGAATTTGGTCAAATTCTCTTCTGTATTTATGGAGGTGATCATTCTGTAAGATTTTTTCTTAAAATATTTTTTAGTCTGTTAATATAGTTAATTACATTAACTGATGTCCAAATGTTGAAACAGCATGGCCTCCCTGAGGTGAGCCCCACTCAGTTATAAAGTATTCTCCTTTTTATTTATTTCTGGAATCATTTAGCTAAAAGTTTCGCTAAGAATTTTAGTTTGTGGTTTTATTTTCTTGTAGTATCTTTGCCTGGTTTGATGTCCTGGTCATGCTAGCTTCATAAAATGAACTGGGAAGGAAGTATTTCCATCTATTTTATTTTCTGGAAGTTTCTGTAGGATTTTTTTTTTCTTTCCCCTTTCATGTTTGATGTAAGTCACCACTCTAACCATCTGAACATGGATTTTTTTCCTATGGAAAGTTCTAAAACTACACATTCAATTTCTTTAATTATTACATGGATATTCATGTATTCTTTTTTTGAGGAAATTTTGTCTTTTTTTGAGAAATTTCTTGATTTCTTCTTAGTTCATATTAACAGGCATACATTTGTTCTTATTATTCCCTAAAATCCTTGTATTTTTCTCTAGCATCTGTAATGATATCCTCCGATATTGGTGATTTCTATCCTCTCTATTGTTTTTCTTTTCAGTTGAGCCAAGGGTTTACCAGAATTTTATTGATATTTTCAAATAATTAAATTTTATTCCATTGTATTGTTTCTACTTATTTATGTCTTCTATTTCATTGATTTCTGCTCTTATCTTTATTATTTTCTTTCTTCTGTTTACTTTGGGTGAAACCCTCTCTTTTTGTTGTTGTTTCTAAGATCTTTAGTGTAGAAGCTGAAGGCACTACTTTTAGGCATTTCTTTTTCTCTAAGATAAGCATTTTGCTTTTTTAATCTTTATTCAGTTTAAGATATTTTCTAGTTTCTCCTGTGATTTCTTCTTTGACCCACATTTATACCGCTGTGTGCTGTTTAATTTCCAAACGTTTATGGATTTTTCCAGATATCTTTCTGTTATTTATTTCCAGTTTAGTTGCATTGTGGTCAGAGGATACACTTTGCTTCTTAAATTCTTCTTAAGTTTTGTTTTGTTTTGTTTTGTTTTGTTTTACTTTCTGAGAATACGGTTTACCTGAGTGAATGTAAAATGGACATCTGAAAAGAATGTATATTTCACTGTTGCTTAGGGAGGTGTGCAAAAATATCAAATAGTTCAAACTGATTGTAAAACCCACAACACACTGCTGTTATTTTTTTGTGAACACTTCATTATCTTTTACACTATTAAAATATATGTAAGAGTGATTGTCTTATATACTTATAGATATGTTTGCCATTTCTGGTGTCTTTAATCTCTTTATATACAGTGAAACTTCTCCCTGAAACGCTTTCCCTTCTGCCCGAGGAAATGACTTCAATACTATGTTTGTGCATGTCCGCTGCTCCTAAGCTCTACAGCTTCTGTTTATCTGATCGGTCTTTATTTCTCCTTTATTCATGAAAGATATTTTCACTAGGTAAAGAATTTTCAGTTGACAGTCCTTTTTTTTTTTCCTTCTCTCCTTTTAATACCAAAAGATATCTTAACTGTGTCTAGTATACACTGTGGCTGAAGAAAAATTTCTGTTTCTTTTATGTTTGCCTCTATGCAATGTAGTCTTATCCCTTCTCTGGCTGCTTTTACTATTTTCTCCCTATTACTCTTTCCAGAATTTTGATTATGATGTTCTGTAGTGTAGTTTCCTTTAGGTTGATTTTTTGGGGGGATCTGTAACCCACCTCTGGTATCAGTGGGTTCATGTTTCTCATCAAATTTAGGAAAATATATATTTTATATATTTTATTATATTTTATATATTTATGTATAAATATATATAATTTATATTACACACACACAAACACACACACATACCCAACCCAGGGTATTTTCCATTTGGGTAGTTTTTTCCATATATGGCAGTTCTATATGCCTTTGGGGACATTCTATTGCTTTCTATCATATATATCATATATATCTCTCATATCTCTCATATATATGATATATAATTTTTAAAAACTTTTATGATCATATTTTTCATAGCTCCTTCAAAGCCCTTTGTCTTCTAGTTCCATCATATCTATAATTTTAATTTTTTAAATTTAGCTATTCTCCTAGCTATTATTTAATTAATTATTAAATTAATTATTTAAATTAAACATTAATTTAAATTAAATTAAACATTAAATTTAATAATTAAATTAATTATTATTTATTATTTAATTATTTAATAATTATTTATTATTTAATTATTTAGTTAATTAATTCTCCTATTTCTTGTATGTCTGGCCATTATTGAGTGCCAGATATTGTGATTTTTTTTTCCTTTTTGACTGCTGGATTATGTTGTATTCCTTTAAATGGTGTTGAGTTTGCTTCAGGCAGGTGGTACAGTATGAACCCAGTGGATCTTTCTGAGGTCTTGCCACGTTGTGTCCAGAGGGGCTGTTGCCCCAGAGCTCAGTTAGCACCACTACAAAGGTGATGATGTCTGAGTATTCCATCAATGCCTTGCCCATGATGAGGTCTGCTGGTGGTAAAGTGAAGAATTTTCAATCCTGTGTCAACTTGAAACTTGTTTCGTCTGTTTCTTTTAGTGGTCTGTCTTCACCCCAACATAGTCCTCTGCTCTGGCCCAGCCTCCTTTGCTCCTAGAGAGGAAGAGGCAGTCTGTATCAAATCACCAAGGGCAGTTACTTCACTCCCTGGGATGTGGTTCATTTCATCCTTAGTGTCCTTGCAGTTCTCAAATATCTTTAAAATATGATTTTTCACATTTATCTTATTTTTATCTTGTTATAGTGAAACATTGGCATTTATGATCCAGTATAATCTACCTAGAAAAATGGGAGACTACTTACAAACCCAAGTCTGTAGAAAAAAAAATTGTACTCACTATAGAGATGTGTCTTCGTAAAGTATGTCAGTTATTCGACAATGTGGCATTTATCTATAAATTCTTATAAAATAGCAGGGCTAGTGAGGTATCACAACATATATATATATATATATATGCCAGAAGGAATCAGAGCTTTCACCTTTACAAAGCTTACAGGGTATTAGAACATTATGGAAAAAAAGAAGACTTTCCACCTTGACCTTGCCTGTAGAACAGGGTAACCTACTCATGTTCCACAACATCAGAAACAAATAAAAAAAAAAAATCTCATGGCCAATCTTAAGAAATAGTTTCAGAAGACATTTTTTTGTTTGTTTGTTTGTTTTTGTTTTGTTTTAGTTTTGCTTTCTATCCTTCCTTGTCTCCTTGTTTTCTGTCCCATTCATGGGCTCAGCCGACCCTCGATCTTATTGGCTATTTCTTGCTTCTGTGTCTTGTGCTTCCTTCAGATTTCATGGCTGGGTGTCTACTTTCAGTGTTTTTTCTACCTCCCTTATCCTAGCTTCCGTGATCAACACCTGCTCACTCAATCCTCCCACTTCACATCTCACCCAGCAAACACACCTCAACATCCCCTTCAAAGGCTGATTCTAGCTCATGAAGATGTGGAAATTGAACAGAAATGCTCTTAATGGAAGCAGAGTTTGATACTCTGGAGAAATACAGAATCCCAGCAATGTTAAATCAAAAGAAGAGGGAAAAAAGGCTTTATGGTTAAAAGACTAGTGGAAATACTTAAGATGGATGAGTTGTGAGAGTTGTTCTCTACCAGTACATTTGAATGAATGCTCTGAGGCAGAAAACCATCCGAGTGTGTGTTTCATTGAGTTCACAGTGGGGTATTCATTTCCACAGATGACTCACATTCTTAATTCAGTGTGTCAGTTAAAATTGTGCACTGCTCAGATTATCCTTGACAAAGCTCTTTATTCTCCAGTAAAGTACAACATACAGGAACACTATCTCTTGGTGAGCCCAACATAGCGAGTTTCCTTCCAGTGCAGTCATAGATTCTGTATTTGAGTACAAGATGAAGTCACTGGCTTATGGGAAGAAGCTGTATTGTATAAAAAGTATGTATCTAAGAACCAGACCAAGGCACTCTCAGCTCCAGGGTAACTTTGCAGAATTCACACATGTTACTTGCATGTAAGTCCTGGCCCATCGGGACTGCTTAGGATGGAATGTGGTGGAAGACTGTGATTGGTGAGACCAATGGGGAGGCTTTCTTGACTTCCGGGTGAGAAGCATGTGAAATTTAGCTGTGGCACAGACGTTTTTGTGGACACAACATGTTAATTGGTTTGAGTGCTAAGATTTCAACAAAGCAAATGACTTGCATGTCTGGAAGGACGATGAAGCACCCGTCAGAAACATGGCTGCGTTCTGTGGAGGGAGGGCGATGTGTTGGAGGTGCAGGCAGGCACCCAGGTGGAGATGCTTTGTGGACAGATGGACATGAGGCTGGATGCAGCAGAAGGGCTAGACCTGCAGACTGAAAGCTGCCTACACATGTCACATTTGGAACTTTATGGACTTGAATAAGAACTTATGGACACAGCTAGAGATTAATCAATGAGTTTGGATTCAGAAAATTCTTGGGAGAGTGGCCAGCTTCATCTTGGCCCTAGTGGGCTGCCTAAATTATGTTGCCTAGATCATGGCAGGTATGAGCCAAGCCGTCTTCTCCTTTAATCCTATAACTGCTCTTGATCTCTTCGTTCCCAGGGGGTATTCTTGTTGGGGACGGTTGTGACCCAGCTGATTCTGCCCAGATGTGGTCTCCATTACCCCAAGAGCTCTGGCGTGTTTCTGGAATGAATATATCAACAGAAGGCCAAGGCTAGGGTTACCTGATCCCCTTCCAAACACCAGCCGTGTGCTGAAGTACGGATCTAGGAACCCAACCAGCCCTCAACTTTAGCAGGTGTTTGAGTTTGGCTCTTCTGAAGGATCAGCCATGATTCCAACTTTATTTAACTGGAATAGTTAAGAGAATAATGCAATCATGTTTTATTTACACAACAGCACTTTTTAATACCCCATTAGGTATGCATAATTCACGAAGACCCCGGTCATGCTTTACCTAGTCTTCCTTTCCCTCCCGCCCTGGAAATTTACACAATTTATTTTTATAATGTTTAAATGTAAAACTAATACCATATTGTGAGCAAGATTTCATAGTTTACATAATATCCTTGGATTTATTACTTGTGGTTTCGTGTGTAAATCATAGCAATATCACAAATTAGAAATTGCTTCTCTGCCTGTCCATTATATTTATAGATAGGGCCATAATTATTAAAGTATTTATTTTCAAAGTCTCTTGGTTTGACTCCAATCTCATTTATTATGGTTGCATTATTTCCATAATGCTGTTTATTAGTTGGTGCCAGTCAATATTATAACACGTCTGCTGTGCTTGCAGCCAAGTCACAGAGCAGACACAAAGTTCTAAGTCACATCCTTTACTAACCTGTCAGTTGTCTGTTAATGAAACTAATTGAACAATTTTTCATAAGCATTTATAAGAGGCACGTTTACTATGGCGTGCACAGAGAAAGGGCTCAGGGACCTAGGTGTATAGAGGATGTTGTTGACATATGACGGCCCTTGTTTTCTTCTTTGTAAAATAAGACTGGCCTAGGTGGGGGGGGGGGTGTCTTTGATCTACAGTTTGCAGAGCCCTGATTTTCTTCAGAGGTGACCTAAGGGAGGTGTCTAAGAACCTGAGACCCTTACTCATACGATAACAAGATCAACGCCCTTTTGTTTTGAATATTAGGTATCCATGCATAATTATGTTTGGATAAATATTTCCCTAGGCCTAGTCATCTGTGATTTCATGAGGCAACTACTTAGATTGCTATGGATATGACACAAACAATAGTTAGATCATAAGCACATGAAGATCTTTGCCTGTGGACGCCTGGATGTGTGGAGGTGTCTGGAGGCAAGAGGGAAGGGAAGAGAGCATTTATTTTTTTTTAACTTTCAAAAAATGTTTACTTAATTTTGAGAGAGAGACGGAGACAGAGACAGAGCATAAGCAGGGTGGGGCAGAGAGGGAGGGAGACAGAGGATCTGAAGCAGGCTCTGTGCCTACAGCAGAGGGTCCGATGCTCGGCTCGAACTCACGAACCCTGAGATCATGACCTGAGCTGAAGTCAGATGCTTAACTGACTAAGCCACACAGGGACCCCAGAAGTGAGCTTTTTAATGAAAGAAGCAAGGCTTAACACAGTCACTAAGCCATGCTTGCTGGGGAAACAAAAAGGATGGAGACCATGTTCCCAGTGTCAACAGTCTCCCACTTCAGGGGACAGACATGCAGAAACCAACACTCTGAGGCAGCCAGCTGGGCAGAAACCTAGGTGGTGAGGGAACACAGAGGAAGGCTCCTGAGCTGGCCGGGCGGCAGTGCCGTGGTATTGCCTGCCTGACGTGGATTAGAAGTTAACCATGGACAGTCACAACTGCCACTGCCATCTGGCTCACTTTCTCGGGAACACACGGCTGCCGACTTGGCATCCACAGTGGATGCTACATTACAGAAGCCTGAGTGACTCTCTTCTAGAGAAGTTTCAATCAATGCTACGTGGAAGATATTGAAGGGAAGAAGTCTGGGGAGACGCATGAAAGGGGTGGGGGTGACGGGAATGGGCTGGTGGCAGCAGACACCCCGGAGAAGAATGCCCCTGAAAGGCCTGGGTTCCCCTGGGTGAACTGACCAAAGCCTCTGCAGACCTACCTGGGCAGGTGCTTGGCAGGAAGCTCTGGGAGCTAGGAGGTCTGGGTGTGTGCGAACAGCTCAGGAATTTCCATCTCGCTCTTGAGGCTAATTCTGAGACTGTGTGCACTCGGCAAACATAAAGTGAAAGATGGAGACATGGTCCAGAGGATCCTGGTGAAGAGTTAAGGTTTGTAGGTATGTTATGACACTGATCTCCATTCGTCAAGAAGTGGGAGGGGTATTTTTTAATGTAGTAGTTGCTTTGCACTGATTTGCAAGCTCGCTGAAACTTCTGGTAAGAAGACTTTCCCAGGCCACACGACCATGAGGAGCACTGTTTCCCTGGAATAGAGCAGGAGTGGGGACTCCCTGAGACGGATGGTGGGGACAGCCCGGTGCCCTGCCAGTAGCAAGTGCCACCGTCCAGTGGACTGCTGGCGTCCTCTGTCTCCACAGCCAGCAACAATGCACCATCCACACTTCCCACACCAAGCGTGCCCTCTTCTGCCCTGTCCCAACCCCCCAGCCACCTGCCCCTCCTGTGTTCTTACTCATGATCATGTGGCATTGCCATCAACTCTGTCACCTTCTTACTCATGATCACGTGGTGCCACCTCTTCCATATTTGACTTTTCTCTTGCCCGGACACAACCATCACACCACCAATTGGCTATCCTTGTTGCTTTTTTTTTAAAGCTTCCGTTATTGGCGTCCTCGACCCTCAGGACCCTCAGGCGTCCTCACACTGAGACTGCTCCATTGCAGCCATGCCCTCCCCTCCTTTGGCTGGAGAGTGCCACCAAAGTCCACTTTTTAGAGCTCAGATTTGATGGTGGACTTTCATTTTTTTATTTCCCAATGAGTCCAGGAGAAAATAAAGCCTTCTCAACCTAGTATGCCAAGTGTTTCATTTTTAAGAGCCCACATGACCACAAACTTACCTCCTCATTCTTTCTGTCCAAGGACTTCACGCCTTAGGTGTCCCAGACCATGCCTACTGCCCAGCATTTCTGAATGTTTTTTTTTTTTTCCTTCATGCTTTTGCACCGGTTCTCTGCCCCATCCTGGAATGTTCGTCCATCTGGGCTGACCTAAATTCTCCCCATCAATCCTACCTTATCATCCCCTCCCAGCCCACTTCCCCTCCGTGTACTGTCCTAGGATATTTGCCACCCGCACTACTCAGCCATCATATGCATTTCCCTTTCTCAGTCTGAAAACACGGGAATAATCATGTTTTTCCTTTTTGGAGCTGAGAACATGCACAGACTCAGTCACCATACATCAGAGGTGAAACCCATCCAAAGCTCTTCCAGCTTCTTCTGGAAAGTCTTGAGTTACCTTTGTTAGGAAAATAGCAAAACAAAGATAAAGAATATCAACATTCAATGGCTCCAGCAGAAGAATGAGAAAATGTGCTGTTAAGGAGTTGTGTTTATGTTTTCAGGGTCTGTCTTTTGTTACAGAGATGGAGAAGAAACTAGAAGCTTCCAAAGGTTCTCAGCTGCTAACCGCTATAAACTTCTGCCTCAAGCATGTGATGACCACAGCGCTTGGAAAACACTGTGCGTTTATTTCATACAATCTGTGTGTTTGTAAGAGATGGAGTTTGTTTGCTTATGTTGTATGTGAACTCACCAGCCCTGTGTTAATCGACCCACTTCTACATAGATACATAGATATAGTTATACATTGGACAGATTGTAGATCCCTCTGTTCACCTGGAGATGTGACTGTGATTTATTGCTCCCTCTGTGGGCGTGCTTTACACAAAGGTGTGATGCTGGTGGGTTCAAGGTCAGTTCAAATCAAGCAAATTGACTGAAGTCTGTCTTTCTTCTTAACACTTCCTCTAGATGAAAAAGCAAAATTTAATTGTTATCCTTTTGGGGTTTTTCCTAGCTCCTTAACTTTAACAATAATCCAAATCTTTCTTGGGGGGCCTTTTTCGTTATTTCCTGTCCTTTCATTAATTTTTTTCTAACCAGTCTCTTTATATTTGGATCATTCACAGTGAAGTCCCTCTTTCTTTTTCCATTTCAGCAGCAGCATGCTATGGTCTTTGTTCTGGACAGAAGTTTGGTGATGGTCTCTTGTCATCGTTCCATGCATGTGCTGGAATTCTCAGTCCTTTGGTCCCCATTTGGGCCCCCTGTCTCCCACTTAGTTTTAATTTAGAACTTCCTATGGATAGTCTTCAGGCCATTACCTCTGTTCCCCTCTCCGGCGATCATCCATGTGTGCCTGCTAGTGTAGTGGTTGTTGAGTGTGTCTGTCTTAACCCACCTCTCTGGGGACAGCTCCTCATGAAGGGTGGGCACTGGGTCGCCATCACTGGGATGGATACATTGGAAAATACAGAATGTAGTATGCAGACACATGGCACTTATCATGTATTCCAAAGTGACATGTATGAACCCAGGGACTGTAAGTTGTAGCAGATGGAACAATTTGGTGAGCTGTTTGGTGAGCTGTCCTGATTACCAAAGGTGGGACTTCCGATCCTTGGTGCTATGGACATTTAGAGTCAGGTAATTCACCACGTTGGCTGACTGTCTTCTGCATTAAAGGATGTTAAACAGTGTCTGTTGCCAGTAGCACCTCCTACCCAATGTGACAAACCAAAATGTCTCCAGACATTGCCACATGTCCCCACGGTGGGGGGTTGTTGGCAAAGTCATCCCTGGTAGAGAAGCACTGATCTAAGATCAGGTTCTAATTAAGGACAGGTGTCCAATGCCAACATATAGGAAGGCGAACACAGAAAAATGAAAGGAATTTGGAGTCCGGCATGTTGACGACTGTCAGAATACATTAAATACATTACCTTATTCCCAGGCAAAATATTCCTTTTGAGTGATTGTGGTGTGTGTCTGCATAATAGCAGTTTCAAAGGAAAATAGTTTTGCTTGAAGTGGGAATTTATCCAAAGGTGTAATGAGGGGACGACATCCAACATTTGCCCTGGAAAGATCCAGAATATTCTTTTTCTCTTGACAGTAGAGGGAGGTTTTTCTTTCTTTCTTTCTTTTTAATTTTTTTTCACTTTTGGTCCACCAGGGATATCTCAGATTCAGAATAAAGTATTGATATTCCACAAAAGACAAGTAAAAAGGACGAATGTTCAAGCTCTCGGTTGCAAATGTTGTGCAGAAAGATTTCCCAGAGTGCTAAGAAGAGGAGATTTTTTTTCTTTTCAGCAAAAAGTGCAGGAACCTCAGTTAACTTGCAGAAATAAAAAGGAAATAGGGACCTGCCTGTCACTCAAAAATAGTTGCAAAGAAATCAGGGTTCTATCACCAGAACTGGTTTTAAATAACTCACTCTGCTCCATTTTGCTCGGACACGTTCCCCAGAAAAAAGCCTCACCAGGTCTTTAGTGGAAGTCAGACAAGGGTCACGCTCAGCTCACCTCTGTTTAAGACGCCTGAAGTTCCTTGCGCAGAGGTGGGGACAGCAAACGTCATGGGGACATCGCTGCAGCCCACTGTGGCAGCAATAACACCTTCACTCTTCCTACTGGTTGATGTCTGCCTTTCTTTTCATCTCATGCGAGTGGCAGAATCCTGCCTCGTTCTCAGAGCCATGCTTGTTCAGATCCTGGGGTGAGAAAAAGATCATTGTGTGTATGGAGGCTGAGGGAAGTGGAATGAAATTATCTGGATCTTGAAAGCTGGGGCCATGGGGGGGGTGGGCTTCGACCGTGGCCAGGGGCCTAGAGCAACCCAATCCTTCCATCTGTGACTGGTAATTCCCGGCAGCAACGTCCCCAAACCACTGCTTTTGGCTTTCATCCCAATTGATAATGTGAAGCCTTTTTCCTGCTTAAAGAAGGCTGTATTCATCACTTAGAAAGGAGAACGGCACAGAGCTAAGGGAACATCTCTCAGTGTAATCAAATGCTTTGGATTTCACATCTCCCACGTTAGAACGCTGATTACATGGTCCTCTGCGTAGAAAGAGTTTTTCTAATTCATGACTCCTTGCTTGGCTATAACCCACAGGGTAAAGTCTCACCCACCTGAGGTGGAACCTGTGCACAAGCCCCAGCTGTGCCCTTCCAGAACCTTCCCTGATACAGGCTTGTTGAGTTTGTTCTCAATACTCTAAGACTCTGACCACAGAGGCGCTTCCTGGAGCTTCTCTCTCGAGGAACACGTCTGATTCTCTTCAGTACCTCACACTGGACACAGAGCAGGGGACTCAGTTTTCTCTCCAATCTGCTAGCTGCCCCCAAAGGTCTGGGAAGCTTGAGTAAGACTGCTCACTCTTCCTTTGCCAGCCACGGTGTATCCAAGATGATGGCCCTCTTCACACAGCCGGGCCTTAGCAATGACCAAGTTGAGGAATGTGTTCTGGTATAAAATGGAAAAGGTAGATGTAAGCCACAGTAGCCTGTACAAAAATATCCATCAACATCAATCTATCGGTATTCAACTTCAGAAAAGCAAATCTAAGGAGTTGGACTCAAGTTCGCCATGCAGCGATTGGAGAAAGGCGGGGAGCTTTCTGGGCCGAGCCTGGTTGCCTTTTTTCAAAAATTATTCAGCACATATTCACTGACCACCACTGTGTGTTCTGTGAAAAGCCGGGGTAACAAGATATAAAGACTGAAGCCATCTGTGGTCAAGATGCTCAGAGACGGCCAAGCAATGTGCACATATGTAAACCCCTACGTGTTAATAGGGCCATGAGAGCAAAGCTCGCAGGCTGGGGGTGTAAGGAGAGAACTGGCCGACTAAGGCAGAGGAGTCCAGGGTGGAGGAGTCAAGGAAGGTTGGTGGGGAAGATAGGGTCAAGACCACCCCCTCGTTTGCTGACCTAATGTTTTCCTGAAGGTCTAATTCCATAGAATTCTCCATTGGAGCCAGTGCCCTGCAGAGGGCTTGCCAAGCAGGGGATGGGGAAATTCTGACAACAGGCGATGGGGGTTCTCCACCAGTAACCCCAGGCTGACGTGTCCTTGATGGGGAGGAGACCCTCACAGCCAGGAGAGTACCTGCATGCACATTGCTCTGTGGAAGGACTGGAAGATCTTTCAGGAGCACTCAGCTGAGGCACGTCCACTTGCCTCCTTCATCAGCTCTTGACCCCCAGCACCTGGCCTGATGGGACTTATTCTCCTTGTATATGACTGGGGTGAAGCCTTCTGGAATCTCATGGGTGAATCAGACCCTGATTCCCTTTCAGAAAACGGCCTTGTTTATACTTGAAACACAGTCTTTTCCCTCAATATAGGGTCCCCTTATCAGAAGTCGTATTTTTTCCTTCAGGGTGGCCTGTCAACTCACACTCACATCCATCAGACTCAGCAGACCTGGTGAGTCTCCCTCCTGGGGTGGGCTGCCCAGAAGCGGGTGATGGGTCTCTTGCACTCGAATGCCATTGGTGCTGTTGGCCATGCGGCATTACACCCTGGGCCCTCATTCCTCCGGCTTTATGTGATATCACAGGTTTTCCAAAGCTTTTATGGCTTCTGCCCAAAGACCCCATCACCATGGCTTCCTTGAGACTCTGTGGAGCCCTCCGGACACCTGCTTACAGGTCCTTCCGATTGTGCCTGGGGCTGGCAGGTGACCCGTCATATGTGGGCTGACAGCACTCAGGTATTGAACTTGCCCTTCTTTCCACCTGACCACAACGCTTTGGGTTTTTCAGCCTCAACTTCTCTTTGGCAGAGAGCCTTCTGGAAGCTTGCTGTCACTCCTTCTCAGAATATTTGGGGGCACAGATCTCAAATTGCCCGAGGTCACAGAGGCACTTGTCAAGGTAATGGAAGAGAAGCTGCTTGCAATGGACCATCTGGTGTGTGTGTGTGTGGGGGGGTGCTAGATCAGAACCAGTGCCCTAAACTGCCTGAGCTCCTGGAGTAAGTGTCCGTGTTGTTTGCAGTCACCGTGCTCACCTGGGGCTGGCTCCTCTTTAGCCTGTCAGGTTCCTTTCCCTCTGCCCTACTTTCCATTCTTCCTTAATAAGCAAAAGAATGACACAGGAACAGACTGGGCATGAGCTTTGTTTCAGCTGCGTCCGTAGTCTTAGATTCAAAGATCTTTCCACTGGGCATTGCAACCGGAGATGCACTTACTACATTCCATTTGTGACTATTATTTCCTTAAAATCTACATGCTGGGGCGCCTGCATGGCTCAGATGGCTAAGCATCCAACTTCGGCTCAGGTTATGATCTCGTGGTCTGTGGGTTCAAGCCCCGTGTTGGGCTCTGTGCTGACAGCTCAGAACCTGGAGCCTGTTTCAGATTCTGTGTCTCTGTCTCTCTCTGCCCCTCCCCTGCTCATGCTCTGTCTCTCTCTTCTCAAAAATAAACCTTAAAAAAATTAAAATCTACATGCTAAGTGTGTGTGAGGAGAACCCAGGTCGTTATCAATATTCTAACCCACAGAGAAATTAGTCAGGCACCTACCAGTTATAAATTCTCCACTCCAGGAAATATTTGTGGCCAGCAAAGATGATCCTGATGTAATGGAAGCATTTAATGTAGAAAATGTTGTTCTATTTCTCTTCTTGATAGCACCCGACAACCAGGGCGTCGAGCTAGGGAGGGGAGCTGCAGAGGGGGGAGACTGCCCAAGGAAAGCAATATGTTTGCGAGGCTGATCATTAAGAAGATTAACTTAACCCAGTAGAAGACGTATCAATCTCCTTATTGATCAGTTTAGCAAACATATTAGTGTGCTGGCGTAGCGTTGCAGGCCTGTCCGGAATGCGCTTCATCAGGTCCGGGGTAGATGAGCTGTCCCTGGTGCTGGCCATGGGACCTCTCGCTTATGGCGTGTGCACCGATGGGAAAGGTCACCTCTCTTCTCTTCCTGTGCAAGGTTGTCCCCAGAGAAGGAGATGAATGGAGAAGCTAAGTGTGTTACAGAGATGGCTGTCATGAGCTGGATTCAAAGCCAACCTGCATGCTCTTGTTTAGAAAGGATTCCTGTGACTTTTCATTCAACAACAAATAAAAGCGTAATGTGAGCCTGTATTTGTTGAACATTTAGAGAACGCTGAAAGAAAATTATTTCAAATATCCCCATATGTGAGAGACCCCGTTGTGATAATTTAACGTTCTTTCTACTGGAGTGCAGAAACATAGATGGAAATAGTTACTCTTCAGAATCTAGTGCAAGCACTTTCATATTTTATTTAAAAAGAAAAAAAGCACAAAAATCAAACTATGCTTTGAAGTTTTTGGACAGATATCAAATACTTCAGTTTGAGTCATTGGTATGAAAAAATGAAGATGTTTTTGAAGTGATGTTTATGTAGGTTTAAAACGTTTTATTTATCCATTCAAAAATATTTACTGTGCGGAAAGTCTCTTTCAGTTTCTGACGTCAGACCTGTCTATTCCATACTGCTAACAGTAAGCCCTTGAAGGGGAAGAGAATGGAACAGAATTAGGTGACATCATTTCCATGAGCTGGAGAGTAGCTTTCCTCTCTACTCATTCACAACACTAAGGAAATGGCAAATCCTGAGCTTAATTATTCACAATTAGTATTATCGGGAACTTGAGTAATTTTATTATAAAACTAAATTCCCTTCCTAGCTAATTCCATAATTGTTTGCCTCATTTCACCTCATTTCATAAAGGATAAATACTTGGCCCAAGATCAGTTGCCTCTTAGTTCCCTTCAAAACCTTTGGAACTGAAGTTCCATTCCAGAGGGACTCCGACACCATTACATGTTAATGTATTAGAGACAGGATAGATGTACAATGCTTCTTGCAGGGGGAAAAAGTGCTTAGCTAAAAGAAAAAAAAAGAAACGTTCATTTCTCACAGGAACTCTTGGTTCCTCTGGGGAATTCCTGAGAAAATCCTGGAGAGAGAGTCAAACGCTGGAGAATGTCATTGGCGATGTTATGGAGGAAACACTGAATGAGCGGGAACAGCAACCTGTGATAATTACCTTTTTATCTCATGTAATTTTCAAGGCTTAAGCAGAGAAAATGAAGGAATCACTTATTGGTTAATTCATTCAACAATATTTAGCGAAAGCTTCATATTTTGCCAAGAAGTGGGCCTGAAAGATGAAAATGCTTGTTCTCTAACTTCAAAAACATTCCGAGTCTAGACAGAGAGCGGGCATGTGGGGTCATGTCCTTTTAGGGGAGCATCTTCAAGGCATGCCACCTGTCCGCCTCGGGGTAGGGCCCATGATACACTCACCTGAGAGCGAGTTTTCCTCATGGGAAACTATTTCAGTGGCCTCCCTTGGTTGTGGGAAAGCAAGGCAGAAATCATCTTTTTTTTTTCCTCGAGAAAGAGAAAACCAGAATTTTAACTCATGTCTGTCTCCATGTGCAAAGCAGGAAGACAGTGTAACCGGCTGAGTGGGCTCAGGTGTGTGGGGACAGGTAAGCAGGAGGGACGTGGCCGGGGAAGTTCCGTGGCCCCTTGGGCCCCAGGGTGGTCTCTATAGTTTTAAAGTGTAGACACATTTTCATTTGGTTATAAATCTGTCCAGTGAGAGCTTACAATCTTCATGTGAACTGGAGTTTGACTTAACACAATAGTGAGCCTGGGTAACTCTGGAGTGAAACCCTCAGACCATCTTCCTGGGGTCCGCTGGAGACCACAGAGATGGAGACCCCTAGCTGGATTTTGGCATCACCACCATGTTTCACGCCCTGGTGTGTAGAGATTACAGACTCAGACAGAGGGAAATTAAGTATCTGAGAGATGGTAACATCACCTGGGGCCCACCTGTGTCTGTGGAACTCGGGTAGAAGCCACCTCTTGTGGTGAGCACACAAACACCGCCACGGAGTTGAGGCTGTTGTATCCTCCGTGATGCATGTGTTCCTGGAAACGGGTGGGCATAGGGTTTAGGAAAACACGTGCCCTGGGGAAAGCTGGGAAGTGAAAATTCTGTTTCCACGTGTAGATTTGGATTTTCACACGTGAAATTAATCCAGGGAAGGATGCCCACACGTAGGAGATAAGTTAGCTCCTGACATAGGCAGTCTCCTAACTGTTGGCATTTCCCGGAGAAGAGAGATCCTGCCTTTCTTACCCCAGAGTCGGCGCAGAGCAGAGGAGATCGGGGCACCTGCCATCTGCGGGCAAGTTAGGCTTGGATGGTTCACTGACAGGAGTGACCTTTATGGTTCCTTCTAAACCTAAGAGATTATGATTCTGGTAAATTATTTGTGAGAAAAAGTACAATTTCATCCGAAAGCCTGTTTGTATTGTGGGTAGCTAACAAAGCAGGGAGATCGGTGCCTCAGTAAAGCCAAAGGTTTGGAAACATGATCGCCAAAGCTGCTTCTTACTGAGATGCCAGACTTAACGGAATGCTGGTCTCCTCTGGGGAGATTTATTTCCGGCCTTCCTGAACAGGGGACGTCCCTCAATGTGGGGACAACCACCCACTCGGGGTCTGCCGCTCTTCCCTGCTGTAATGGTGTTGTGCGCTAAACTGTCCCTCCTCCCACACTCCGTTCCCCTTCAGGGTCAACGTCATACACTGATGGAATAGCTAACTGCACCAAAGAGGGTAGCTTTTGACCACGGAACTGAGTTTTTCTCTTTGCTCAAAGTTAATTGGCCATAAGGGGCCCAGGTCTCTATCCCGGTCTCATTAGCGCCAAGTTTTAACTACATGACCGGACTGACCCGTGTCCAGAGCCACCGTCCTCATCAAATGGGGAGATGAAAGTCACCTGTGTGCTCATTGTTCATTAACATTTACATCATCATGCCCGGAATTCGGGGAGGCCACTGTTCTGAGGGGACCGTGCAGGAAAGCTTCTGAGGGTCCTTCCAATTTGCCACCTGCATTTGTACGCTAGGCCTGCAGAGCTCAAGGAGGAACTTACAGGGCAAGGAAAGCAAATAATCACAGGCGATTTGACTGACACCCTGCCGTGGGTGCGAGATGTGCCCCAATCCAGGAGCAGTAACTGAGGGGAAACAGTGGAGGCTCACCTCACAGAGCCTGCTGAGACACAGGACGGTTCACATCTCAAAAGTGTGGGTGAGAGGTGCCTGGGTGGTGCAGTCGGTTGAGCGTCCGACTTCAGCCAGGTCACGATCTTGCGGTCCGTGAGTTCGAGCCCCGCGTCAGGCTCTGGGCTGATCGCTCGGAGCCTGGAGCCTGTTTCCGATTCTGTGTCTCCCTCTCTCTCTGCCCCTCCCCCGTTCATGCTCTGTCTCTCTCTGTCCCAAAAAAAAAAAAAAAAAAAAAAAAAAAAGTGTGGGTGACCTGGAAAGGGCTGAGCAGCATGAGCTCCACGCCGTGGGGAGCAAGGTTTGATTTAAATATCTGGACAGAGGTGGTTCATTCATTCGTTCCTTCCTTCATTCATTCCCTGGCTCACTTTTTGCTGAGCTACGTTGTGCTAGAGAGTGAGCCAGTGCAGGGATACGAAGCCAGACGGGAGGTTTGTTAGGAGAACTGGCAGATGCCCTGGGGGGGGGGGCTGGGGGGGCTGGACAGGCAGGGCTGGGAAGTCAGCCTACAGCACGGTGGCCGCTGCCCTGTCCCCTGGTTCCCGAGCGGGGTGACCCTCAGAGCTGCCCCCGGGGTCAGGTCTGACCTTGGGTCAGTGGATTCTCTGGGCTTCTGGCTGGGGTGGGGGTGGGGTGCTTCTGCCCTGGAGAGGGGGTGTGGTGAGGGATCCCAGCATCCGTGCAGGGATCGATATTCCACCCATGACGGATCGCCCTGCACCAAACTGTCGACAACTGTGACCCAGCTCCTGTCAGAAACCCTCTGGTTCCCATGGAAAGTCGGCTTGTTCTGTTCGAGCCCAATTATGGAGCTATCAGACGTGGCTTCCTTTTACTGAACTAAACATGGCTTTCTGTAACTGTCACCTATTACCGATGCAGGTGCGAGGGGGGACAACGAAGCAGCCCCCCGTCTGTCCTGCCTCCGCCACACAATCCGTCTCCTCCTTTGCACTCAGAGCTCTTAAGACAATCAGCGGAGTTACTCAGTCCCTTTCTTGCCTGACTTTTCTTCTCTCAGCCAAGTGGAGGGCTCTGGTATCCTCAGAGTATAACCACATGGGTGTTAAAGATTAAGGAAGAAAAGAACTTCAGAGAAATCTTAAAAGTCACTCCATCCAGGGAAAGAAAAAGCCAGGGACTTCGGAGGACAATGAGAAAGGAGTGGGCAGAGCTGCTGTGGGTGCTGGTAGAGAATCAGTCCTCTCGTAGCGCCGCCTCAAGTGTCTGACCCCGAGTGACGAGTGAGTGCGTGGCCGTGAATGTGGGCTGCTAGCCCCGCCCTTGTTGATACTGGATTTGCTTGCAGAGGTTTTCCAGAAGCTGCTTCCATGAAATTCTCATCCTGCTGGCACTGACCAAAGCCACCACCTCTCGTGGTTACCTCTCGTGGTTCCTGTATGTGGCTGGGGCATTCTGTGATGCTGCTTCTGCAGAGCGCACATTGTGGTCAGAGGCATGTTGTCTTTTCTACACAACTGGGAAGTCCAAACAAGGAAGAGAGTAATAAAGTCTACCTCACAGGCCCGAGGTCAGGGCGTCTCTCTCCACCCACAGTTGAAGGTGGACACGAACAAGGTCACCCAAAGGAAGTGTCTGGTGTGTCCCTTGCTGTCCTCGGGCTGGCTATGTGCACAGAGCTGTCCAGAATGTAGTAGGAAACAATCTCAACATAGCAGTCATTAAGGATGCTATTTCCATGGAAAAGCACAAATGTAAATAGTCTAACTAAGCTCACATCTCTCCTCTGTACAATGAGGACATCGAAACAGGCGATGTTCAGGTACCTTCCATTTCAAGATGCGTAAGAAATAAAGATAAACACATTGTAAAGGAGGTCACTCCTATCACATAGAACAAACAAACCTTGGACAGACTATATCTAAACCCCAAATTAGAATATAATTTGTCAAAACAAAAGATTTCTGGCTGTTAAATAACCATTTTTATTTTCAAAGTGTGTGTTTTTTTTAATTTTTAATTTTTTGTATTTTTAATTATTTCTAAAATTTTCTTTCTCTTTCTATCTCTATGTCTATCTATCCATCTATCTGTCATCTATCTATCTATCTATCATCTATCTATTATCTCTCTATGTATCTATCATCTGTCTATCTATCCATCTATCTGTCATCTATCTATGTATCTATCATCTGTCTATCTATCTATCCATCTATCTGTCATCTATCTATGTATTATCTATCATCTGTCTATCTATCCATCTATCTGTCATCTATCTATGTATCTACATCTATCTATCTATCTATATATCTATCTATCTATCTATCTATCTATCATTTATCTACCTACCTACCTACCTACCCATCTATCATATATCTATCATCTGTCATCCACCTTTCTAGATTGTGAGCCATGGTCCTCACCTTGTCCTTTAAACTGGCTATCATCTCCTCTGTGGCCAGTGGAGAACCACACTCATTTGTATTTTACAGATCCCAAAGGAAGGGTTCTGGCCGACCAGGATGGGTCCAGCGTGCAGCCAGGACCAGTGCAGGCACATGTCACCCTGAGCCAGATGATCAACCCAAGCCTATGAGGGTTGCAGGAGGTGGGGGCTCATTGCACAAAAGGCCGTTCTGGGTGGCCAGGCACACACTGGCGCACCTGCGGTGGTCGTTAGAATGTCAAAGTCCTTCTATACTGACTGGCAGACAGAAGCTGCCAGGGGGACTGGGTACCACATCTCAGCCAACAGGGTCTCTGATGCCCCTGGCCTTCCCACCACCTAATAACCACAGGGAGCACAGCTGGTGCCAGAGGGCCCTCCAGGACATGCTCTGGTGTCCAAGCAGCATCCTTCTGGTGAGTCAATGGCAAAGGCGTAAGACTGTCCAATATCGTATCTATGGCTGCCCAGGCGTGGGGGCGTGGAGGAGAGTGGGGCTGGATGGGGGGGGGGGTTGGGATAAGGCAACAGACAAACAGGGTTTCCATTTTCCAGTACATCCAGCTGACCTGACCCTTATGGGTGCCCCTCTACCAAGCTTTTTGCTTCTCTAAACTCCGGCTTCATTCTCCCCTCCAGGGGGCTGATTCTATTGAAGCTGGGGGTGTTTAAAGTGCTGGGCATGTAAGAGGCCAACGTAAGTGATCATTACAGGAATGCGGGTTTTAACAACCATGAATTCCCTCAAAAGAGACACATACGGACACCATGCCTCTCCGTTACCCCACTATTACCCGGGAACGGTAGAACTAATCCTATCAGAAACTTGAAGTCGTTGAGAATGTCACTGGGAACCCAGAACTGTTGCACTGATACAAATTCATGACTGGGCATTTCAAAACAGAAGCTCCACGTGGCTCCCCCGAGTAGCTTTCCCCACGGGTCTCCCAGCCATCACCATACCCTGTTCGTGTCCTCAGCGTGTACCCCAGGCGAGTTGTGGTTGGCTGCTTCATACCTGTGTTCCTAAATTTCCCCGGGGGGCAGAATTTGCCTGTTTTAGAAACTACCTGGATTCCATTACTTGTGCAGGAACTGGAACCCGGTAGGTAATTAACAAGTCTTTACTAAAAGAACCATTAAAAAATTCGAGTGCAAAATACTCACAAAATTACAAGTATTACAAGAGTGTGAAGGACAAGTGCCTGGTCTTAGAAGGAGGTGTGTCACATACCTGGTGATCCAAACCTTCGCGTCCACCTGTTTGCTTCCAAATGCTTAAGAGCAGCAGGTCTTTCCCATCAGCACCATCAGTTGAGTAACTGACATTTGCCTAGAATCGCTAAAGGTCTGCAAGATGCCATAGCAAGTGGGTTCACGCAAAGCACATGTAGGTCACAGACACCCCTTCTTGTCATCTTCTCCAGAGATTCCCGACCCTTCTCAGATGAGTCCATTCCAGCTCTTTAAATTCTTGCCTGTTGTGGCAATTTCTTGGTTTAGGGACGATCAGACCTAAACAGCGAGAGATTCTGGTAATGTTCTAGACACAGAGAGGAGTAACACTAAGGAAAACCACACTAATATTAATTTGCTAGAGTATAACCCAACCATAACGAGGCTCTTCATGGCCGTATCCTTCAATTTTATGACTCCAAACGTAGGGTTGCAGGTAATATCATCCCAGATGTTAACCAGCCACGCTGTCTGGACTAAGTTGCCTCATAACACACTTCTGGTTGTAGACTAATGAGGATTCTAAAGAGGAAGTCCGCCCATTAGGGAGGTGTTATAAACTAATGTTTTAAAAACACACTAAACCATTTGTATGCAAGTCTATGCATAATCTATGCATATCTATGTCTAGAAAACAAAGTTGTTATGCATTTGAAAAGTATTTTACTTTTCTTTTGTAAATAAAATATCATTTCAGGGATAATATCCATTGTTTATAGGGAAGATACCAGAGATATTGGGCAAAATTAAGCAAACATGTTTATTGAGCAAGCAAGAAGTTCTCAGGTTTGTGACAGATAAAACCAGCTTTCTCTTTGAGAAATTGACTATTTGTAAAGTAGACATCAATTGTATTTTTATAATTACAAAGATAAATGAGGACTTCTTCAACTGTAGGCAATTGCAGGTATTTTAATAATACACAATGTCATTCATTCACAAGTGTTTGTGGGTCATCTATGACGTGTTATATGTTGGCCAGCATGCTTGGACGCAGCCATGAATGCAAGAACAAGGCCTGTCCACACGCTCTGTCACTTGGCAAAGGCAGTAAGGTTGCAGATGGAACTGAGACTGCTTATCACCTGACCTTGAGATAGGGGGGTTGTCCTGGGTTCTCACAAGGGTCCTTACAGTGAAGGTGAAAGGCAGGAGATCCAGAATCAGAGAAGGAAATGCACAACAGAAGCAGAGTTTGCAGGAGTGGGGTTGCTGGCTTTGCTGATGGAAGGGGCCATGAGCCAAAGAGTGTGGGTGCTGGAATTTGAAGAGTTGTGTCCTCCCAAATCCATATGTTGAAACTGTAACCAGCAAAGGCGATGGTGTTAGGAAGTGGGGCTTTTGGGAAGTGCTTAGGTCATGGGTCGGGGCGGGGGGGCTCCTGATGGCATCAGTGCCCTTCTGAAAAGCCCCCAAAGAACAGCCTCATTTCTTCCACGCTGTGAGGTGTGCAATGTCTGTGACCCAGGAGGGGGTCTCACCCAGCCCTGCTGGGACCCTGACCTTGGACGTCTAGCCTCTAGAGCTATGAGCAACGAATTCCCACTATTGATAAGCTACTCGGTCTGCGGTATTTTGTTCTGGCAGCTCGAATGGTCTAAGATGGTGGACAGCCTCCAGAAAGGAACCCAGGCCTGCCACCCCCTCAAGTTTAGCTCAGAGACACCCACTTCAGGCTCCTGATGTCCAGAACTGTAAGCTAATGTTAAGCCCCTAAGTGGTATTCGTTTGTGACAGCAGAAATAGAAAACTAATACAGTGAGGCAGACGGCTTCCACCCAACACCATGGCAGCCACACCTGCCACATTTCCTAGAAACTCCTAATGACGACACCCCTCCTTGCATACTTCTGTATTTTTTTTATCATAGTTTGCTTTTGCTTTTGCTTTTGCTTCTTTCTTTCTTCCTTCCTTCCTTCCTTCCTTCCTTCCTTCCTTCCTTCCTTCCTCCCTCTCTTTCTTTCTTTCTTTCTTTCTTTCTTTCTTTCTTTCTTTCTTTCTTTCTTTCTTTCTTTTTTCTTTCTTTCAATTTGAGAAGGAAGCAGGGGAGAGGGGCAGAGGGAAAGCAAGAAAGAATCCCAAGAGTGCAGAGCCTGATACCAGGCTTGATCCCATGACCCTGGAATCATGACCAGAGCCAAAATCAAGGAACATATGCTCAACTGACTGAGCCCCCCAGGTGTTCCTGTTCATATTTTTTCTTAAAAAAAAAGAGTTTAAGGTAAACTTGTATCTGTTCTAGTCTTTCATGTCCCCCTTGCTACTCTAAGGAGGCTACTCAGATTTAGACTTTGTAAGGACACTCACCACACTCACTGTAAAAGGCAGCTCTCAAGCAATTGTTAGCACAGCCAATTTCAAGAAATCATGGACACTTTCTGTGACGTAACAGATCTTGCAAACGCACGACTCTTGGATCCCCTCATGGGATGGTTTCTCCCTAAACAGTCTCTGGAGGTGAAAGTTGTCCCTGGCTGTATGTATGAGACCCGGTGGGACAGGCCCCTGGAAAGAGTGGCCCCACGCATGGGAGCTGCGCAACGGGGGTGGTCACCGAAAATCTGCCTTTCGTTTCTAGCTCAGACAACAGACCGGTTCAAACTCTTCGGCCCAAGGAATGAAGGGTGATACTGCAGTCCTGAGTTTTCTTTGGGCCAACCCGTGGGTAACTCAACCCATTGGTACCACTTGGTGCTGTGTGTGGATCCACTCCACGATGCCCCCTTGTTTTACTACTTGCAGCATTTTAATCTCTGATGAATACGTTTCTGCAGCTACTGCTCTATCGGGTTCCCCCACAAATCACTCAAAGACCAGAACGGGATAAAGTGAGGTTGATGAGATTGTAACTGGAAACTCTGACAGGTTCCAATGGAATAGCACCTTCAAGAAAAACCAGCAGCCGCGGTGGAGGTCAGGACAATTCTCGGGGGGTCTCTCCAGCGGTGGTGGCTGAGGGGCGCCCACAGAGAGAGGCGGAGCAGGGTCCCAACATTTCAGCAGAGAGCCAGGCTTCTGTCGTGAGGGACAGAGGGCTGCCATTCCAGGTCCACAGCCCCCAGATTCTGTCCAAACCCCTGGAAACAAGTGGAGATGTGTCTGCCCCAGTCCACATGCTCCTGAGAGCCAGACCACCCCTAGCAACTTCTTCCTTCTGAAAGTCAGACAACTGGGAAGAGCCTGACTCCAATAAACTCGTCTCTGAGTGCCAGCCAAGTAGAGGACCCCCTTGCTGTGACCTCTGCCAGTCCGCCAGCCCCCAAGCCCCACTCTGTGAAGACATCAGTCTGCTGTGCTTGGGGGACCTGTGTCTGAGGGCATTCATCTCCCCTGCCTCTGTAAGTAATAAATCTAGCTTTCTGTTCCTTGACAGTGAGGACCGGGGCAGGACCGACTCTGATTCTCTCACAGACAAGAACTGCTGTGCATCTGTGAACAAAGGGGTTGAGAAGACAAGAAGCCAGAAATCAGAAGCATGAGATGATGATTATAATAAACCTCCCGTCACTGAAGTGTGCCCTATGTCGAGTCCCGGCATGAAACCGAACGGCTATTTCTTGTAACTCTGTGAGGAAACTGAAATGCCTTGAATGTGCATTTATATAAACTTTAATTATGAAGTCCTGAAAAACAATGCATGATGTTTCTTATTTCCCATACTAATGTAAAAGCCAATAGATTAATTACTATGCTAAATTTCAATTTGGCTTTGAGTAAATTTTGGTTATTTATTCATTCATTACAAAATAAAGATGGAATTTATACTTCTCTCTTCAATGACTGGGCATGGCCCTCGCTAGTTCCTTGGATATTTTAAACAATCTTCAGTGTGTATTTTGTGCTGTGTTCTAGCTGTGGTTTCAGTGGGCTTACTTCTGGGGCGTCTGGGGGCTCAGTCAGTTAAGCATCTAGTTCTTGGTTTTGGCTCAGGTCATGATCTCACAGTTCATGGGTTTGAGCCCCACATCGGGCTCTGTGCTGACAGCTCAGAGCCTTGAGCCTGCTCCCAATTCTGTTTCTCCCTCTATCTCTGCCCCCCCCCAACTTGTTCTCTCTCTCTCTCTTTCTCTCTCTCAAAAATAAACATTAAAAAAAGAAAATCTAATTTAAAGAGCTTCTGCACAGCAAAGGAAACTATCAATGAATTGAAAAGGCAACTTGCACAATGGGAGAAAAGATCCCCAGACCATATATTTGATAGAGGATTAAAAGCCAAAATATATGAAAACTCATGATGCTCAGGAGTGAAAAAGCAATAATCCAGTTAAAAGTGTGCAGAGAACCTGTACAGACATTTTACCAAAGACAACATACGAATGGCCAATAGATGTATGAAAGGATGCTCAACATCACTCATCTTCAGGAAAATACACATCAAAACCACAGTGAGATACCACCTCCTACCTGTTAGGATGCCTATTATGAAAAAGACAAGAGATAAGAAATGTTGAGTACGTGCAGCAAAGGGAACCCTTTGCACTGTTGTTAAGAATGTAAAATGGTGCAGCCATTACGAAAAACAATATGGCGGTTCCTCAAAAAACTAAAAAGTAAATTACTATATGATCCAGAAATCACATTTCTGGGTACATATGCAGAAGAATTAATATGAGGATCTTGAAGAGATATCTTCACCCCCCTCCCCCTCCACCATGTTCATTGCACTATTATTCACCATAGCAAAGACACGGATACAACCTAAGTACACACACACACACACACACACACACACACTGGAATGTTACTCAGCCATGAGAAAAAAGGAAATCCTACCATTTGCAACAACATGGATGGACCTTGAGGGCATCATGCTAAGTGAAATAAATTAGAGAGAGAGAGAAAGAGAGAGAGAGAGAGAGAGACCAATACTGTATGACCTCATGTATGTGTGGAATCTAAAAAACCAAACTCATAGAAACAGAGGGTCAGGATGGGGGCTTTCAGCGGCTGGGTGGGGTGGGGATTGGAGAGATGTTGTTTGGGGGGACAAATTTGTAATTAGCAGATACATAAATTCAGGAAATCTAAAGCAGAGCACAGTGAATATAGTCAACAATACTATATTATAAACTTCAAAGTTGCTAAGAAACTAGATCTTAATCTTAACTAGATCAAAAAATAAGTGATAATTACGGGAGGTGATGGAGGTGTCAGCTGACAGTAAGGTGGAGATCATGTTACAATACGTACATGCATCAAACCAATACAGTATACGCCCTAAATGTGCACAATGTTTTATGTCCATTCTCTCTCAACCCCAAAATAAAATGCATTCAGATGTAGCTCATACATGAAATAATGTGTGAAAAAACCATATATGTTCAACTTTAAAGCCCCAGGTAAAGGATCTTACAGATCCATGCAGCCAAACCCAGGCTCGAAAGATGCTCCCGGTACCTGGCTAATCCTTTCCCAAGGATTGCTCCGTAAGGATCCCTGACTTCATCCATTTACCACAGCTCTTAGGAGACAGGACTCTTGCTTATTTACTGGAAGAAAAGAGCATTCTTCTCAGTATGTAAATATTACTGGAGTTAAGGCGTGTACACGGTGCTTATGGGTTGTCACAGAGCGGTCCTCTTGATTCAAAGACTTACATTTTGCCAGCTCCCAATACTGATGGTGACAGTATCTGGAATCTGGTTTCGATGATGGCAGATACATATGTAAATGGAAATATATGTTTCACAGCTCTAAGGGCGATGGGACATCCACAATGATGTGCACTCTCAGCAAGGAAGAAGTGATAAGAAGCCCCATGTAAAGAAAAGTGGATACAGGACCCTGGGATGTGGGATGAGGAATTCGGTGTAAGACAGGGCCGTGTCTGCCTGGTGGGGAAACCACCAGCTCGGGTCCGGGAAGGGGCAGACACAGTCTTACCCATGAACCAAGCAGTTAATAAAAGTAGCCGGTCACATATGGATTTCATAAAGGTTTACGCAGTTCCAAGGTGGCCTGCATTTATAATAGGTTTGTAGATGCCTCTCACATCACTTAACAGGGAAGAGTTGCAAAGTGGGAATATACAAAGAGCAGCTAGAAAGCAGTAAGCAACGTAGCTTGTGTGTGCCACCCCCCACCACACACACACACCGAGACAGCATCCTGGCCTGACCCCGTGTCCACCTCCTTTCTGCGAGAGGCCATGTAATTTCTGTCCTTCTTGGACACGGAGTCCGGAGAGGTCCTCACTGGTCACATCCGTGCCACAGTGTCGCAACCGTGGCTGGGGCATTCTGGCCCCGCTTTGCAGGAGTCCAAATAGTCCAGAATTAGAGCACTATTTCTATCTTTGCATTGATTTTCGCCAGGCGCGTTTGAAATGATGTTGCCTGTTCAGTTGTTTGCACAAATAGGCAAAGAAAATCCCCCCAAATCACTCCACGTGGCAGAGGATTTATGAAACATGTGGACTGGATAAATACTTCCTGTTCAAAAAAAAAAAAAAAAAAAAAAAAAAAAACCAGGCAACTCCTAAATTGCCATTACAACACGCTAAGGCAGTTTAACTCAATTTAGCAACTAAGTCAATGTTTAGCCAAGCCGTCACGCGAGTGCCTTATTAAAATCCCCGTGGCTCTGGAGTGTCTGAGGTGGAAGGAAGGTTAAACTGCACATCAACGACTGAAGAAAGCCGAACGGATGTGCAGCCCAATTAAACCTTCAGCCCTGCTTTCGCTCGTAAGTTCTTCGTGCTCCTTGATTCCCCCCGGAACGCACCGCGAGGCAGCTCCGGAGTGGACCGCCGAGAACCTTTCATGCGGCGCCGCTGGCCCGGGGTCCGGCCGAGCCCTTCTGGGTGACAGGCGGCCGCTCCCTCTCTATTAATCATCGTCTGGCTCCCAACACCTGGGACTGACTCGGCCTCCCCCGGCTGCTATATTGACAATATTCCCTGTTGATTTCCTCATTTTCTCAGCCAAGGCGAGACTGACCTCTTTAAAATTCTTTATAAACGTCAGTAATTGCTGCATCCAACTTCAATTCATTACTTTCCCAGGCCTCATGTATTTTGATGATATGAAAGTTGACCACATTTACATGCAAATTGAAGTTTTATATTAATAAGGGCCAGTGAAAGGAGATCGCATGGTAATGCTCCATTATGACTTTTAAATACATTTGCCCATGTCTCGGCTGGCATTAGCATGGTCAGACCATGAGGAAATCATGTTGGTCTGATTGCAATTTTGTTTTCCAATTGAAAGTACAATTTCATCAGGTTTCCCTGTCATTTCTAATAATGACTTAAGTTTGCCTGCTAAATTGGAGAATTTCTCCGGCCTTCGGATGGGCTGGGAAACAGGTGAGGTGACAGGCGCTTCAGCGTGAAATGCTTCATCGCGGCGCGGCCACTGTCAGTCCCGTAGGCTCCTTCCGTGGCAGGAGCCAGATCACCGGAGGCTCCGTGCAGCAGAGACTGATAATCCTAAACAAGTAAACTTTTATCCTAGGACTCTGAGAGCCCAGCGACACTGCGTTTGCTCATATACCTTTTATGTACTTGTTTGTTTGTGTGTTTATTTATTTTTGAGACAGAGAAAGAGTGCAAACGTGAGGAAGGGAGTGGGGCAGAGAGAGAATCTTCAGCAGGATGCACACTCAGCATGGAGCCCGATATGGGGCTCGATCCCACGACCCTGAGATCATGACCTGAGCCGAAATCAAGAGTTGGATGCTCAACTGACTGAGCCCCCCAGGCGCCCAGGTCCTATACCTTTAATGTAATGATGGATTGGATGCTTATTTTTCCCCAGTGCAAGGCTGCTGGTTTCTGTCTCCTTCCGTGTATTTGTACTTTGCAGCATTGAGGAGCTGATTACTTTTCTTCCCTCCTAGTAGATTATCTGTAGAAGCCAGGGACAGAGTTATGCATTACTGTCATGAATAGAACTGTAAGACTCAGAACTTGATCAGAAACAGCTCTTCAGAAAGAGCATTTTTTCTGACTTACTCCCCATTAAATTTAATGTGGATTGTGTACCTACGATGAGTCAAGATGCTGAAAGAAAGGTACTGATAAAATCTTTGCACGGTGGAGCCCGAGACACTGAACGACAAGGAAGTCTAATTATAGAAATTCCCCGAGACTCTAGAACAACTGTTACGCTCTCCCATGATTCAGTTTACACAGTTGTAGACTGGGAGAATGTGCATCTCATTCGTCTCTCAACCTCATCGGGGCTCCACTAACTTACAAGGTACGATGGCACCAACGTTTGTCTCTTGTGAACGGTGATTTTGACGCTGGCTGATATTCCGGGTAAAAATACACACGTGCCAATGTGATGCCCCTTGCCATCACAGATACGCTATTAAATAGACTTAGGGCATATCACCTGACTTAGATGATACAATCACCTGTTAGCCAACAAATTCTTAGTGCATTCAACCTTTATCTGATCTGTTTTATCTCCACGGAGATAAGACACTGATGACAGACTGAAGACGTGGAAGGCCACTGCATGGACAATAGGATTCTATTGTCTCCGACTGGTAGAGTAGATGCCCAGAGAACTGTCCACATCAGCGCCTTCCATTCTCAATCACTCCCTTTGGCAGTCTGCAGATAAGCATGATGCAATTTATAAACAAGTCCAGGATTCACAGGGAGCCAATGACACGCACACACAACACACTGACTATTTACGTAAAAACAGAGAGGATTGCTTGTCTGCTGACTGGTTTCTGGTTTCAAAGTCAGGTTAGACCCAGTGTGCATGGTTTTGTTTATTGCCTTTTGATTTTTTTAATGTTTATTTATTTTTGAGAGAGAGAGAGACAGGGACAGAGCATGAGCAGGGGAGAGGCAGAGAGAGAGGGAGGCACAGAATCCGAAGCGGGCTCCAGGCTCCACGCTGTTAGCACAGAGCCCGACGTGGGGCTGGAACTCATGAACCGCGAGATCATGACCTGAGCCGAAGTCAGAGGCTTGACTGACTGAGCCACGCAGGCACCCCCATTTTGTTTAATCTTAGTAACATCAAACACATTCTAAGGAAAATACGAGATAGGATGTACTGAGCAATGATACTTGATCGGGGGAAAGATGGAGTGAGACCCCATGGAGCTGGAGGAAGAGAAAAACTCAAACACTGATTTGCTTTGACAACCGATGTTTGAGTAATGATAAATGCTCGCGGATCAATACAGCAAGTGGTGGGTACCATAAGCAGATGCCCACCTGCCACTGTGTGGACAGGTGTTTGTCATGCGGTCGTTCAAACAGTGGTTCTAACCTTTGCTTCGGGCTGCCAACTGAACATGCGGTGACTATGGATTTTCTCTCCAGGAAAAATCTTCACACGACATTGTGTGTGCAATTCCAAGATGTGGAAGCAGAACAATGGCCCACCAGGAAAAGTCTCCATCCTAACCTTGGCACCTGTGAATGGATATGGTGCATGGCAGAAGGGAGTCAAGGTTACAGATGGAATGCATGTGCTAATAACCTGACCTTGAGATGGGGAGATTAGCCTGGATCACCTAGGTGGATCCAGTGTAATCATGAGTGTACTTAAAGGTGGAAGAAAAGGCAGAGGAGAGGGTCTGTGAAAGGAATGTGAAATCAGAAGCAAATGGACTGTACAGGAAGGGGCAGCCATCCAAGGAATGTCTCGGCCTCTAGAAGCTGGAAAAGGCGAGAAAATTGATTTTCTCCCAGATTCCCCAGAAAAGAGTGCAGCCCTGCTGATGCCATGATTTTAATCTGTCGAGACCGGCATGGGCTTTCTAACATACAGAACTGCAAGGTTATAAATCTGTGTTGTTAATTTTAGGCACAGGATTTATAGCAATTTGTTGTAGCACCAATAGAAAACCTCTATAACTCTTGGAGGCCCATCCAATGAATGCTTTCTTGAGGCCTTGGCGAAGTGTAGATGTGGTGACTCTTTACAAACATACAACACAGTGGGATGAGCAAAACCGGCGTTCCCAAGAGCACCAAGAAGGCTCTGTGGAAGGCAGCACAGCGCACTCACTGTGGACAGATTGCTTTAATGCCTACCCTGAGGCCAGACCCATACAGGGGAGCAGGTCTCCTGTGTGGGAAGCCCACCCCTGGGAGGCAAGGATGAGTGGTTCTTTAACTCACCCCAATCCTCTGTGGGCACAGGAAATGTAAACGAAAATGAGCAAAACCCAACTTTGTAATTACCTGTGATGAGGGTGGCCAACTGACAATGGGGCCGACACAGTGCCTGGCTCAGTTCTTAGCGTTTGGACTCAGCATCCTTTCCGTTGCACGTTAGCTTTTTAGTGTCTTCGGTTATGTAGACTGAGTTGCAAAAACCTCACCGGGAAGCACGTGCTCAGCGACTGGGGGAGCAGCGGTGAACGCCAGGCACTCTCTTCCCTTCCTTCAGAGCTCAGCACACATCAGAAGCATCCTGCTTCATCAGACAGCACGGGCTGCCCCTTCTTGGTCTTTCTAGCCACCTTCTCTCTGATCCCGAAGTCCTAGAAGAACCAAAGCGTGGGGTCTGGTCTTCTTCTCTAACAAGCATTTCTGCCTGTGGGACCAGACCTGCCCCCTGGTCTCATCCCATCCAGGTGTTGAGCTGCAGAGTCAAAGTCAACTCACCCTGGGTGTCTCCGTCTGGGCACTGATATAATGACCTGAGTCCCATCCCTCCCCTACAGCCGATTCTCTGCTGGGAACTCCCGCTTCAGGGAAGCCCACTGTCTCTCACCAATTCCTTATCTCAAGGACCTTAGAGATACCTTGGCTTTTCCTTGTTTCTTTGCCATTATTCTACTTTGTCACAATCCCTCCCAACAGTGCCCTCAGATGATCCAGATTCCTGCACTGCCCACCATTTCCTTCATCTGTTAGTGTCCAGACCCCACTGCTTCCTCACCTGAACCTACGATGTCGCGTGGGCTCTGCCCTGTCCATGCTCCTCTCAACATGTTGAGTCGTCATCTGAAAGCGATCTGATGATGTCACTCCTCTGCCTCAGACCGCCCAGAACTAGAGCAGAAGTCAAGCCTCCGCTCTGTGTCACCCCCCACCCCCACCAGGATGTCTCAACATCCTCTTGGGTCATGTCCATTTTCGCTGACTCCCATCCATTCTCACGTCCAGCACATCGACAGCACTCTCAGTGTCTTAGCCTTTGGAGGGGGGTGGGGGGCTCTCTTGCCTAACATACCCTTCCCTCCCCCTGGTCTTCCTGGCTCTTTTAGGGCTCTTTTAGGGCTCTCTTCGGATGTCCTCTCCCCAGAGAAGCCATCCACGGTTCCTCCATCTCGAATAACCCTGCCCATCTCATCACCTTCCCTGCTCTTAGCTCTTAGTTGGCTTGTCTTCCGTCATTGCACGAATGAGACCAGGTCACCTCATTCCTTCATCTGCCTCCCCATCAATCTCCAGTTGGTTCAGCCATACCACCTGCTCCAAGAGGGGGAACCCTATGGCACTTCTCCTCTGCTGCATTCCCAAAGCCCCATTCACAGAGAGGACCCAGGCTATATTGTGCGGTGTTATTGGGGCATTGGCAACGCACGTGACTGCCTACAGGTGGCTTCTGGCAACACCACAGTCCCTCCGAAGTGTGTGTGCCTGTGGGTATCCCACGAAAGCAGCTTTATAGGAGTACGTGTGATGGGGTTGAAATACAAGGGGTAGGAGTAGAACCAATGATAGATCGGTCATTGTCTTCATGCCTCTGTCTCTATGCTTCCTTTATTCGAACAGCCCCCTCCACGCCTGTCTGCAAATGCTCCGGTCTCGGCCGTCCTACATCCAGGGTCCATGTGGTTTCCTCTGCTTCCCCCAGGTAGCAATTTCTCCTCCTGTCCAACCCACCCATGACTCCTTTGGGGTCTTAATCACCCTCCATCTGCATTTGTAGTGATTCTAGACAGCAAATCCTGCATATAGAATCCATATGAGACCACCCTGGGGCTGATTAAGTGCCCAAGAGTCATTCACTGAATATTTAAGGAATAAACCCATCAATTAACTGATAAGTCGTTTATGACATGTGTCTGCAAGGCACAGAGGGTGACCAACGGTCCCAGCTTGCCTGGGACTGTCGGCCTGTAGCACTGATTGCGTTGCTTTCCAAGCAATCCCCTCAGCCTGGGGCGAGCCGGAACCCCTCGTCTCCCTAAAGACATGTGGCCTTAATACCAGCTGGCTCCTGGGTCTAGCCAGCAGGTTGCGGTAACTGCCCCATCATTTAGAAGATTCAGAAATGGGATGTTCTGCGTGTGTGAAATGATTTGCCAACTGATGATCCATTTTCCCAGAAATGCAAACGGTCTTCGTCCCTGGAAAAACGGTATTTCACCCCTTCTGGGTCTGAATAAGCCACCGACAGTGAACTGTACTTTGTAGTGAGTCAGATAGCAGAAAAGTCACTCCAAGAATGGTTCAGCTTATTTTATTTACTTAAGTTTGTGCCGGAGACGAGAAGAGAGGCCAGGCCACACATGAAGAGACTTTGGGCTCCTATTCGGATTATTTAAGGGACTTTAATTCTCCTCTTTTAGTCATGGGCAGGTGCTCAGAAGAGGGCTTTCCTCGGGAGCAGAGCAATTACCATCTCAACCTCTCTTTCCACCTTCTTTCCCCTAAAGCAGTGTAACCCTTCATTAAAAAAAAAATGTCTTAATCAGAAGCACGATGTATAAAAACAAAGCCAGGGGCCTTGACGGACGCTGGGTGGTGGGGTGGCCAGCCTCCCGGCCCCTGGCCTCCCCCAAGGGGACCCGGCCTGCAGTCCCCGGCCCAGTCTAAACCCTCACACGGAGCGCATCTGGGGAGGGCCAGACTCAGGGGAGGAGGGCAGGTCTTTCCTGGCATCTGAATGGCCTGTACTTTCCTGTGGCCTCGTCAGGGCCCATGCCAGGCAGAAAGAGCCACATGGTGTAGAAATCTTCTGACCTTGTTTTTGTGTGTCCATTCTCTTACCATTAACTTCCCCTCCACACACACAGAGAGAAAAATCTAAAACTTATCTCACGGGTTAAAGCATGAGGGAGAATAACGATTGTCTAAGCGGATTGTCTAAGGCTGTCGGCCTAATCCCTCCACGGAAGGATGTTGCCTTTACTGGGATAATTCAGAAGACAGAAAACACCCTGGGCAATCATTCTCCTTGACCAGATATCATTTAGTAAGAAAATTAATAACCCATCGACTTCTATAGGACCCCAGTGCAGGGTGTAGTGTGGCTGTAATTAGCTATAATTTTTCTCCTTTCTTCCCTCCCTCTTCCCTTCCTACTTCCTTCTTTTCCTCTTCCTTCCCTCCTTTACTCCCCTCCTCCCTCCCTTCCTCCCTCCCATCCTTCCTCCTCCATGCTCCCTCCCTTCCCTCTTTCCTTCCTTCCTTCCTTCCTCCCTCCCTGCTTCCTACTTTCCCACCTTCCTACCTTCCTTCCTTCCTTCCTCGCTTCCTTCTTCCTTCTTTTCCTCTTCCCTCCCTCCTTCTTCCCCTCCTCCCTTCCTTCTTTCCTCCCTTCCTCCCTCCTTTCCTTCCTCCCTCCGTCCTTCCTACTTTCCTTCCTTCCTTCTTTCATTCCTTCCTTCTTTCCCTCCCTTCCTTCCTACTTTTCTTCCTTCCTTCTTTCGTTCCTTCCTTCTTTCCCTCCCTTCCTTCCTTCCCTCTTTCTTTCTTTCCTTCCTTCCTTCCTTCCTTCCTTCCTTCCTTTCTTCCTTCCTTCCCTCCCTCTTCCCTACTTGGTTCCTTCCCTTCCTCTTCTCTTCCCTCCCTCCTTCCTACCTTCCCACCTTCCTTCCTTCCTTCCTTGCTTCCTTCCTTCCTTCCTTCCTCCTTCCCTCCCTCTTCCCTACTTGCTTCCTTCCCTTCCTCTTCTCTTCCCTCCCTCCTCCCTACCTTCCCACCTTCCTTCTTTCCTCCTCCCTCCTCCCTCCCTTCCCTCCTTCCTTCCCTCTTTCCTTCCTTCCTTCCTTCCTTCCTTCCTTCCTTCCTTCCTTCCCTCCCTCTTCCCTATTTGCTTCCGTCCCTTCCTCTTCTCTTCCCTTCCTCCTTCCTACCTTCCCACCTTCCTTCTTTCCTCCTTTCCTCAGGCACTGAAAGGTAACAACAGGCAGCAATAGGGCTGAGAGCCCAGACTTTGGGTTTACCCTCCTTCCATGCCAGTACAAAGTGAGCAGCTTGCGGGACAGGGACGGTTTCGTTTTTGGCTCTGCTCTCAAGATAGCTCTACGTCTCCTCACTTGACTTTCCATTCTACGGACCACAAGAGAAAGCCAAACTTTGATTTTGGGGTTTCAGTTTACTCCAACCGCCCACTGACATTGGCCATGGCTACCCCTGCACCCTCCCTGTGTGGGACAAGCAGCTGATGGAAATATTTCCTCTGAGTCAGATAAGTGAATTTATTCAAAATCACTCAATTGTATTAAAAAAGTAAAACAAAACATTCTAACCAGTTGTTAAAAATAGCTTGATAACGTGTTCCTCTCAGGATGCCACAAAATGTGGCTGAAGGCCTCCTGCACCCTGCACGTCTCTGTGTCCTTGTTCACTTTCTTCCGCGTGGAGTCTCTGGGTCATGTGGTGCTTTTGTGGTCAGTTTTCCCTCAGGAAACAACACGCTGTTTGCCACAGCAGCTGTACCACTCTGTGTTCTCACCACCAGCACAGGGAGGGGTGTTCCACTTTGTCCACATCATCACCAACACTGTTGCTAATGATAGCCATGCTAACCTGGGCACTGGTCTCTTGTGGTTTTGATGTGCCTGTCCTTGGAAATGCTGAGCATCTTTTCAAGTGTCTGTTGGCCATCTGGATGTCTTCTCGGGAGAAATGTCCATTCAAGTCCTCTTTAACTGGGTTGTTTGTTACTGAGCTGTAGGAGTTCTTTATACATTAAGATAGTAACTCCTTACCAAATACACGATATGCAAATATTTCCTCCCAATCTGTGAGTTGACTTTTTCACTCTGTTGATTGTACCCTTTTATGCAAAAAGTTTGTGTTTTTGTTTTGTTTCATTTTGCTTTGTTTTTTGATGGCTGAGGTCCTGAAGTCCACTGTGTCTGTGTTTTCCTTTGTTACCTGTGTTACATCCAAGAAATCATTGCCAACTTCAGCGTCATGAAACATTTTCCTGTCTTTTCGCTTACGAATTTCACACTTTGCTCTTATGTTTAGGTCCCTGATCCATTATGAGTTAATTTTTAAAGATGATGTAAGACAAATGTCTAATTTCATTTTCTTTCTGCGTGTGGAAACCCAGTTTCCCCAGCACCATTTGCTGAAGATAGGGTTGCTCCCCCCATTGAACTGGTTAGTCTCCTTGTTGGATCGTCTGACCACATGCACAAGAGTTCTTCTGGGCCCTCTGCTCTGCACCCTTGGTCTATTGGTGTGCCTTCATGTCAGGGCCCCACTGTCCTTTTCCTGAAGCTTTGTAGTAAGTTTTGATTCTTCAAGATTATTTTGGTGCTCCAGGGTCTCTTGAGATTCCATACGAGTTTTAAGATGGATTTTTGTAATTCTTCAAAATGCGTTGTTGGGGTTTGGACTGGAACTTCACTGAATCTGTGCCTTGCTTGGGGTAGTACTGACACGTCAATGTTGTGTTCCGATTCTCGAAAATGGGCCGTCCTTCCAGGTACGTCTTTAATTTCTCTCAGCAATGTTTCGTAGCTTTCAATGTACAAATATTTCACCTCTGTGGTTAGGTTTGTTCCCAGGTATTTTATTCCTTTTGGTGCTATTGCAAATGGAGTTGTTTTCCCAATTCCCTTTTCAGATTGTTCATTGTTAGTGTAGGGAAATGCAGTTGATTTTTGTGCATTGATTTTATATTCTGCAAAGTTGTTGAATTCATTTACTGGCTCTGGAAAGTTTTGGTTTTGTTTTTGCTCTATGGAATC
Source organism: Neofelis nebulosa (assembly GCF_028018385.1). Taxonomy (NCBI): domain Eukaryota; kingdom Metazoa; phylum Chordata; class Mammalia; order Carnivora; family Felidae; genus Neofelis; species Neofelis nebulosa. The sequence continues at coordinate 2,414,778 of NC_080782.1, read as the reverse complement.
TTTCAGGTTTTCTCTATATAAGATCATGTCACCTTTGGGCAACTCTATGTTTAGAGTTATGAACAGTTATACACATTTATTGAAAGTAATCCTCAACGTGTTTTTAAACTAAGTAAGAGGACACAAACAGTCCCTCATGGGTCATCCTGTTTTGGGTGGGGAAGAGTTCATCCTAGCATCTTTATGCCCATGGAGGCCTTCCCTCATATTTATAGGGACTGGGGTTATTTTCAAACATCTTTAAGGTAATTTAATTGGTTAATTCATTTCATTCATTGTTTGTATTTACATGTTTGGTGTTCTAACAAAAAGATGATACCATGTGTCCAGAACACATAGATGTTGCCTTAAGCCATTTTGAATCAGGTGAATGGCCCGTTTTGGCTTTAGTTTCCGAAGCTAAGGGCCATCCAGCTTCAGAGCTTGCGGCCCCGACTTTGTGTCCCCAGGCGGAATTATTTGTATTGACTCTGGCCGCTCCCTTGCCTCTTGGAGATGACGACACACTTTGCACAGCTGACAATGGCTTCCGTACCCACAGCCCCTCTGAGACGCGGACGGTTACATCAAAGGTCTGCAGTGCGCCGCCCTCCCTATAATATTTCAATTGAAACACCGCCTCACTGCAGCAATGTCACATCTCATTTGCACTGTGGCCTTTGTAGGAGACAGGGATCATTACGGGGCGAACACTGAAAAAAAAAAAACACATTACAGCCGGCCAGGTAGCGGAAGGGAAGGAGACACAGCAGAGGAGCAGTGAGGGAAGTGGGGGGCTCCCCGGGATGGAAGGGGCCGTGGGCAGAGGGGACCCCTGTGCTCCCAGTTGTCAGGCTGGATCCAGGAAAGCTGCTGATGCCTCTGGCACCACACCGCCCTCAGATGCTGCTCCCCCAGGCCTCTCCGGGTGCTGCAGAGAGGGCAACTCCCCTGTGCTCCCTGGGCAGAGATTACCCTCTTTCATGGCGATTCCGCGTTTCATCTCTCACCTCCAGACTTCTGTGCACACGTGGGAGGTGTCCCATGCGGGCTGTGGGCACTGCTCTTCCCCAGGCCCTGCCTTTCAATCGCACTCATTGGTCTGGACAGACCGTCTGTCCAGGAAACAGGAATAATCTTTTGTTTGTTTGCTTTATTTGCTCTCCGGTCTCTGCAATTCACAGTCTAATAATTTCATTTTAAAAGGAACAACCGTCTTGAAGGAAGGTTTGCTTGGATTTAATCTCCAGCTAGAGTGGCTCCCTCCCGTTCTTCCTTTGTCCTCTCTCTTTCATCTGCTTTAGAATGTTTTTCCTTTCTCCCCCCTCCCCTCTCTTCTTCTGAATTGCAGACGCAGAAATGCCACCAGGATGTGGCATAATTCCTTTAGGAAAAGTCCAGAAAGGTGTCTCATGGGGTCACGTGCCAAGTTCCTGGAGAGAGTGTGGCAGTGTGCAACCCTCGTAGGTGGCCAGGGTTATCTGTGGTCTGGACTGATGGATTTGTGGATATCTGGCTTATTTCCGCAAAATCATAAGTAATGAAGGGAAAAGAAAGTTACTCGTGACCCACAGCCTTCCAACCGAGGTATATACTCAACTATCTAGGAATAAACACAGTGGAATAAACCCGGTCTATTTGCCGATCACATTTTTCACCTGTTCACATATGGTGGGTTGATTCTCAGGTCCCCAGATGCTTCAGGGCCACCGTGCTGGTGGTTACAGAGCCCCCCGCACAGGATGGGACAGGTCCCCACGGCGAGACCCAGGGGCTGACATCCGATGCCCGGCGTCCTAGCTCTGCAAGCCCGAAGCCACCAGCCGGCCCTCCTGGCTGGCTGTGACAAGTCCATGTGTGGTTATTTTAAATCACTTGTGTCGACTTTCAAGGGTCTAGAGCAAGCTTCCTGTGGTTTCTGGCAGGAAGCTCTGACTGATGGAGTCGCCAGAGGGAAAGTGGGGACAGCACTTCCATCCACCGCAGCACGGGTGCTGGGCCACCACATGCTATACATGGCCACGCACGGTCACCAGCCCGAGTCCTCCCCACTGGCCACCGCTCTGCGTCCCTAGGACTCTCAGGGCATCAAGAAAAGGGGCTCTCCGCAGCCACCCCTTCTCACCCCAGCCTCTCTCCCTCCCATCACTGCTCCCGTTTCCTTCTGTCTGAGAGCCGCGGGCAAACCCACGATTCTGAAGAGGTCATTGTGCCCGTGAACCTGACTCTTCCCTGTGTGGTGGCCACACACGTCCCCAGGATTCTCCCCCCCGCAGCACCTTTTCCCCTGGATTTGCCCTTGCCATCACCCCCTCCCACCCGGCTGCCCTCCTGACGAAAGGACACAAGCATCCTCTAAGAGAACAGTGATGTGCGTTTCTTTTGGGACTTTGACGAGACTGGCATGTTCCACGTTCAGAACACAGGCCAAAGACACTTCGGTGTTAGGGCCCTGCGGTCTCTTCACCAAGAGCCCCTACTCCCCCTGCCCAGTTGCTGGCCTGGTCCCTGGCCTCCCAGCGTAAACATGCCTCCTCACCACGTGCAGCCTGTCTAGAGACTATAAAGAGGGGTCCCTGCTGGCCTCCTTCGTCTTCCCCAAGGCCCATCCAGGACGTGCCGGCTCCACCCCAGACTCCATCGCCTTCTGAGGAGGGGAAGCAGGGTGACTCCCAGGGGTGGCTGTGCAGGCAGGCACTGGGGTGGGGAGGAGGCTCCTGTGGATGGTGCACTCACCCTCGGGGCCGCGGCCACAGGGATGGGCTCCAGAGCAGTCCCCACCACTGAGAAGTCGGCCAGTGGGGGACACTCCCAAAAGGCCCTGGACACACACTTAGAAACGAGAATCGGGAGGCAGAGAGAACACTGGTGCTGGACTCAGGAAGCTGGGCTCCAGGCTAATGACTGTTTCTAGGTGTCATTTCCTCAAAGACCATTTCATCTCTCTGAGCCTCATTTATCTGTTCACGTTTAAGGGTTGGAGGGGATCATCTTTGTTGCCCTGACCAGATCTGAAATCTGCGTTCATAACTTCAGTTACAATGAAAGGCCTCCGTCTCTCCACGGAAGGCACGATGACAGAGGACCGAGGCCAAGCCCTGGGGACCGGCTGGTCGCCTGGGGCCACGGTAGTCACGGCGGGAGCAGAGGAAGCTCATCTTCACGTCTGAGAGCCGAGGGTGGTGTGGTAGGCCCCTGTCCCCTTTGCACCTGCTCCAGGCCTCCTCCCGGCTTCTCATGGGTCCTCAGCCGTGACTGTGGGCTCCCACCTTCACGTGGCACCTCCCTGCATATACGTCTGTCTCTAAACATCCCTGCCGGTAAGGACACCAATGAACCTGGACTGAGGTGCACCTTCCCCGTGTATGACCACGTCTTAACTGGTTACGTCTGCAACAGCCTGATTTCCAGATCAGGTCATGTATTCTGAGGTCCTGGACGCTAGAAAATCTGCATCCTATCTCTGAGGGATACGATTCAACAGGGAACCTGGTTGGGGAACAGCCTGTGGGGATAACACGTCCCCCTTAGTAAGCCCGCTCAAGGCTCTACAGGGCGGCAGAGCATGGAAGGCGCTGGAGGGGTTGCCTCTGGGCCCGTGCTGGGAGGAGAGGGATTAACTGTCCCCCCACAGCACAACTCCTGAGCCACCCTTGGCGAGAGGCAAATCACCTAAATAAAGGGTGGCCTGGTGGCGCTGAAACAGTGCATTTATCGTGCATTGATGCGTTAGCCTCTATGGAGGAGCTCAGGTCAAAGGCATTAACATGTCAGCATATTAGAATGCGTTCTGAGGGGCGCCTGGGTGGCTCAGTCGGTTAAGCGTCCGACTTCAGCTCAGGTCACGATCTCGCGGTCCGGGAGTTCGAGCCCCGCGTCAGGCTCTGGGCTGATGGCTCAGAGCCTGGACCCTGCTTCCGATTCTGTGTCTCCCTCTCTCTCTGCCCCTCCCCTGTTCATGCTCTGTCTCTCTCTGTCTCAAAAATAAATAAACATTAAAAAAAAATTAAAAAAAAAAAAAAGAATGCGTTCTGAGTTCAGTATCAGGTATGGAAAAGCATCAGTCTGAATATTTTAAAGCTTTCTTTCCTTTTTTTTTTTTTTGTTAAAATCCACCGTCTTCAAAAACACAGATCGCATGAATCAACCTTAAAAGGGGGATTTCAATTTCCCACGTGCAGCTCACATCACAAGCAAGCTGAAACACCCATGTTCTTGATTGAGTTCTTAGACCTTGGCGTCTGTCTTTCCTGAGAATCATACTCAAATCCCTGCACACGAAAGGTTTAGACTTTCATTTTCAATTATTCATGAAATGTGCAGAAACACGGTCCAATGCACATTTGAGCAAAATTTGCTAATGCCCGTGAACAAATCATAAACACCTCACCGGGGGGCCTGGGCCACAAGCCTCCCTTCCGGTAGGTGTGTTGTTACAGTCTGCCGTTGCTAAACAGACAGCGGGCCCAAGGTGACAGGTGCCCGGCACCCAGACTCGGGGAGGGCTCAGCTGTGACGTCCCTCCTGTCTCCACCCAGGGGGCATTGCCTCCAGCACTCTTCACAGTCGTGACACTAACACGGGTTCTTCTGTGCCGAAGAGGCAACGTTGCAAAGTGGCATATTTCGGCGCTGGGCCACGGATAAAACTTTGCCTCCCATGTGACCCCACACAGGACCTGCTTTGCTGTGCATTCATCTGGCCACTAGCTCACCATCAGTGGTAACCACCAGAGACCCCAACTCTTGCGGGATGGGATGTAGAGGGCCCACTCACAGGGATGGTCTGAGGTATCGCTCTCGAGAGCACATCAGATTGTATGAGACACTCAGGGAGAAGGAAAAGAAAAACGTCATGACACCAGAAGGGCATGAACTTGAACGTGGCACCCACACAAGGGGAACGTGGGAAGTGTTCAGACGTATTAACTGACGGGCATAAGTTACATCAGAGCTCATCCTGTTAGCTTTGGAAGATACTTATTCTCATGAGTCAGCGTGCGTCCTTCCAGGTTCTGAGGGTACGGAATATGCCAGACAAACGTCCGTCCCCCCCGGGGCTTCTATTCCAGTGGAGGGAGGTGGGCAAGCAAATCGCAGTAAGTCAGAGAATGATCAGTGATGGGAAAACACAGAGTAAGGTGGAGAGCAAGACCTCTCGAGAAAGTGGCATTTGGGCAGGGGTCTGGAGAAGGGAAGGCGTGGTCCACACCACATTCAGCTAACCGTGCAATTCAGGCAGAGGGAGGACAGGTGCTCTGGGCAGGGTCTTGGCAAGTTTAGAGGTGGTGCTGTGGGAGCCGAGTGAGAGAAGGGGCAACAATGGGTGACACAGGCCAGAAAGGAAGTGGGGGCCGTGTCCCCATGTGAAGAGACAGGAGGTCCTGTCAGTGGAGTACATAGTCTGTTATCTGGTGGCCGACTTTTTCATGCAAAATTGTGTCTCTGAGACTTGTCTGTGTTGTTGTGCAGGGCTGTATCCCGTTGTCTTTTCATTGTTGTCTGTGTTCCATCGTGTGGCAATGCCACAGTCTACCTATCTTGCTGCTGGCAGATGTGTGGATGGTTTCCAGCTGTGCCTGTTAGGAATAATGCCGCCATGAACACTGCCTGCGTCTTTTGCCGTGAGCCTATTTTCATTTGGGCTCAGTATTGACGCAGAGGCGGATACAGGATGTGCACATTCAGCTCCAGTGGACTCTGATGCCTCCTCCACCAGCAGCATGTGATTTCCTTTTCATGGCTCCATATTCTCAACAACCTTCGGGATCGCGAGTCTTGGGAAACGTGAGCATTCTGATGGGAGGAGCGCTAACTCGGTACGGCTGAAATAAATATAAGCAGAAGCACCTTTTAAAACATTCTGCTGGCCATTCTGCCATCCTATTTTGTCTAGTGTCTTTTAAATCTCTTGATTAATTCACTACTTGATTGCCTCTCCTTTTTTAATCTGTAGAAAATTTTTGTATGTTCTGAATACAAGCTCTTTAGCTGGTGTTTTTGATGCAAATATCTTCTCTCTCTTTCTTTTCCTGGCTCCCTTCTTCTTCTTCTTCTTCTTCTCTCTCTCTGTGGCTTGCTTTTAATTCTTTTGATAAACAATAATATTAAATTTCAAGCTGGTGCAGCTTATCAGTGTTTTCTTCCACAGATACAGTGTGTATATGTTTTTTCCTTGTCTCCACCTCACAAATTTATGTTTCTATCTCATCTCCTAATTATTTTTACCTTACACTTTGATGATCTGAAACCAGTAAAAAATAACTTACAAATATGGTAAGATGTTAGTCTAACTCACCAAATTATACACATCACAACACACATGCACACATTCTGCTGGAACTTTTTATTAGAAATGCAATAAGTCTATAGATTCATTTGTGGAGAACTGACATATTAATACTAGTTAGTCTTCCAATCTATGAACATGGTATGCATTTCAATGTAGTTTTATTTTCTTATATTTTTATCAAAGCTATAAAACTATATTTTTTGGTAGAAAAATTAAGTATTTTTTGTTACATTTCTGGGTATATGATGTGCTTGATGCTATTATATTATTTTACTTAAAAAAATTTTATTTATTTATTTCGAGGGACAGAGAGAGCACAAGTGGGGGAGAAGCAGAGAAAGAGAGAGAGACGGAGACTCCCAAGCAGGCCCTGTGTTGTCAGCACAGAGCCTGACGTGGGGCTTGAACTCACGAACCATGAGATCATGACCTGAGCTGAAATTGAGAGTCAGAGGCTTAACTGACTGAGCCACCCAGGTGTCCCTTGTAAATACTATTTTACATAAAATTCTATCGATATTTGGTATAATATCGATAGAATCGATATCGATAATTGGTATAATTTTGAATATCACCTTGATTATTCTCTGACAGCACACTGTGAGAGGCCAAGGTGGCCAGCTAGGATATTACTTCTAGAACCTCAACAAGACATGACAAGGGAGAAGTAGTTGAAATCTGGATAAAACTTGAATATATAAAGGGCAGAATCTTATCTTGAGTTACCTATGGGGGTGGGGTGGGGTTCAGTTTGGACTCTAAGATCTTGATTCAAGAAATTGAAGAATGTAGCTATAATTTACCAAGTTGGGGAAGAATATGGGAGAAGAAGTTTTGAGATAAATATTAAGTGAGTTTTAAGACAAGATTGAGATGTTTCTTAGACATCTAAATGGAAATGCTGAGAAGGCGGTGAATTTACAGGACTATAGATCAGGAGAGGAGTCTGGGTTGGAGGTATAATCTGTGAATCATCAGTATATAAGTGATGCATTACAATAGACAGGTGGGTATTACCATCAAGAAAATAAAAATAAGAGGGACAGTGAGGTAGAAGAAATGAGGGTAATTTTCCAAGACCTCAGTGAAGAGAGTGCTTTTACAAAAGGGGAATGAGCAACTATCATCAACAGTTCAGATAAAGTGAGATCAGAGAATTGCCCACTGTTTTGTGGCAAACATTGCTCATTAATGGCTCAACATCAATTCCTTTCTTCTCTTCTGAAACTGATTCTGTTTGGGTGCCATGTACCTGACTTTGAAAGATGATGCATGATTGGCCTTTCCCCTTTGCCAATGACAGTCAGGGGCCAAGTTCTGGTAAGAGATATAAGAAGACTTATGTTAGAGGACCTGGGGGAGAGCTTCTTTTTTGATGGAAAGGAGACATATGAGGAGTCAGCCCTGACATGGCTACGCGTCTCGCTCCCTCCTTCAGGCGCTGTCATGTCAGTGAACAATGGCTTCGTCTTGATCTACTCAAAATCAAACAACCCGTCTCTAATTCCCGGGCTCCGGGAGAAGTCACAATGGAGCTATGAAGAGGCATACAAAAATTGTGCATTGAAAAAATAGTAAATCGTGATGAAAAGTACAACTTAGGGAATACAGCCAAATAATATTGTGATAACTTTGTATGATGACAGATAGTAACCACACTTATGGTGGGCATTGCATAATGTATAGAATTGTCAGCCATCATGTTATACACCTGAGACTACTATAACCTTGTATGTTAACAATAATAAACAAAAGTAGAAGACAATAGTAGTAAGTAAACAGTAAATTTAACTTTCAATAATTTCGATACTAAAAAAAATAGTAAATCAAATTTAGCAGAAAAGGTTGAAACAAAATTCAACACTCCTTAGGTAAAGGTAACATAAACCAGAGTCTCTACAATGTATGATATAGAAACTCCAGATGCATTTAAAACCACACACACACACACACACACACACACACACACACACACAAAACAAGAAAAAGTGACATGGAATCAAGAGATAAAATAATCCATAGAAGAAGTTCAAGACCTAAGTCAAAAATAATTATTAGTGGATAAAGATATCAACATAATTATGAATAATATGTGAAATAGAATACAGAATAATACAGACAAATGAAAAAACAAGAGAGCAGGTAATCAAATAGGCATTCTAGAACTACAATGCACATTATTATTTTTATTTTTTTAAATGTTGAGTTAACTTAAAAGTTACAGCAGAAGAGGGACACCTGGGAGGCTCCGTCAGCTAAGCATCTGACTACTGATTTTGACTCAGTCGTGATCCCGCAGTCTGTGAGATCGAGACCCACATGAGGCTCTGCGCTGACAGCATGGAGTCTGCTTGGGATTCTCTCTACCCTTTGCTGTCTGTCCCTCCCCCCTCCTCTCTCTCAAAAATGAATAAATAAACCTAAAAATTCTTTTAAGAGATGCTAGTAGTGCTACAATACAATAAAATGACCTTTAAAAAAAAGTTAAAGCAGAAGACAGAATTTGTAAACTGGAGATCAGTCTATAGTGTCCAAACTCAAGTACAAAAATCAGAAACAATGGAAAAGATAGAATCAAAGATAAGAGAGAGAAGAGCAAGATCTGAGGGAGAGAACGAAACAGAAGCAACATTGAAGAAATAACAACCCAGAACTTTCCAAAAGATGAAAAGCATTGACTCATAGCTTTAAAAAATCAGCAAACTCAAAGCAAGATGTGGAGAAAATGGAAATGAACCATATCATTGTCCAACTATTTAACATCAAAGACAAAGGATTACTGTGTGCAGCTGATGTGGAGGGGGCATCTATGAATTCGGGGTCAACATACAGAAGACAAGCAGATGACCTCATAAAGCTCTGAAATTCTATACCCAGTGAAAGTAGCACTCGAAGATTCAAGGGAAATAAAGATGAGCTGAGAGCATGTGTTTCCATCTGATTTCACACTATTAAAAATATTAAAGAAACTCTTTCAGGAGCAAAAAATATATACATATGAGAAAATATATTGAAAAAGGAACATACAATTAAAGAAGATATTGGCTGTTTACAACGAAAATAGTAACAATGTCTCAGGGGTTATAACATAGAAATGAAATATGTGACAATAAGAATAAAAAGGCAGTGGTGTGAAATTTAATTAAGTTGCCTTAAATATTTCCAGTATTTGAAATCTAAACATAAATTAAGGTAGGCAACAATAGATTAAGTACATATTTAAATTTTTTTTGAGGTAACTATTACTGAAAGAATGACACTAAACAAGAAACAGAGAAATATAATGGAGCAAGGAAAATAAAATAACATAATACTTGGTTAATTAAAAAACACATTTGGTAGTATATATAAAAATAATGCATAATTACCAAGTAGAATTAATCTTTGGGATGTGAGGATGATTTGACATTAGAAAATTTATCAAACTGATTCATCCATATTAATATATTAAGAGAGAAAGAAGGAAAACATACAATCACATGAAAGGCAGGGAAATACAACCTATTTCAATATTATTCAAGAAAAAGAAATGTTCAAGAACTAAGTAGATGCCCTCATTCCAGTAAAACCATCCACCGAAAGTCTAGAGTCAAAATCCTTCTTAATGAAAGATCAGGAGTCTTTTATTAAATGGGAAGAAATCAAGGTAGCCTGTTAGTTTCACGTGTGCCGTTTTTTTATGTCACCTGTTTTACTGTCCCCAAATCGAAGACACAATAGAAGGAAAGATAAACATCATCAACAGGCACTGGTAATGATGAGACACTGTTTCCTTATTTGTAGCAGATTCAATTATCTAAACCGAAAATCCAAAGAGACTAACAAACACTCATGAACTACTGTATAAGAGAGACTTCATCAAGATTGCTGGTTCAGAAACAGCGTAACAACAAACAGTGGTCACATTCACTCCCTGCAAGTTAAAGACCCACATTTAAATTTTTTTATGCTTTTTATTTTATTTTTGAGAGAGAGAGAGAGTGCCAGTGGAGAAGGGCCAGAGACACAGGGAGACACAGAATCGGAGGCAGGCTCCAGGTTCTGAGCTGTCAGCACAGAGCCCGAAATGGGGCCCGAACTCACAAACCGCGAGATCATGGCCTGAGCCGAAGTCAGCCGCTTAACCGACTGAGGCACCCAGACGCCCCAAAGACCCACATTTTATAGCAGCAACAAAACTCTAAGTCTCTGGGAACAAGTCTGTCACAATAGGACTAAGGGACTTTGTGGGACAACTTACAGAGGTGTATGGACGTGTGTCAGACCCACTCAGCTGTGCCGTCACCTCGGGGGTGTCTGAGTTCTGTGGGAGGAGAGCAGAAAACGTTACTGATGGAAAACGTCATCACCAGCAAGGCAGGTATTTGCTGTTTCTGAATTGGGGACTGAATGGGATGTGTCCCCACACTGCCTGGGCTGAACATCACCTCGGCCTTCTTTCTGTCTCAACTTTCTGTTCCAGAAAATGGTGATAATCGCATCGTCCAGAGTAAAAGCACGATGATACACAAAACACGCTTACTTCGGTGCTGATCTTCTGGAAGTGTTAGCGGCTCTCACCAATCCTGCTTGAGCTGCAATCAGTCCTCAGTCCATGCTCAAAATCAGGTGCATTTTTTTCTTACCTCGGAAGAAATGGTTCCAAAGTTCCCCGGAAACATAACACGAGGCGTCAGCAAGAAAATGTTGACAAATGAGAGTGACGAATGAGTCCTTGTCACTCATGATTGGCTGGCGTTGCCTATGAAACAGCTCACCGACGTGCTGACGGTCAGTTGGACAGAGCAGACTCCAAGGCGGACCCTCATGTGGTGCAGTAACTCGTTGAATGGCCCCAAATGCAGCAAGCACCCTAAGGAAGGAAACGTCATCCAGAAAATAATTTCCAGAAATAAGTATTTGGGGAAAAACATGACAGAAACTCAAATTACAACCTTTGAAAAAATATCCTTCCAACATATGAAACAATTACTGTACAGAACAGATTTTGTTTTCTTTATCTGATCTGAGGAATAAGAAAGTTAAACACATTTAACGATGGAAGAGCTCAAAGCTCATGGCATCCAAAACGCCTGAAATGGAGAAAAAAAGATGTAATCTCTCTCAGAGAAAATTATTTTAAACACCTAATTTCTGCTAAAAGTCAGCGAACAGAAAGCACCAGCAATAGAAAGAGAAGAAATGGAAACACCCAATAAAGTTGTGACATCATTGGCCAACGTGATTGTATCCACGTCCAAGGAAGGCTGAATCAGCAAGTTTCGTCTGGTCCCTTGGTGCCCTACAGGCGACGCTGAGTTCTATCCAGAAGAGCCTGAGCCTCCTCTTTCAAAATTTCAGTGGAATTTTAAAATTTGGCAGGGATTTTCTGTAGAGCATTTTGACGACGTGTGTGAGAGTTTTAACATGTGCACACAATTAAGGCCAGCGATTCCACTGAAGGGGTGTCTCCCAGGGAAACTTTGGGGTGCAGTCAGTATTCTAAGCTGAGATCATGGTTTTGGCCATGTTTGCAAGAGGGAAGCACGCATCTGTCCAAATTTCCCAGGACAGAGAAACTTAAATGTGGGAGAGTATATTGGAAAAAAAGGAGATGCTCATAACAATTGCAATTTGAATGTGTTCAAGAGACATCTCTGCATTTAGAAAGATAAGAAGTGGGGTGCCTGGGGGGCTCAGTCAGTTGACCGTCCGACTTCGGCTCAGGTCATGATCTCGCAGTCTGTGGGTTCCAGCCCCGCGTCGGGCTCTGTGCTGACGGCTCTGAGCCTGGAGCCCGCTTCGGATTCTGTGTCTCCCTCTCTCTCTGTCCCTCCGCCACTCACACTCTGTCTCTCTCAAAAATAAATAAATGTTAAAAAATTTTTAGAAGAATAAGAAGGGATGGGGGAAGGGAAGGGGAAAATAGTTACAAACAGAGAGGGAGGGAGGCAAACCATAAGAGACTCTTAAATACAGAGAACAAACTGAGGGTTGATTGGCAGGATGGGGAGGGGAAAGTGGGGGTGGGCATCGAGGAGGGCACTTGTTGGGATGGGCACTGGGTGTTGTATGGAAGTGATGAATCGTGGGAATCTACTCCCAAAGCCAAGAGCACACTGGATACACTGCGTGTTAGCCAACTTGACAATAAATTATATTAAAGAAAAGAATAAGAAGGTATGTTTCAAACTTTAAATATGTTTCCCTCTGAGAGATGATCCTCCATTTTACAAGAAGATTCGTAATTTTATAATTTAATAAATATTATTATAATGTCTTAAATTAACTTTTTACTTTAAAAATAAACTTTGTATTTCTTTTTTTCTTTATTTTTTAATGTTTATTTTTAAGAGAGAGAGGGAGATAGAGCACACGAATTGGGGAGGGACGGAGAGAAGGGGGGGCACGGAATCTGAAGCAGGCTCCAGGCTCTGAGCTGTCAGCACAGAGCCTAAAGTGGGGCTCCAACCCACCGACCGCAAGACTGTCACCTGAGCCGAAGTCGGACCCTCAACCAAGTGAGCCACCCAGGCGCCCCATACATTGTTTCTTGAAAGTCCTACCTGTGGGTGCATGTGGAGGGGGGGAGAGGGATGGCACCCAATAGAAGAACATGAGCAAGTATGCCCCAGTAAAACCCAGGGCATCATGGGAACAAGGGCATGCCCATCCTGGGGGCACTGCTGTCCCAGAAGGCAGATGCCCAGAGGCCTCCCGGAACATCCCTGCCTCCTCTTTGGGCCTCTGCTGTACACACAACAGGAAGAGACAGGATTTATTTACTCTGTCGTCTCTTCAGCGGGTCCACCTCTGGAGCATCGATCAAGGACCAGTAGCCCAGCGAGGGAGTAGGGGTTGCCTTCCCTTGGCAGGCCTCGCCTGCCCTCTTGAAGAGCCCTGTGTCTACCTTTGCTGCTTAGTCTCTATTAATATACCTGCAGGAGTGACCGGCATGCCGCAGGGCTGGGAGACGGTGGCCACAGGCGTTAGGGAACAGTTAGCATCCCTGACGGAGACCTCAAGTCATTACAGAAAAGCCCATGGCATGTTCCACAAGCCGGGAGTCTGGGCCGCGGCTCAGTGCAGCTGGGTAATTATCGAACCAACCCTTGAAATTGCCGAAGGACTGTTGCTTCTTTTCTAAGATCTGATCTTTGTCTGCCTCTCCCTGGAGCAATGTGCCAACCCCGAGGAGGTGTAGTTGTGCAGCCCAAGCCTGAGGGGTCCTGTGCACATGGGCATGAAGGATGAGGCCGTGGATTAGCTCGATTGGGCGTCAGCTCTCGCTCCTGCCTGCAGGTGCCTGGGACCTGTTGCCTCCCATCCCGGGAGCGCGTGACGGGTCCATGGGGCAGCAAAATACATACGCACCGGCTAAATTGGGGCACCGGATCCGGCTACCTTATGAAAATCGTCCCATATTGTGCAACGCAGCGAAAAGCAGCTGTGGCAAATCTGTTTGTTGAGAGGACAATTTGCAAATGAAGAGTCACGTGGTGGTCAGTGGATAGACGTGTGGAGATAGAAAGGTGTAGCAAACACATTGGCTCCACAGGGGGACAAAGGGGAGGAGATTGGAAACTTCCTTCAATGAAGGGATTTGAGGCTTCCCTGCAAGTAGGAGAAATGAATGGGTTCCTGTCTGTACCTCAAATCGCAACGCGTTAAAAATACCGACTTGCTTTTTTATACCTAACTGTTGTATTTCACTCTTTGCTCACAGTACCGATTCTCAATGAACTATTGTCAGGAGAGAGGACTCAGAAGGTCAGGATGCAAGAGGTTCACCTAGATTCTCACATCGTAAAAAAATAACCTGGGAATTTGTTAAAATGCAGATTCTAAGTGCTTGGTCCCGCCTTACTAACGTGAAACCTCCGATCGTGGAATGTAGGCATCAGGGTTTTTGTCACGTTGTTTGGACAGGAAACACCACTAAGAACAGATCATTTCACACTTCGACAGGTTTGACTATGGCAAGTGACAGTAATTCTAATATTTGCAAAATGCACATAACCATTGATTTGATTTATTTAAAGACTATTTGCAAAAAGTGGATAATTAAAATCGTATTGAAGTCATCGTCGTAAATCTCTGTCTGGATCTACATGCAGAAGATCACCTGTGAATGCCCATTACAGCCATAAAGGACGGGTAGCCTCATTTGATTCACCTTCTAGTAACTTCTCACCTGTCACCCATGTGATCTTTCCATGCAAGGCTACTGCAGGAGTCAGCAAGGGTGATTTTGTACAGTAAGTAAGTGGCTCAGAAGTTGGCTCCGTGAGGAAAGCTCTGGTGTAGAGCAAGAGTATAAACCCTAGAATCACTCGTGTATATACGCAAGGACATGAGACAATGTGGGTGCTTACAGTACTCAGCACAGGTAGGCAATCAATACTGCTGTGCCGTTTCCTTTATTATCGCTGTTATGGTGATAATTCTGTTGCCCATTCTCACGGCCACCGTCCCATCTAAAGTCTTACCATCTCTCCCTCAGTCCCTTGCCACGCCCTTCTCGCTTACCCCACCTGCCTCCTATGCCTCCCTAGCCCCTGGAGGCTGGCACATGCCGACGTGCCAGGGGGTTTGTGCCGAAGGCTGAACTAACTTGAGCTCCCTGAGGCGATTGTCCTAACTCACTCGTTCCGGCACTTCCTGTCTCTCCATCTTAACGCACAAGTTGAAGACCGATCACTGCAATAAAATTTCTGGATTTACCTGCTCTTTCAAGCACTCCCACACCTGGCCTTCAGCCTCAGACACCTGTCTCCTGAACAGTGCAGTCTTCTAGCTGCAGATTTGGAAAACATAGCCTGGAGCTTTAAAAGGAACTCCTCTTGTCTTTCTGAGACCACCCCATGGTTCAAAGTCTTCGTCAGCTCGAGCTTCCCCCAGGGCTGTACCAGAATCGAACCGTCCTTATCTTCTCCTTTCGTTGGTCTATTATCAGTAACGCATCTGCACAACGGATATTTTGTCTTCTTTAGGGGATCCGCCTTCTCTTATATTGC
Organism: Neofelis nebulosa; assembly: GCF_028018385.1. Classification (NCBI taxonomy): domain Eukaryota; kingdom Metazoa; phylum Chordata; class Mammalia; order Carnivora; family Felidae; genus Neofelis; species Neofelis nebulosa. The sequence goes on along the minus strand of NC_080782.1, from coordinate 2,399,512 downwards.
TCTCCTGATTCCTTTTTGCATCTATCCCCCATGTGTGATGACAGGGTCTGTCTCTTTCTTTTACATTTTCTGTGTCACCCGCACCAGAGCTTGACACATGGTAGGTACTTAGCGCACAGTATGGTTACTGTTTACAAGAGCTCACTCTCTTCCTGGCATTAAAACACGCTTTATGAGATGGGTGCTATTATCAATCCCTGTTTACAGATGAGGAAACGGGGCACGTAAAACTCAAATGGCTTGCCCAAAGCCTCAAAGCAACAAAATAGTGAAGCTGGGGTTCCAAGCTGGGAGTTTGACCACCCAGCCTGGGAGTTAACCTCCTTATGGTCATCAAATCGTCAGTCATCTCCAGTGTTCACATGCAAATCTCTAATTCGTGTTTGTGTAATGTGCACACTGAATCTTCTTGTTGTGTGCTTGCACACAAAGGGGGGGGGTGGCTTCAGGAGAGCATGAGTTTGCAGGTTTCCATGTAATACTGGCCCATTATGTCCCTGTTCTCCCAAATCCCACAGCCCGTCTCCCATGCCTGGCCAAGAGTGAGCTTCCGCTGTGAAACTGAAGTAGAACTAAGCACTGGAAGGAAATGTGGGTCCTGGGTCCCCTCAGCACAGAGTTTGCCTGTGACGGAAGATATGTCAGCCTCTCATCCACTGTCACCCGAGAAAAGAGGGAGTCACAGAAATTTCCTATGGATGACAAGCACGCTTAAGCCTGACAAGAGGGCCCACACTGCTGCCTTGTCCTCGTGGGCTCTGGGTTACAGATGCCTGGCAGTAACCCAGGCAACCAATCCAAACTATTCCTGCACTGTGCCCTTTCCTGATGAGGGCTGGGAGCTGGGGTCTCATTTCCCTTCTCCTGGCCCGTCCCCGAGGACGCCGAGAAATCCCAGAAACTCGCCTCCATGTGACCCACCCACTGTGGTAGTTGAACATCTCCTATGGACCTATAGGGGGTCCTGGAGCTAGCTTGGCCTGAAACCCTCCATGCAGGGGCTGTTTAGAATTGAGAGATGTTTGTGGGAGGCCCTCACAAATGGCAGGTACTATTTCAATTGGGTTCTAAAGACTGAATACAAGTTACAGGAAAGCTGAGTTGCCTTCACAAACAAGGTGGAAGCAACCTAGGTTCATAGCCCAGCTACACTGAGATTGATCATTAAAAAATAATCTCTAAGCTTCAGTCATTTTTGGTGTAAGTCCTTCATTGCTATTCCGGTGGACTCAGTCTTACCTCATTTTGTGGACACTTCTGCTTAGCCCCGTGAGGCGGTCAGGTGCTGGCCTGTGTCGGCCGTGTGGCGGTAGGTTGTCCTCAGCTGCCCCATCCCCCTGCAGCCTGATCTCAGCTCGGCTTTATCACCTCGTCCTTAGCTACACACCCACCAGCCTTTTCCAGGATGTCCACCTCCCTGTGTCTAACACTCTCAGGACAGGAGGCAGGGGTGTGGTTGAGACAAAGGTCCCCAGAGCTGGGCACCGGCGGGTATGATCTCACGCACATACCTTGCCTCAGTTACCTCAGTGTAAAATGGAGATCATGATAAGCCCACCTCCCAACATTACTGAGTTAATACGGGTGAGGCGTTTGGGACAGACTATGAACACAAGAAGGCAGAATGTTTGTTACTCTCTTGATTCTCTGTTTTCACCTTCTGCCTGTACACACACACACACACACACACACACACACACGCATACACTCCCGTAGATCTCCAAAGGTGAGAAATTTCTAGAAGTTTCTTACCTACATATCACCGGAGTGCCTAGCGCCATGCCTTGAACGTGGCAGTAATTAAATATGTAGGAATATGTATTTTTTTCTATGAGGATATAATCTTTCCGCAAGAAATAACCCGGTTATCTAAGTTTAGGTAGGTAGGTTATATCTGAATGAGACTGAGAACCCAAACACTGACCTAGGTTGTTCTTCCCAGGTCATACCCCACCGACAAAAGGTCTCTTTGTTTCAAATATTTTAGTTTGTTATTTGCACCTCCATCAGGAATTTGTGAGCCCCCAGCGAACATAAAATGGTGTATGGTAGATGTATAGATTTAAGACCGAGGCCAGTGTATCCGTCTAAGCATTGCATCGGTTTCTGTAATTTAGGTAAATGCTATGGTGAATAGTTAACTAGGCAGGCTTTAACAAGGAGCATGAAATTTACAATGGAGACTTGTATTGATTTTTTTTCCATTCACTAATCCTACTTTAAAACAAAGCACAATATATCTGGGTTTTGTCTCTCGTTTTTTCTTGGTCCTTCCTAGGTGATAAATGTGTATTAGCAGTAACATAATAAGCTATTCCATTCAGGGAGATGTGGGTTGTTCTGCAGGTGGGTAGATTACATTTCTTTTACATTTGGGGAAATTAACTCAAAAACTCTTAATTACCATGAATGCTTAGTCAATATTTATTTTAAAGACATAGCGTGATAAATGTAAATCAGAAAATAAACAAGGATGCAAAATAATTGTGGTAACCTTTTCCACTAAATAGATCATTAATCACATTTTTACTTCCATATTCTTTGCTCTTTTTTTTTCCTTACTGATATGTGATTACAAATATTTATGTGTTCAGATGTCTGACGGTACATTTCTGGATAATTAGAAAACAGATTGCTACAACGATTAACCTTTCAGTAGAATGGTTACAACGCACAAGTACTGTCTGGGGTTCTTTACCATAAAAGCTCTTTAGTGCAATGGTCTCTATTCTTACACTGTTTCCAAAATATTTGGCAAGATGAAAAATCATTCATTGTTATTTCTGCTATCACAGAATTTGCTCTTGGTGTTATAACTATTTAACAAAGACAGCTTAGATGAGGCAGATACAAAGAAAAAATACATAGTAGCTAATTAATTTTTCCCAAGCGAGCTCCCGCCTAGAAGCAGGGCAGGTAGCTCGCCCGTTAACAGAACCTTCAATAAGGTGCAGCTCAAACGTATTTGAAGCACAAAAGCAGTTCCCTCTCTGCTGGCACCTGGGCCGTCCACACCAGGGTGGGCAAGCCACTCTCACCCACAATAACTCAGATGGGAACCCCCCAGCCCAGCCGATTCCCTCTAATTCAATGTGGGTTGATCACATCCTTTCCCCAACCAGGAATCTTCAACTTTTTTTTTTTTTCTCTCTCTGTTTCTAACTTGTTTGCTGTCACTAACTAAAGAAATGTGCCATGTTTGAAAACAAACAAAATAAATTGGATGTGCTGGGAGGAAAATTGCCCAAGAGATCATGCCAAAAATGTGTGGGTGATTCCAAATGAGTGGCTCCCTTCCTCCTCCTCCTTCTTCTCACTCTCTCTCTTTCTCTCTCTCTCTGTCTCCCGGTTTCAATAGCTATTTTAAGTTTTATGCTGAATGGGCAAAACGCGACAGAGCCACTCGCCCAGGCGCCCGTCTGAAGCCCAGGGCCAGGCTCGCCGGACTCTCGTGTGGCTCCTGCGAATCTTGATCTAAGGGCACTGCTGTCCGCTCGGAGCCCACTGCCCTTCTCCCTGTCTGCAGTTCGCAGCGGAGGAGGTTTAATTCTGAACTGTGAAAAGATTCAATAAGTCACCACAAATCACCCCGACTAAAGCCCAAACTGAGTAATTTACACAACACTTTGTGTTCTTCAAACAGTTTGCAGCGGGCAATTATTCATGCCCGACATGGGGCCGCTGGGTCCAGGCTCCCTGTTTGTTCTAAGGCCGAGGAGAGGTGTTTGAAAACCGCCAGAGACGGCCAGGGGCCCAGAGATCACGGCTAATGTGACACCCCCAGGCCTAATCTCCTTAGAGCGCTGGGATAAAGTAAGTATCCATTACAAAATCGGCATTCATCCTGCCCCCTTCTGAGCCCAGCCACTCTGATAGCGGCCCGGAGACAATCGTGCGATTCTAGACTTAATCAGGTATTAGGAGCTGAGGCCGGAGGAGAAGGGCTAATCTCCATATTTAGTCCATCTGTACTCGTGGACCTGACTTGCCTGCCCCTGATAGATCAAAAGGAATTGGCAAAAATCAGATTAAGGCTGGAGAAAAGGGGGAGGTTCAAGCCGTGTAACAGCCACATTTTTTTTTTTTTCTCCCTGCCTGGGATGCGTATACATTTATTAAGACCGTGCGGTTAATCCCATGAGTTTCAATGCATTGTGCTCTCTTTTCTTCTTCTCCCTGCTTTCGGCAGCAGGAAAAAAAAAAGCCATTAAAGGGAAATATTGTATTAATTATAAAAATATGAGACGTGCACACCCAGGGCCGGCCGCGGCGCCCGCACTCGGAGGAGCCCAGCGACGCGGGGGCCCGGTGCCGACCGCGGACTCGCCCCTGCACCCGGGAGGGGACGCGGGCCCGGCGCTCTCCGGGACGGGGACACACAGCGGAGCAGTGTGAAGTCAGCAAGAGAGAGGATGTTAATTATTAGCACAGGCTGCCGCGGAGTCAGGCTGTGGCGGGGCAGGTGTAAGAGCTTGGTGACATCTGAGCTCCTGGCGTCTACGCGCTGCAGCCCTCTGTGATGGAGCCCGGAGAGCATATGGGATTCGCCAATTAAACGGAGCCCGGTCTCCTCCTTCCAAACGGGCTGCCACATGAGGCGGAGGCGGGTTGTTTCCCGGCCAGCCCGGCCGTGCGACTTCTTGTGGGGGCCGCCACCCCGCCACCGAGGTCCCGGCGGCCGCTCGCAGCTCGGGACGCGCGGACAGACGGGTAAGGAGAAGGGGGCGAAAGGGACTCACACCCTCGCCGCTCGTGGCCGTCACCCGCTGTTTGTAAACAGTGACATGTGGCCACCAGCCGTGTCCTTCGAGCTAGGAGAAGCACGCGTGCCGCTAGGTCGAATGCGCAGGAGACGACCTGCCCACCCAGGGACGGCCACGCAGCGAGCCCCGGGCACGGGTGGCGGGGGGCTCGAAGGTGAAGGGTGAGGGTGCGGAGGGGCCCCGGCTGCCCCCCTCGGGGAGGGCTGGCGAAGCCCCTTCCCGGCGGGATGCTCGCAAAGCCCACGCGGTGCCAGAAAAGAGCCGTGTGGCCACTGGACTCTGGCAGTGGAGCTCACCTCATTAGAGTGGATTAAGTCATGATGCTGAGAAGGATAAAAGGTGAAAAGCAAAGTGCCCAGGACGGCGGCCCTGTGCCATCCGTGTGCGGGTGCCATTATTGACTGGCGCCCATGTGGTTCACACTTTTCAATTACCGTCTGCCGGAAAGGTGGCCGGATAATTGCAGAGGCTGATGCCCGAGCCGCCGTGTCGGGGGGGGCCTCCCGGCCCTCGTCACCTTCTCTTGATGCTCAACTCCAGGATGTTCAAAGGCAAAGGTCCAGAGCCTGCGGGTCTCCCCGAGGACCCGGGGAGAGGGCGATGTCATTAAGAACATTAATAAATAGGAAACTCACCCAGGCTCGCAAATGGCGGTGAGATCGGCCACTGCTGTCTGAACGGGGCCGGGTCTCCAGCGTGGGGACCGCGCTGCCGACGGCCTGCCTTTGATTCCCGCTCACGAGGCTCTCGCAGAAACGTTGAAACGGGGACAGACTCGGCGTCCCTCGGCGTCCTGCCTGCCGCCCACGGTCCTGCAGGTGCCGCTTTGTGGGCTGAGGCCGGGCCCGCGTTTCTCCCAGACGCGGCTACGTGGCAGGCGCCCCGTCAATCTGGACGCACCTCCCTTCCGCTCACACCGCGGGCAGCCAACAAACACTCTGCAGATGGAGGTGGCTCGCAGAGCGAGGAGGGAAGGCGCTCCGGAGGATTTTGGATCGTGGGGAAGGCAGGGCTGCTCCAGGGGAAGCCCAGTCGCTGGGGGCCGGGAGGGAAGGAGAGGGCAGGAGACACATTTTGGAATAAAACTGAGCAAACGTGGGACAACTCTTCTGACTTTTACCCACTTCCCAGAGGCATTTTTTTTTTTTTTCAACCGGAGGTGGGAGCCCTCACATTCCTTGGAAAGATCGGTGAGAAAGCCCCCTGGTGCCCGAGCAGCTCGCACGAGGGTCGGCATATGGTTGCGAGGAGCCGTCACGGGGGTTTTCGGACATGCAGGGGATCCTCAACATGCCTGGTCCCACGCCTCCCACCTTGGAGTTTCCACATCTGGAGGTGAAGGGACGCAGGGAAAGCTGGCCCAGAGCTCGTCCCTCGCTCTCGGGAGGACGTCTGAAATCGCACCTGGCTCAAGAGCGTGCCGGTGTGTTCCTGCAAAAATTAAAAGGGGCTTTGGCATGTGTTCAAACGTGTCCTGTATCGTCAGAAATTTCACCTCCACAGCCTAAGTAAAGAGCCTCCACCTGGGTAATTTAGTTTAAGGAATGGGCGTTGTTGGCTGTTTACTGGAGGCCAAGCTGAGATCCAGTGTTGGACCATCGCCCGCTTACTGTGCCCCAGGTGTCAGGGGTGGACTTTCTTCCCCGTGTGTCCACAGCGTGTCTAAGACCGGTGCACAGAGCTGGGGGTACTGCCTGGTTTCTGGAAAGGAGTAGGTTCGGGTCACCCAGTGCCCCCTGCTCTCCAGCACCAGTCACACAGGGTTCCTACAAGTAAGAAGGAGGCCTCTCATGCATGTCCTTTCCCTGCGTCTGTGCCTTTCGGGGGGCCATCCGCCTCCTCGGGGGCCTGTCATCTCTGGGGGGGAGATGGGAGTCGACCTGACCACACCTGTTTTCATTCCTGAGCCGCATCTAGAATTTTTGGTCCTCGTGTGCGTTCACAGGCTCGTCCCCATCACTCCTCATGGTGTGGAAATAATTTCTTCGCTCGAAAAACACGCGTATCTCCCACGCTCTGTACCTTCTCTCTCTGAGCACTAGGAATGGTGAGACATAATTTAGGGCACTGCACCCTCTAATGGAGAGAGGAGGGTCCGTGATGTCATGGTCTGCACCTGTCACACGCACTGCATTTCAGAGGTACTGGGCACGACCTGCGTCGGCCCGTCCCCCCCCACCTTGGATTCTCAGGAGCCCTGCGATCCTGTTCCACGCCATCGTCTACACGTAAGGAAACACGTTCGTGGAGGCCAGACACACTCCGGTTAAGGCACAGAAGCTCCGCACAAAAGTGGAGGGTGGCCCCTGCTGTCGGAATTCTGTGCGCACAGAGGGTCACGGCAGAGGGACAGTGGAGAGACAGCCCCGTGCCCGCCGTCCAGAGAGCAGTGCTCTGAGACGAGAAGGGCTCCTGCCAAGCAGAACCATTTGTACGTGGGTTTAGATATATGCTGATTGAAAGTAACCACTAATTCTGAAACCCTGCTGTGTTCAATCCTGAGAGTCACATAATTTTATTTCCCTTCAACATAAAACGGTACCAAGCCTCAGCGAGTTCCATTAACAGGTCCGAGGCGGTGAGTGCTGGCTTGGAGCCCTTCCCCCCAGCCCTGCGTGTCCAGACGCCCCCTCGGGGTAGAGATGAGCCACGTTCCTCAAATGGAACCTGCAGTTGAGAAGTGGTGACACCACGTCGGCCCCAAAGAGGTTACCAGCCAAGCACAGGCTTGCCGGGGCTTCTGCTACTGTTTTTAGCAGAGGAAGGCGTAGTATTATGCCCGTTGGCCCGGAGGCAGCGGAAGGGACACGCCGGGAGGCCGCCCGCGGACCCCCTTCCCTACTCCCTCCTGACCGGCAATTATAGAGGGTCTTCAGCTGGTTTTCAATCACCCCTCAGTGATTCAGCCGACCTGCTGGCTTCTGAGTGTCCAGGACCCCCAGCCGTGCAGCCATCTGAACGTCCATTCACACGTCTATAAAAAGGAGAAGCCGTGAAAAGTCAATCCATTCAGAGTCACTGGCTGCTCACATGTAAGGTTTGCTGGGGAAGCGAGTCCCATGGAAGTCGGCCCAATCAGCGGGGCCGGTTGCGCGGGGCTCTGCGCCGCCCGCGGCCCCATCGCGCATCACCTCCGCATGCGCATCTGCAGTGGGTTTATTTCTGGGTTGTACAGAGGAGCACAGGACACGCTCCGGCCCCCGCGCCCGGGAAGCTGGGCAGGTCCTGGACGGGGAAAGGTGGGCGCTGAGAGCCGAGATTCTGTCAACACGGGGAGGACGACTTTCGGGAAGGTCACGGCCGTGAACGCGTTAGCGAGGTGGTGTTGGTGGAGCACGGACCTCTCCTCCAGCCCCAGGGCCAGCTGCAATTAGGCGGCACCCCTCTCAAGCGCTAAGTGCTCCCGCTGCCCTTTTATCGGCCGGTCGCCAGCGGGCTCAGGGGAGAAGCGCTATCTCCTATGGCCATGAAAATTGATATTGAACATGGAAGGGAAACTCTCGCAGGCTGATAGCAATTAGCTAAAAAGGATTTGCGACTCCATGATTCATCACGCCAGGGGACCAAAGTCATTTGCAGACGCTGCTCCGAGAGTCCCTTTGCACAGCTCTGAGCTCTGCCTCTGTTTTTCTCTCACACTGGGTGTGACATTTTCGGCTCTCAGAGCCCCTTTCTAGAACAGAAGCTGCCGCAGCCGGGTGGTTCGCTGTGTCACAGATGCTTTCATGAGAAGGTGCTCCAAGTGGGGCTCAGGTTCCTACTTGACGCTCTAGGTGTTCACGCAGGAAAATGGAGCGCGGTGTCTTTAAGGGTCTGTTGTGTTGTTTTTGTAGGAGAAGGTAATTTGCGACTCTGGGTCAATCAGAAAATTATACCTAAATTAATTAATCAAAAGAGCAGTGTGAAGGCATCAGAAGTGTCCTTGAGGTTGTTTTTCACAAAGAAGCACTTGGCTCAGGTAGCTGCGGCCTTACTCTGTGCCACAGAGCGGCAGGGGTACGGGGCGCGTGGCCCCCAGGCCCACCTCGTGGTGGCGTTTGCTTGCGCGGCCGGGCCACTGTCTCCCCGGGTGCACCTGTGACTCCGGGCCACCCAAGCCGTGCCAAGCGTCCCATTATAATAACGCACCACGTTCTCTCCATTTCTTCGGTGGGCAGGGGTTTGGTCGCAGTTTTCTCACAAACAGTGCAGGAAATTATGTGTCCAGGGCGTCTCCCTTACGGCCGTGACCCAGACCTGAAGGTGAGGCCAGAAGGTATGTATGGCCCCAGACAAGGGGACGGCTGCCCGAACTCACCACGCGGCACGGGTCGCAAACAAAAGCTAACTTAAGTGCTTTCGCGGTATTTGTACATGTGACATGAGTAGTATATCCACACACTATTGCTTTTTTAAGAAAATTTTCAATTTTTTTAAATTTATTTTTGAGACAGAGAGAGACAGAGCATGAGCAGGGGAGGGGCAGAGAGAGAGGGAGACACAGAATCCGAAGCAGGCTCCGGGCTCAGAGCTGTCGGCGCAGAGCTGGACGCGGGGCTCGAACCCACGGACCACGAGATCATGACCTGAGCTGAAGTCAGATGCTTTGTTTTTTTAATTTTTTTAACGTTTATTTATTATTGAGAGACAGAGAGACACAGAGTGTGGGCAGGGGAGGGGCAGAGAGAGAAGGAGACACGGAATCCGAAGCAGGCTCCGGGCTCCGAGCTGTCAGCACAGGGGTGGACACGGGGCTCGAACCCACGGACCGCGAGTTGGTGACCTGAGCCGAAGTCGGACGCCAGACCAACTGAGCCACCCAGGAGCCCCAATATACTATTGCTTTTAATTTCAATGTGCGTGTATGGATATGCGTATGTGTGTGTATAGGCACACTGAAATTAAAAACTTCTTGATGAGAAAAAAAACACCGTAAATGGACAAAAAAAAATAGCCCCGTACAACCTCATCACCAGTTAGGGAAATGGGATCTAAACAGGGAAGCATTCCCATACCCCACCCATGTGACTGCCATACGACCACACATCCGGTCACAGCCAGGATGAGGGCCAGTGGGGGGGAAGCCAGTGCCCCCCTCTGCCCTGTCCTCCTCCAGCTGCCCTCAGGCACCAGGGCCCCCTGCAACCCCACCTCGGGGTTGGGGACACAACCACTCATCCAGCTTTCTCCCCTTGCCTACCGAGGCCATCCTTGCTTAACTTGTACATGTTTGTTTTTTTTTTTTTCTAGAAGGCTTGTGCAGCCAAGCATGTTTTGCCAGCGATTTTGTGGCCAGCAGGAAACTCTCAGTGAAAGAGGGTGGAAAAGTAAGAAAAGGAAGGACTCAGACATACTGAAACACTTTAAGAAACGCAGGTACCTTTGTGCAAAGGTGGGGTCCGGAGGAGAGACCGGGATCAGGAATGGACAGCCGCACAGTCTAGGGCTGCCTAGAATCCACACAATCTAGGTGGATTGGCTGCCTCCCCAGGGGACAAGCAGATTCCTAGATGTGCCCCCGGGAGGCTCTGCAGCCGCCCTCCTGCGTCAGAAGCAGGGCAGCGAGCGGCTCCAGAACACCAGTTTCGGCAGTGTCTTTGCTGAGACCAGAAGGGGCTTTCTGTTGGGGCTGTTCAAGCTGGTGGGGAGGTCAGAGCACGACGGGAGTCCCGCGGGGCAAAGGCGTGGCGTTCCATGCGCAGTGGGCTCGGTGGGGTTCAGAAGGTCTGTGTTTTGAGAGCCCCTTTCGAGTCAATCAATTCAGCAATCAATTACATTCTGCTTATTTTAATATCATGATGATGTTCCTTAATCACCTGTCACTTTGCAGGTGCTAGAGATGCAAGGGGGTCATCTGGGTAAACCCCTGGCGGTTTCAGGGTCTCTCAGTTCCTGACTTGCAAATTCCATGCCGCCGGGGAATGTGGGTGTTTGTGGAGAGACCTCCTCCCTTCCCACCTCTGTCTCCATCTCTGCTTTGCTCCTTTCCCCAGGGGACAGACGCTGCTATTTGGTGGCCCCTGTGCCTGGACTCCCCACTAATTACCTTAGACGCGATCCCAGGGTGCCGCCCCCGCGGCTCCCCGAACCGCCTCCCGTTCCCGCTCTGTGCCGTGACACGTCCCCTCCTCGGGCAGGCGAGGTGCCGCCCGGGGCTCCCAGGCTCACGTGGGCTCGAGAGCCACTTACCCCCCAAGCCCAGGATGCACTGGCAGCTCCTGGCAAAGGGCTGTCATCTCATCAGATGCCCTCCAATGAGATCGCCAAGTCACCCCAGCGTGTCTGTGACTCGGGCACGGAAAATCCCACCCCACAGAGCAGGGGGGGCAGGTGGCACGGGATCACGTTGCAGGCGCCGCATCGGGACCGAGCACCGAATCTCGTGTGCCCTCCACACCGCGTGCTCCCCCGGAACACAGAGCCGCTTAGGACGACCCCTGCTCAGCAAGCCAGACCAAAACTGCTGACGGCTCACAATCCTGGCAGGACGCGTGACAACAGGTAAACGTATCCGGGCTGGGAACTGGATCTCGTGACCTTGTGTCTCGGAGAGGTCAGAGAGTACGGTAGAGAAGAAGGGCGAAACACAGCAGAACCCACTCGGGAGCGCGTCCGGGGAGGGAGAGGGCTGGGCTTGCGGGGCACACGCAGAAATGTGAGCTGCGGGGGGTGGGGGGGCGCTTTGCTGCTCTCCAGTCCCAGATGCTGTCCCCAGCCCGGCTGCTTTGACCTTGAGAGGTCAGCTCCCCGGTGTCACCTCTTGGGTCTCAGGCTGGGAACCTAAACTGGCACCGATGATCACCAGCGAAGTGGGTAACGTGCACGGGCCAGGGTCCCCTGGTGCCGAGCCAGTGAAAGGGACACCCCGTGGGGTGGGGCTCTGTGAACCCTGCCCCCTCCTTGCACACCTTTCCTAGAGACACATGCATGTCCTTTGGGATAGGACTCAGAGCCCCACTTGTCTGTTCCTGTTGGCATTTTCTTCCTTTTCTGGGGGCCCTTGCCACATGCTTTCTCCATATAAATCTCTGCTCACCTACCGGCCTTCACGTTCTTCCAGAGCCGTGGCCGAGAGTAAAGGCTGCCAGTGTGGCTCCAGGCTGGGCAGCGTGGCTCTGTGCCCTCATGCCCACACGGGCTCGCTGGCTGGCCCTGGGCACGTCCCCTCTCTGTTCAGGTCTCTTATCATAAACACACCTGAGTACCGCACCTGTCAGAGGGTCTTACGATGAGTGATTTGACTCTTTTTGGCAAAGTCCCCAGAACAGTGACAGACACACACATCTACAGACACAAGCCACTCATTAGTGGGACGGAGCTTGGCTTCTTCCTGTTCCTGTGGCCCCAGGGCCATGCACAATGACGTGCACAGTCTAGAAGCACCACATTGTGCCCTGGTCTCTCACTGTCTTCCAGATCAGGGTCAGGGCCGGACCTGGTGCCATGGAGACACTTCAGGGGGGCCCACGGGGTCGCTGCCCAGCCCGGCTGGAGCACAGTATGCTGGTCAGCTCTTGCACCCCCTCAAGTCTCTGGGCCCTACTGGCTCCAATTCCCTCAAGCCCTGTGGCCTCTGGTCAACAAAGCCTCGGCCCAGAATTGTAGCCTGTGGCTGCCTGTACCCCTAATGACAAAGAGATGTTCTCCTCCCGTGGCGGGGCATTTGGCCAACGGGGAGCAGGCTGACTGGATCCGCTCTCCGTTCCCCTCACCCCACCCCAAGTCTGGGTCGTCAGGCTCCTTGCGGAAGATCCCGCAGGGTTGACGTGCCATTGCAGTCAGCGCGGACCCGCTCCACAAGGCACGGTCCCTCTTGCTCCCCGGGCACTCCGTCCGGACTCTGCTCTCCCCGGAGAGCCTGGGCTTCGACAGGTCTGATGCATCCTTCTGAGGTCAAGTAAACACAGAGCAGATGATCCTGTTGGCTCTGGCTTCTCGGAAGAGACGGGCGTAAGCTGCGTACAAGCCCAAGGAATGTGCGCGGTACGAATGCGCTCCTCGCGTGGCTCAAGGCCCACTGGGTGACCGCTGTCCTCAGAGAGGAGGTGCGAGCCCTCGTGCTGGGGCTCCAGGGTCCAGCCTCCCCAGGAAGCCTCAGGGCCTGACCGAGGGGCAGGGGCAGCGTGGAGGGGCTTCCTCTGGGGACTGGTCAGGAAGGCGTGGCTTGGGGACTGTCCATCTCCATCGTGTTCTTTGGTGCCATCTCGGTTTAGGACTCTAAGCTGGTCATGGATGCTGCATAAGCTTCCTGGCACAGGGGTAGCAGAGTATTGCACACCGAGGGCATTAAAGCGAAGGAAGCTTGTTCTTTCACATTTCTGGAAACTGAAAGTGTGAAATCCAGGTGTCAGCAGGGCCACATGCATCCAGAGGCTCTAGGGACAATCCGTCACAGCAATCCCAGCCTCCTGCGTGCCAGCTGCTCTGGGGTTTGTGGCCCTGTCACTCCTGCCTTGCTTCCACCTTCTCCTGGCCTCTCTCCCTCTGCGTCTTTCTGTGTCTCAGGTCTCCCTCTCCATTCTCTCGTAAGGACGCCTGTCACTGCATGGAGGGTCCACCTGGATAATCCAGGATGCCCTTATGTCCTTAACCCCATCTGCAAAGACCCCTTTTCCAGATAAGGTCCTATTCACAGGTTCCTCTGGCTAAGACTTGGTCACCACTCAATCCACTACAGATGTCTTTGGAGACACGGAGGAAATGGGCTAAATTTGAGCAAAGTGTGTTATGGAGAGTTCGGGAGACATGTGTAAGCTGTAGCTTGGCCCCTTTGGCCCCAGAAAGCACATTATTAGAAGCCATAGAAATATGGAAGAAGAAGGAGGCAGAATAATTCTTCACAAGGTTTTAGTGATTTATTTAATTTTTGTACAAAATTCTATTGAGTATTTTGCCAAGCCTTATTTTTTTATTTTTTTTGAGTGTAATAGAGGCTTAGCATAAATCACGGTGCGTACTGGTGCGATTTGCTGATTTTGCAGAGCCAGTGAGCTTGGCATTCACAGAATTTTGATTGTTTTGGAGCTACATTTGCTTTATGCTTTAAACGAACAGAAAAAGCAAAGTCCTAGTATCAGGCAACGTGCTTTTGTGACTGGAAAAGAACCTGTCCTCACTGAGTCCTTGCAGAGCCCTTGGCTGGCTGTCCCACTACGTAGGGGCTGGTGAGCCCTGCCCTCTGTCGAATGACTCCTTATGGACAGGGAGTTGAAGGGGGAATCGTGTGGGAGATGTGGGTGGAGAGTAGGTCGCTCTGGCTTCCGGAGACACAGGTGGGTGGTTTTCAGGTTTTTCACTGAAGAATGCTGGACTTTGAAACCTTACAATTTTTTTAATGTTTATTCATTTTTGAGAGAGACAGAGAGACAGAGCATGAACGGGGAAGGGGCAGAGAGAGAGGGAGACACAGAATCCGAAGCAGGTTCCAGGCTCTGAGCTGGGGCTCGAACTCATGACCTGAGCCCAAGGTGGACGCTTAACTGACCGAACCACCCAGGTGCCCTGAGGACTTTGAAATATTCTGAAGCAGAGAAGAGTCAGATGTAGATGAGAAGAGAAGAGAGATAAGACGTTTCAGTTGTGGGGATGTATTTTGGTTTGAATTCATTCCCACAAAATCCATGTGCCTACATCCTTTTTGGAAACAGGGTGATTGCAAAGGGTAAGTCATGAAGAGGCCATCCTGGAGAAGGTGGAATTGTCTGCCAAAAAAATAGGAAACACAGGGGATAGAATCAAGGAGATCTAAATAAATGGGAGATAATGCATATTCAAGGATTGAAAAACTCAATGTGGTAATGATGTCAGTGCTCTCCAAATTGATACACAGGTTAAGATTTTTTTGTGTAAACGTGGACAATATTTTTCTAAAACTTAATGAAAGTCCAAGGAAATAGAGTAGCTAGAATAAATGTCAAAAAAACAAAACAAAACACTCTGCCCTATTTGAAGGCTTCCTCCTCACCAAGACCAGGTGATATCCATGGAGAGACAGAGACAAAATTTATGGCACAAACAAGGAGAGCCCAGAGAAAGCCCACACACGTTCAGCCAGCTGGTTCTGGACAAAGTTGCAGACACAATTCCATGGAGGAAGGACAATCCCCCACAAAACTCAGCGCAATCCCCCACAAAACTGCCCGTCGATTTCCACGCTGCAGGGACTAGGCTTGGTGGAAAGTTCTCAGGCATGGTCGAAAGCCCAGTTCATATAAGGAGAAACTCAATCCACTGGACGTCATCAGAATGAAACATCCCTCTCTCTGGTGAAGTGTGAGAACACACGCACTGCAGGCAGGGCACACGTGTGCACAGCACTGGCCTGGAAAGGACGCCTAGGCAGAAAACACAACGGATTCTCCAAACGCAACAAGTCAGGAACAAGTGATCCAACGGGAAAATAGGCGAAAGCGTGAAAAGAGGTTTCCCTGGGAGTGGGACGCGGGGCGAAGGGGTACATGGGAACGGGCCGGCTGTCGCTGGCCGTGAGGGGTATCGGGATCTGCCCCTCATCGATGGTGACATCCATCATGACGGCCACGCCCGCAGCGAGGACCACGAGACACAGGTGGTGGCGGGAACGTGAAATGGGACGGCCATTCTGGAAAACGGCGGGACAGTTTCCCAAAGCGCAAAACCCCCAAACCGACCAAAACACCACTTCCAGCACAATCCAGCAACAGAATCCCCGGGCATGTAGCCCAGAGAAAAGAAAACGTACAGCTGTGCACAAAGCTGTGTGGGGTTGGGCGAAGCAGCCTTACCTGTGGTAGTTTCAGACTGTATGCAGCCCGCACGTCCCTCGGCAAGTGGATGGTTTGACGCCTGAGTCCGTCCTTCCCGGGCGTCCTGGAACACGGGTCGGCAGTATCAAGAAAGACATCTCCATACACACAGCCACTTGCACGGACCCCCAGGGTGCCATGCGGAGGGAAGACGAGCCATCTGGAAAGGTAGCATATCGTATGACCTTCTTGCCATTACACAACGATACGTGGAAGCCCAGGAGCGGCTCTTGAGATTTAGGGGGTGCGCGACTGCAGAGGGAGGTGTGAGGGAGCCACCTGGGGTACTGTCTCAGGCCTGTGTCCCCAGGGTGCCGTGGTCACAGACATCCACCCCCGTGATGGGGGCACATGCACCATGCACATTCACTGCATCCACGCCAAATTCCCGGCTTTGAAATTGCATCATTAGGTGACACGCAGTCATTGGGGACCTGGGGGAAGGGTCCAGAGCACTCCACTGTTTTTGCAACTTCCTGGGAGGGGGGCGATCTCTAATCCCCCTAGGGATTTCAAAATAAAAAGTTAAGAACAGAAAAAAAAATAGAAGCTAAAATAAATGCATTTAAAAGGTTTTTTTTTAATGTTTTTATTTATTTTTGAGACAGAGGGAGACAGAGCATGAACGGGGGAGGGTCAGAGAGAGAGGGAGACACAGAATCGGAAGCAGGCTCCCGGCTCTGAGCCGTCAGCGCAGAGCCCGACGCGGGGCTTGAACTCACAGATGGAGAGATCATGACCTGAGCTGAAGTCGGATGCTCGACAGACTGAGCCACCCAGGTGCCCCTAAAATAAACGCATTTAAAAATGAAAGGAAAAGGCGCGTCTGGGTGACTCAGTCTGTTAAGTGTCTGACTCTTGATTTCAGCTCTGGTCATGATCTCATGGTTCGTGAGTTCAAGGCCCGCATCGGGCTCTGTGCTGGTGGCATATATTCTCTCTTGAGACTCTCTCTCTCTCTCTCTCTCTCTCTCTCTGCCCTTCCCCAGATCTCTCTCTTTCTCAAAATAAATGAATAAACATTTTTTTAAGTTAAAAATAAATAAAAGAAAAATGAAAGGAAAAAAAAGAAATCGAGCCCTCTTTCTCAACACACGGACCTCAAACACGTGATGTCCAGTCGCAGAACAGGTGGCAGGAGGGGAATGTGTGTGCCCGTGTCCTATACAGAGCACGAGCTACGCTGTATGAAGTCACCGGCTCAGCCTAAGTAGGGAAGCTCGGAACTGTGCACGGGGATGGTCAACACTGCATTCAGAGTGGAAAGGAAGAGGCACCAAGAGGGATTCCGACGTCATCCCCAAGAATTTTCCTTCTTTAGAAACCGTGGACCAAGTATAGAGAACAGAGAGCCTTTGGAAGGTGGTCGATGGAAGCCTTGCTTCTATTTCACTGTGCACTTTGCTGTAAGCTTATTTTATAAATAGTGAGAAAGAGCCCCCGGGCCAGCGACGGGCAGGCAGGGGAGGCGGGGGCGGCAGGGCCCTGATGCAGGCTGAGCGGGAGCGGGCCCCACGCCGGCCCGAGGCGGCTCTGATGGAGGTGACACACGGAGAGAGGGGCCAGCGCGCTGAGCTGCCGACTTAACTGCACTTTGCTTTGAAATTGAATGATAGATTTAGAGTGATTTCTGATTGAATCAGAAGAGGCAAGTGTGGATATTGTGTGGGTTTAGTAAGAGAAACAGAGGGCACGTCTCTCCCTGCAGGCTGCGGCCCCTGGTGACAAGGGAAGAGGGAGACACGGCCTTGTCGCCGGGCCTGAGTCAGGGCCATTCTGGAGTCAACGGCTGGATGTGAGCAGGGCACGGAGCCGGGGATGCCAGCCACCTGTCGTCGACGCCTCAGCCCCGCTGCCCGAAATGCCCCACAAAGTGTACAATCTGCCATCTCTGGGACCCGTTCTCAGGGCCTTTTCCTTCCTGTCTTCACTCTGAGGTTTGGAATTGGGGACCCCAAACTTGAGGGCCCCTTGATGCTATGCTTCTACACAGCCTTAGCCCGAGGTACATTTGTGGCCCACAAACAGTGTTCCCCTGTCCCCGAGCAGAGGGGTCTCCCTGGCTTCTGTCTCTACAGACTAGGTTGGTCCACCCCGCGGGACACGCCATTGGGTAGGGATCATATTTGGTCCTTTTAACAAAACGATTTTTTTGTTTTTTAAAACATTTTTAGTGTTTATTTACTTTTGAGAGAGAGAGAGAGAGAGAGAGAGAGACAGGGTGCCAGTAGGGAGGGGCAGAGAGAGAAGGAGACACAGAATCCAAAGCAGGCCCCAGGCTCCGAGCCGTCGGCACAGAGCCCAACGCGGGGCTCGAACTCACGACCAGTGAGATCGTGACCCGAGCCAAAGTCGGACCCTCAACCGCCTGAGCCACCCAGGCGCCCCGCGATTTTCTGTTTTTTTAAATCATGGCCTGTTGGCTGCCGGTGGCTGGAGACCTTTGAATGTGTGCGTCCCCACTAAATCCGTGTGCTGGAATCGTAACCCCAAGGTGACGTGTTAGCAAGTGGGGCCCGTGGGAGGTGATGAGGTCACGGGGCTGGGGCCCTCGAAAGTTGAAATTGCCCCTTTTTATTGGGGTCACTTGTCCCTTCTGCTACGTGAGGACACAGTGAGAAGACAGCCCTCCATGAAGCAGGAGGGGGGCCCCACCAGACGCCAAAGCCACCAGCATCTTGCTGTCGGACGCTGAGCCTCCAGAACCTGGGAAATAAGCTTCTGCTGGTCCTCAGTCACCCGGCCGGCAGTGTTAAGGCCGTCCTGCCAGACTCGGACAACAGCACCAGAAAGATCCTTGATTTCAGCTCCCCGCGTTTACAGAGCAAGAAGCCGAGCCTCTCCCCCAGGAGGGCCACGCTCCCGATCTTCCGGGTCTCCCACGAGGCTGCCCGCCCTGCGTCTCCTGCAGGGACACGCCCCAGCACCCTCACAGGGCCCAGCAAGACCCTGAGCAGCCCCGTCCAGGGGACAGTTTGGGTTAGAGCTCAACAGTGGGATAGAACTCACTGTAAAAGTGAAAACAAATTTGTTGGCAATAATTTACAGTTAGAAACCATTTGACTAAAAAACAGAGTTCACTGCCCGCTATGGCCACTTCTGCAAACTGATGCCAGCGATGTGGTTTTCAAGCACTGGGCGTGGGGGCCCCCGTCCAACAGCCCTTGAGATCCGAGGTGCCGGGACACCCGCAGAGGGAGCACAGACGGGGTCCTGCCCCAGCTGCCCGGGGACATGACCAAGCCCTCCAGCTCCGTGATTCCAGCCTGAGTGCCACCCGCAGCCGGGCCCAGCAGAGTGGCACCTGACTACAGAAACGGAGGCAGACAGGGGCGCCTGGGTGGCTTAGTCAGTTAAGTGTCTGACTCTTGGTTTCAGCTCAGGTCCTGGTCTCACAGTTCGTGAGCCCCTAGTCAGGCTCCACGCTGTCAGGGTGGAACCTGCTTTGCATTCTGTCTCCCCATCTGCCCCTAACCTGCTCATGCACACGTGAGCTCTCTCTCTCTCTCTCTAAAAGAAATAGATAAACTTAAAAAAGAAAAGAAACTGAGACAGTAGATGTTCATTACTTTAAGTCACTAGACTTGGGAGTTGCTGTTGGCAGTAATTGGGAGCAGCTTTGTAAGAACAAAGTACAAAAGTGAAATGTAAGTATATACCATAAAATCTTTTCTTACCTCTCTCACTAAACTCACTCACGACTTTCCCTGGCCAGAATAACTCATGAGAAAATTACCCGATTCTATAGGAAGTCTCCTCCCTCTGTGACCTCATCCCTACACTGGATATTAAGACAACCCCCGTCTTTGAACGAAAGAAACACTCAAATTGATTCTCAGGCAGCAAAGGCACCTGCTGAAGTATGTTCCTGGGCGGCTTTGTCAAAAATCACAGGGGCGGATTTGATTTGCTGGGCAGCCTCCAGTCCGCCTGATGTCGGAGATGTGATGTTTAAGTATTTTATGTGCACCCAGAGGCCCTTTTCTGAATTACAGAGTTTTTGCAAACACTGAAATAAATACACAGAAATGCCGAAAAAAGAAAAAAAAAAAACTAAAGAAAACATTTCCGCCTCCCGCAGCTCGCTTTCAACTTGCTGCTGGGCTGAGCTGAACAAGCAGGCAGACGTACGTGCAGTGGCCCCCGCACAACCCAGTCTGCAGGGCTGAGCGCTTCTTATCAAAAGGTGTGCAAAGGATTCTGGGCAGTAGATCAAGCGGCTGGAGTTTGACAATCTGACTTTGCTCGTTTAAGCCACCATGAACTAGATGTAAACAAAGAAGCCTATGGGAGAGAAAGCGGCTTGTTTTTTACAGCTGGGCATCTGTGGAGACTCAAAGCGGCCAGGAGGCAGTGACCACTGTCTGTCCCCATTGGCTGTCCACGGACTCACCCCGAAGGCGAGCACACGGCGGTGCCCAGGTCTGGTTTCGGGGTTCCGAACGAGAAGGAGCGTCTTTCCTGTGGCTGCTGGGGACCTAGCTCCCCGCCCCAGCCTGCTAGGGAAGGGGCCACAGGGTGGGGGTGGGGGGTGGAACCACGCACGTTGTCTGGCAGAAGACCAGTAAAGAAGCCGCAGCACCGAAGAGGCAGGGGGGGCAGGGTGCACGGCTCTCAGCTCGGTGGTAACTCTCGTGTGAGTCCCCAGAAGCCGACCCGAGACAAGGGCTGGGGTGCAAGTCGTGAGTGAGGACCACAGGAGAGGAAGGGGTGCGGGGCTGGGGGAGGGAGCCGGTGCGGGGACCAACAGGCAGGTTCCCAGCGCGGACGCCCTTATCTCGGTCCCACAGGGAGGGCCTGGGGCACAGTGCACACCACATGCACACACACCGTGGAAGACACCGGGTGGCGCCCCGGGAGCTACTCCTCCTGTGCCTCTAGCCCGATCCTCAAGTGCTCCCAGGCCGGAGACAGACCTCGGGCGCAGAGTGAGGGCTTAAAGCTCTCAAGGCTTACAGAAAGAGTGAAGCCCGGGGGGAAATCACAGCATTGGCCACCTGGCTCGTGGCCAAAAGTCTAACCAGGGTTCTTTCTTCATTCTGCTCAGCCATCTAAGCCTGGGGGCGCCAGGAGAGGTCACACTATTCCCGCCACCCAGACAGCCCGGCGAGAGAAGCCTCCAAAGGGGGCGAGGGCTTGGGTTGGATGGGGCATAACGGAGCCGCACGGGCAGGCCCTGGGAGGCCGTCGTGTTGCCCACTACACGCCTCCTACCAGCCGTGCGACGCCCCACACAGTAGGCGCTCAATGCGCGTTTGTGCCACGGAAGAGGAGACAATGGGCACAGAGAAGGCTGGCTCCTGTCCGGCAGGGTGGTGATGGGCAGCAGCCCCGTGAAGGGCGGTCACCACCTGTGGGTGCTCTGAGGGAAACGGGGTTGGGGACCCTGAGTCCTGGCAGCTCCTGCGGGGCTGCCCTGAGGTTTGCCATCGCGACTGTGAAGCATCTTCCTCCATTGGATCCGCAATGGAAAGACCCCTGGGAAGCAGGGCTTGCTTGCTTGTGACGTTTAGGAAAACCCCGACGTAAGTAAGGCTTCTATTTGCTGGACGACTTTGGAAAGTGGCAGTTTAATTTAATTTAATTTTTTTAAATTTGTTTGAATGTTTATTTTTGAGAGAGAGAGAGAGAGAGAGAGAGAGACAGAGTGTGAGCAGGGGAGGGGCAGAGAGAGAGGGAGACACAGAATCCGAAGCAGGCTCCAGGCTCTGAGCCGCCAACACAGAGCCAGATGCGGGGCTCAAACTCACAAACTGCGAGATCATGACCTGAGCCGAAGTCGGACGTTTAACCGCCTGGGCCACCCAGGTGCCCTGTGACAGCTTAATTTTAAACGAAAAAACCAGAGTGCCACCCGCATCTGCGTTGCCCTTTTTTGAAAAGCTAAAAGTATCTATGGTTTTGTTTGGGATGGATAAACATAATGAAGGCGATTTTGAAAACACGTTCCCAGATCTTTGCTCTGTTCCCTGGGAAATCCACGTTAACTACATCATCATTTGTGTCTGTTTTCCTGACCTCTTCCTTTCTTCCTCCAGACGGGCTACCATGAGGAAACACCTTCCTTCAGTCTGAGGAATGACCCTTCAGGGTGTTTTGCAGGCGTCCAGGAGACCCAGCTTTTCTCTAAGTTTCCACTGATCTGAAAATGTCTTTATTCCACCCCAATTGTTGAAGAATGGTCTCGCCTGCAGAATTCCTCCCCCGTGGCCGCCTCCTTGTGACCCTTCCTGCCACCAGGCTGACTGTGCCTCTGCTGGGGGCAGTCCCTGCCTCAAATCTGCGACCCAGGAGAGGCCCTAAGAGGCCCGTGGGAGGCAGAGGTGCCCCCGGGGCTCCTGCGGTCCATGAAAGTGTCCCCAAGAGTGCACAGCAGCGTCAGTCATGGGGACCCTTCCCAAAGGACACGTCCAGAAGCTCGTTGCATTCTGTGGACTATCACGGTGAAGTTCAAACCAGAGCCGATGCAGGGAGGGGACTTTGAGGGGCAGCTGTGGAGGGTCTGCAGGCCCGATGGGGTGGCAGCACCCCCCCAAACCCTGCACAGAGCCATGTCCTCTCCACCTCCTGCAGACCCAGTCCGTCTCTACCCCACACACCCCTTCTTCCTCTTCTCCCTTCTCTTCCCATCTCGCTGGCCCTCTGTCCTTTCTCTGTGATTGTTTCTGTTCGATTAAATTTTGGTTTGCTGCAGAGGGACACTAACTAACCTACACTCGATGCAGGTAGGAACGTCCGGGCTCCGGAGCCCCGGGTCCCCCTGCCCCTTGCTGCCGTGTGAAACCGCAGTCCACCCCTACCTCCCAGGCCGGCTGTCGCCAGTCAGCACCAGTGCCCGGTGGCCAGCTCCAGACCTTCAGCATTTTCTAAGCGTCCTTTCCTGGTATTTCACTGTCCGGGGGTCTGCTTCTCCCCCCCCCCCCCCATGTATCACACTCTCCATGGGGAGAGGAGGGCTGACTGTAGCTGCGTCTTCCCCCCGCGGGGACCCGAGGAGAAGGTCATAAAGCCTGTCCTTGTGCTACAAAGACATGGGTGTTTTAAAACTCCTCTGGTCCGCTTTCCATGGGACTTTTGGCTTCTGGGGGCCAAAATGCTGAGGAAGCCGTCTATACCATTCGATACAACCCCCGGTGTTGCTCTGAGACACTCGCGGCCTGCTGGCGTCCGAGGGCGGAGCAGACCTGAGCAGCGCGGCAGGCTCACAGCAGGCTCTGTTCACGGCACCCTTCCCTGGGGTGGACGCGGCTTCCAGAGAAAGCCCGAGACCCTGCTCACATGTGTTGGGAGGTTCCGTGTGGGGAAGAGAGTCCCCAAGTCGTATCAGGAGAAGCCAAAGAAGATGGTGGTTTGTCCTCATCCTGCCTTAGCAGCCGCACCGCCACAGAGCCCCTCTCCTTCCCGTCCTCAGAGGAACTCCCCCATCCCCCCCCCACACACCGGCGTGCCCTTCTAGTACCTTCCAGTACCTGCACAGACCGCATCCCAGGCTCTGGGTCTCGATCGGGCCTGTGCTGGAATCCCCCTGGGCGGCTTGTTAAATAAATCACCCTGCTGAGCCCCAGCCCGGAGTCTCTCCTTCAGTGTGTCAGGTGGGTCCCCGGGAATTCTAGCAGGTTCCAGGCGTCTGTGCTGCTGGTCTGGGAGCCCCACTTGGCACCAGTGTTCCCCAAAGTCTCCCCAGTATCAGACGCAGAGTCTCCCCACAGCCCCCGATTCCCACACCATCGGGGCGGTCCCCAAAAGCGCACCGGCCTGTCCTACTCTCCTTCATCATTTCTGCCCCGCCCTCCCCAAATGGATACATTCCCCCCAATTCAATTGTCACCCTTGGGTCTCTCTTAACGGTTCCCTTTGGAGAAAGAAAATGTCTCTTCCACCTGCTCGTTCAGGAAATGTTTTCTGCCTTGTCTCAGGTCTCCCTAATTCCAGTTTGAAAATACTGGTAGTTTTCATGAATTGCAGTCAACGCGTAAGAATGACACCCAGAAGTCTAGCTCCTTTATGCCTACCTTGCTGTCTCTGCACGGTAGGCGCTATAGACACAAAGAAGAATTTTCATCCCGTGTTATCCGTATTTCTGTTCAAGGACAGAACATCCTAGGAGCTCTCAAAATCCGAACCCCGTGCAATAATCACGTCCGTAGCCACGATTGTGCTCGAGACTGATAGCATGGCTAAGTGTTTGACAAATTTCCACCCGTCTTCCAATAAGGCCCTACCCCATTTTCCAATAAAGCTGATGAAACCTGATAAAAAAAAAAAAAAAAAAAAAAACGTTGGAGGAATCAAAAGGCCCCCAGGCTAAGTGGAATCACATCTCGTGAATTTCCACATTCAGCATCATCTATATTGGAAATATTAAAAAATTCATATATAGTGAAATGATAGATACTTATGTCACTATTTTAAAAAGTTATGCTGATAGAGCTGTCCCTCGCTCCTCACTAAAGATGCACCTTCCGAAATATATGAAAATGGCGTTATCGACCTGCGGGCCCTGCGAGGACGCCCTGCGCAGCCAGTGGTGATGGATCTGCCCTGAACCGTCTACGCCCCCTCGTCTGATCAGCGGCCGCGGCTGCGCTCACACGGAATGCAATCGGGGTGGCTAGGGCCGGGAGGGCCCCCCGAGGTGACAGAGGCGAGGGCACAGAGGCTGTGAGCTGTGAAGTGATACAACCGGGGGTCAGAGCAGCAGATACTGAAGGCCAGGTCCTTACTCCCAGCCCGCGAAGCTACGATGTGTCCTTTACGCGCTGGACGCGGGTTCAGCCCGCCTCCAACCCCCCCGGGGTGTGGCGAGCGGGAGATCTTGGGTCTGGAAGGTGCTTGAGCCCCTTCTGCAACAGTCTCACAAGCCCTAGCCTGACTTTGTCCTGGGTGCTCCCCGGAAAGAGAGGTCTCTAGCTCGCCGAGGGAGCCCATGACGTCACTGGCTGCCAGCTTGGGGGGGGTGGCTCTCAGCTCCTGGTGACACCATTCACCGTCCTCCCTCTGCTGGGGTTCCCCACGTTCAAGATGACGCTCAGACACCCCACCCCTCCCTCTTCTGCTTCCCAAGCCCCAAGTGGTCCTTCTTCAGAGTCCCCTCCCTCCTGACGCGTATGTATTTTACTCTCCCCTGCCACCCCAGCACCTAGACGGTAGGCTCTTTGTGGGCAGGTTCCATCCTTTCCCCGCAGGACGCCCAGGGTGGAGTCTGGCAGCACCTTCCGGCTACCCAGGACTCTGCAGTCCCCCACCTGGCTGGACTTCCTGTCGCCTGGACACCTCAGCCCCCGCGGCCCAGACCACCCGCCTCCAACCTCACAATGCCTGCCTTCCTCTCATTCTGTTCTCTGATGAAATGTCACCTCCTCTGAGAGGGCCTCCCTGACCCTTCATCTCTCTCTGTAATTATGAATGCTTAGGGTGGTTTATTATCAGTCATCCATTAGCTCATAAGCTTGAAGAGAACAGGGGCCAAGTCCGAAAACAATACACTCTTC
Source organism: Neofelis nebulosa (assembly GCF_028018385.1). Taxonomy (NCBI): domain Eukaryota; kingdom Metazoa; phylum Chordata; class Mammalia; order Carnivora; family Felidae; genus Neofelis; species Neofelis nebulosa. The sequence goes on along the minus strand of NC_080782.1, from coordinate 2,374,495 downwards.
GCTATTGATGGGGCATTATGCAGGGTCTGTCACAAGGTGGGATCGTGTTCAAAGCCAGTTGCTTGCTGAGTGAAGTAGACACAGAGGGGTGAACACAGTGCTCAGAACTGCACAAGGGGAAGCAGTCTGGGGGTGCACGGGGTCATGGGGGAACTGAGAGCCCTTCCCACCTTTAGGAGAGGATCATTCTTGGTGTGACAAAGAGGTCGATGTTAAACCCTCCCAGTAGATACCCAGGAGAAGGCCGGGTTCAGCTGACAATGATGACAAATTCTCTACTAGCTGAAAGGAGAATGGAACTTTCTGGAAGGGAATAGGTCCGGGGTCACCCAACACCTCCTGCTCTCCAGCACCAGTCGCAGAGGGTTCCTACCGTAAGGACGGGGTCGAGGAGTCTGAGGCTTCCTGTGCATGTCCCTTCCCTGCGTCTGTGCCTGTGGGGAGGCCACCTGCCTCCCCTGGGGCCTGTCACCTCTGGGGGAAGGGGGTTGACCTGGCCGCACCTGTTTTCATTGTTGGGCCGCTTGCAGAATTTCTGGTCCTCGTGTGCGTCCACAGCCTCCTCCCCATCGCTCCTCGCAGCATAGAATTAATGGCTTCACTCAATAAACTTACGAATCTCCTAGGTTCTGTACGCTCTCGCTCTGAGCACAAGTCTAAAATGAGTTGATAGAAAACGAGTGGGGAGGGGCTCCGTCCTCGGTGGGATGGGTCTAGAGCATCTGTGTGGACTTCAGCTCGTCCTCAGAAACACGGTGCCTGCTCCCCTCCCATGTTTCCCTCTTTCAGTAGCTTCCTCTGCCAAGCACAGTGTGGACAGTGTCCACGTGCAGGACTGCGATCAGAACGGGGTGTTACCCGCTCATTGCACACGTAGTGAACTTCATCTGCACTTGAGAATGTTACACCGTAAGGGCGATGCACACGTCCTATCATCCGCCTTTTGTTTGGGAAGCCGTGAGGCCTGAAATAAGTCACCTGCGTATCAACATTCTTAGGCCATTCGGGAGTTCATATATAGGAATTTAACTGACGGGAAAATAGCCCGACCCTGTGGAAGAAAGACCCTGTACGCACCTCAGAAAACTACAACGTCACATCCATTTCGTACAGGTGAGTAGACATTTCAACATTTAAAACCGAAACCTGGTTTCAGTAGCAGTCTTCAGTGTTTGGGTTTGTTCTGTGTGGGAATGAGGTCATGCTGGGGAGACCCATGTGGATTCTGGCCGGAACTGGAGCTGGGGTGAGGGGGTGAGGGCGAGAGTACAGTTTGGGCCTTGGGGGGGTGTGGGGCTGGGCTGGCCTTGGGTGCGGGTCCCTCCACAGTCACGTGAAACGCAGGATACCCCGTCTCCCAGTGGCTGCAGGGAGATCCCCAGGGGACAGAAGCCACAAGTCCTCAGGCGGAGGGCACATCGTGTCAGCACCTGGGGTTCTGTCCGCAGGGGCACTGCCATCCACCGCCATCGAGGTTTCTAGAGGTTGAAGGTGGGGCCCTGACGGGGCGCCCTGCAGTGGACCCTCCGTGTCCTCAACCCCAGCTGAGCGAGCCCAGCAGGTGACCCGTGGGAGAGCCCGTCGCACAGGTCGCCCTCCCCCAGGCCCCCGGTGAACAAGGCACTACTCAGCAGGGACCCGCTGCGGGGCTCGGGGAAGAAGGCGCTTCAGTCTGCAGACATGGGCGTGGGGTGCACACGGCAGGTGAGTGTCCGCCCTCCGTCCCCAAAAATGAAGACACCCCCTTTCCTCGTGGGGAGCAGGCTGCATGGTGGCTCCCCGAGATGACACGTCTCCCAGAAACTGAGCATCATGGCATTCGAGAAAAGTCTTCGCGGCTCTGGTTAAGGATCTTGAGACGAGGCATCTTGAACCAGGGTGGCCCAGTGACAGGACGGGAGCCGGCGCTCGGGGATCAGCCAGCTGGGGCGGCCGTGGTAAAACACAGCGACCCAGGGCAGCTATTTAATGTCAGCTCCGGAGGCCGACCGAGATCCAGGCGCTGGTGGATTGGGCTCCTGGCGAGGCCCCAGCAAGTGGCTTAGCTACGGCCCCTCCGACCTGTGTCCCCTGCAGGTGCAGAGAGAGTGGGGAGCCAGGGAGGGACACGGGACTCCTCTGCTCATAGGACATGAGTCCTGTTGGGTTAAGGCCCCACCCTCATAACCCCATTTGACCTGAGCTGTCTCCGGAAGACCCCACCTCAAATGCTGACCCAGTGGGGAGTACAGGGTCAGCCCGAGTGCAGAGGGTACGGGACTCAGTCCATGCCAGCGCAGGTGGGAGGCGAGGTGCGGGAAGAGGCAGCTGAGGGGCAGAGGTCCGGATGAAGGCATGGGCCTGGGGTGCTTGGGACCTCTGTGGGGTGGGGGTGGGTGTCCCCTGGAGCCTCTGGGGGGTCAGACAGTACATGGGCTTCTATTCGAGAGCCCCCAGGCTGAGAGAGTGTGTTAGGGAAGCTGCGGGGAGCTGAGGCAGCAGCGACCTGCAAATGTGTGCCCTCGAGGCCGACCGCCTGTAACGCGGGACAGAGGGGACAGACGTGTTTCCGGTTTAGAAAGGGGTGATCCGCAGGTGCCAGAACGCTGCTGGGGCTCTGTCATCACATCTGCCTGGATTAACAGGTGCCGGTGCGGGGAGGCCGCGGTCGGTGCCCCCCAAGTGGAAGCAGGTCGGGTCCGGGTCCGCCCCAGGGTGGGCCTGGCTCTGGGGGTCTCCTGCAGAGGGACGCCCCGCTGGCACATGAACAGAGTCCCCACAGCGGTCAGGAAGGCAGCTGGGTCCCCAAAGCCACAACCACCGGGAGGTCCCCGCCCAGAGCCTCTGAGGTCCTGGCTCCATCCAGGTCAGAGTCCACGGATTTGGATAAGGCGGCTGAGCAGAGTGCATGCCAACCCCAGGTGGCCCAGCCCCGGGTTCCCTGCAGCCCTGGGCCACCCCCGCCCACCACACGGCCACCAGCCTCTCCCTGCCCTGCCTCCCCTCTGCCAGCAGCTTCGTGGAGCAGGTGCTGAGCAGGGGCTGGGACCCCCTGACCCGCCTGGGTTCCCAGGTGGCTGGTGGAGGGGACACCCGGTCCCTGTCACCTCCGGGCTGAGGACAGCTCTCTGTCGGGGAGCCCCAGGAGCCCGCCCCAGAGCGGCTGCCTCTGTGGGGGCTTCCGGGCTGTAATCCTGAGGATAATTAAGCAAACGACAAACAACAAACCTCTCAGCGCATTGTTTCCACAAGGCATTTACTGTGTGCTTAACTGTACTTGGCCTTCTTCTCTAGATGCAGAAAAATTATTACTGCCCTTTGGTCACAGACACTTTTTCCCCCTCAACATTTGGTGTCAGTTCTGGACCCTCTGCAAAAGAGAAATGTATTTGCACACCAGATTTGGCCTAAAATATCAGGGAGTCTATGAAACCTCGGAAGCGGATCTAAGTATCTGTACTTGGGGGCATCCGATGTGATCAGAACACGTCACCACAGAAGTCCTGATGTCGGGATGTCCCTATCCCAGCAGCATCTCAGGCTTTGCTGAGATACTTCTGTAGCCAAAAATGGAGCCCCTTCAGGTCGTGTCTGAAGCACGGAAAGCCCCATAGCTGAGCCGGGGAGAGAAGGAGCCAATGGTCTGGATTTCCGAGTTGACGCGGGTGGAGGGAACAGTTTAAGAAGATCTAGGGAAAAGAACTGTCCAGAAGACTTGGAGTCATAGTAGGTGAGCTGGCAGTAAGGAGAGGTGGAAGGGAAGTGAGACAGCGTGGGGAGGGCCTGGGGAGGCCTCTGAGTCTCAGTGTAAAGTCATGGAGGTTGTCCCCAGGAAAAGGAAAGACCTGGAAATCATGGAGATGGTTCCGGGACCACAACCTTGCAGCTTGCAATGTGTGCACGAGAGGTGGGATGGGTGGTAGAGAGTGATACACCATGGGCACGCTGCAGAAAGGAAAGTCGGTGGCTTGGGTGAGGACAGTCCCCCCAGAAGAATCTTGTGGCCACTTCATAGGCAAGGGCGTCATCATTTCTCCACTAGCTTGTTTCATGGAGTGGCAGTGAGGGTGCCAGGAAGAAGCCTGGACCGTGTTCCCAGAGGTAGGTCTGTCTTCAGTGGGGGAGCGCCTCACCCACAAGGTAGAGCCAACAGGGGATGAATGGGGGGGTGTGGGTGACTCTGGGAACCCTTCTTCCGCCACAGGGCACATGCACAACTACGAAAGGTTGCTGGCCTGCTAGCTGCCAGCCTTCGCGATATTTGCAGGTTATCATCTGTGGGGGTTCCATGACGTGGACGGGTCAGATTCTACAGGTGAAGGATTGGGAGGTCACCCAAACTGCAGGGACCAGACCGGTACTGGAAAATGAACTTTTCAAACTGCCTCTGGAAGTGGCTCCAGCCTTGACATCAAGGCAAGATGAACCCAAGGGAGTTAACGTCCCGACGTCTATAGCCTTCTTTTTATACCCAGAACGACTGTCCCAAGAAGAGAGAGCAAACATGGACAGAGAGGGTGGGGAAACAGGGTAGGTGGTGCTGAGGATGTGGGGATTCTCTGTCTTCTGTAACTTTCAAATTATTCCACCATAAATGTTTGCTAAGAACAGAGGGTAGAGGGGGCTGGGGTGGCTCAGTCGGTTGAACGTCTGACTCTTGGTTTCAGCTCAGGTCGTGATCCCAGGGTCCTGGGATGGAGTCCCACGTTGGGCTCTGCACTGAGTATGGAGCCTGCTTGGGATTCTCTCTCTCTCTCTCTCTCTCTCTCTCTCTCTCTCTCTCTCTCTTCTCTCTCTCTCTTTCTCCTAAAAAAAGAAAACTGAGGGTACAGCGGGAACAAAAGTGAAGTGTCAGCTAGAACCTCGCTGTGGGTGCTAAGTTCGGTCCCCCTTACCAGTCAGTGCTGCCTCCCTGAAGCCCTCCTCTCCTGAAAACACGATCTGCGTCTCCCAGGGCCAGACCCCCTCCTCCCAGGCAGACCTGGGCCAGAGACTGATGGGCATGGGGGGCGGGGGGAGCACAAAGGGCTGGCCTCCCTACTTCTCGTGCCCTCACTTGGGGTGCAAGTGTGCCTCAGGGCTCCCTGTGAGATCAGTCGTGTTTGGCTCTCTCCCCCACCCCGCTGCCCCTCCCTTCTCTTGTGGGAGCACTCGCAGGATAGATGGTACACAAGGATCCCGCACCTCAGCCTGGGCTTGTAGGGGCTCCGCTGAGGTGTCTGCAGTCCGCGTCTTCTCGACCTCTGACCCAGTCCAGAGACCCAGTGTGGACACCACTCCTTCCGGCTGCGAGTGGGGTCCAGGGCTGTCTCCCTCTGCCGCTCAGCACGGAGGAGCTGGAGGGAGGACTCCCTTGGTGCTGCCGCTGGTGGGAAGACAGCACTGAGTCTAGGACTTTCCTGTGGGCCAGAGGGATTTGACTTTTGGTCTTGGATCTCTTTGCTCTTTTCACATAAATGGGCTTTCGGCTTCACAGCTCTGAAATGCGAAGTTATGTTGAGGCGTTCTCACTAGTTCAGTCAGTGAGCTGTCTCCAAAGTAAAGCCACAGCCCCGAACCCTGACAATGAGCGTCCTGAAGTCATAGGAATGTGGCCATTAGCTTTTTGTCATCTGGCCTATTTCCTGCCAATACAGAGGGTGCTCTTAAGAGCGTGTTCTCCTGACTTGTGTCCAACTCCGTTCCGAAGGCTTCCTTTAGGGATTGTTCTGTGGGTGAATGGGCCTCACGTTAGGCTAGTTCTTTTCCTTCCCCGCTCACAACAGCCCGGATCACCCATGACAATTTCTCATCAATTCTCCACGTTCTGTCTTGTGCAATCACTTTTTCTTCTTGATTTTAACTTGGCTGGCACAATTAAGTTGCCCCCGAAAAGATTGAGGTGCCCACACATATAGTACCTAATGTGTTTTTGTTCGGCACAAATCTTTGGCAGAGTTTGTAAGCAGGAGACCTGTGCCCACACACACATCCAGTTCCAGATCCCAGCACAGCCATCCCTAGAGACCTAGGGACCCGAGAATGCTAGGTCTCAAACCTATCCAGACCCCAGCCCCATGGGGTTCCTGCATCCTGACCTGGGATTGGTTACACAGCCGCCTCCCCACTCCCACCAACGTGATGCTCATTTTGGTGGATTTTCTCTCTGTGGATATGTGCAGTGTTGGAGGAAAGAGCCCACGGGACAGATGTGTCGCTGGATGTAAACCGGGGACGGCCTGGGTGAACAGCAGCAACCCCATTTTCCAGATTCTGAAGATTCTCTAGATACGCAGGGGTCTACTCATGGCCCCTGGGGGTGTAGCCCCCATGCTGGACACAGCAGCCAACGGTCTCCACTTGAAAGAACGTTTGCTGAGCCCAGACTACACCACCAAGTCTCTCTAGACTGGAGGGAGACCAGTAGGCCCGTGTTTGCCCTGTTGGCATGGGGGGTGCTGGCAGGCACTGGGCGGGCGCCTGCTCACACTGGGGGGTGCTAGGCACTACCTGAAGACACCAGGTGGGGCGTGGGGAGGGGGGCAGGCAGAGCTCACCCAGAGCCAGGGGCAGGCGAGTGTCAACCGTGAGCCCCTTGAGTCATCTGAGAGCCTGGAGAAGAAGAGAGGGCAGGGGGTGCAGTCGGAAGGGGAGAAGGGCCTCACCCAAGAGCCCCCCACTCTCAGCGGGAGCCTAAGGAAGCTAGAGATGCTGTCCTCCCGTTGACGTTCAGCATCACCACACGGTAGTGTGTACCCGGACCCCTGTTCCTCTTTCTCCTGGTGCCTCCCGTTCCTGACTTGCCAGGCACGTTGCTGCGGCCCACGTAGCCAGGGATGAGCTAAAGGGCCAGAGGCCCCACGGGGGGGACAGCAGTTGATCGGTATCTTCTGTGCATGAACGGGAGGGGCGGTAATGCTGCTTGGAGGAGAGTGTGGACGCCGGGACGCTAATGATGCATATTTGTACGCTTGCTTTTCCTTGTGTGGCTGTTCAGTGGGTCGTGGGTCTTAGCTCTTAAAATCGGGGACACCGGGCATCAGAGTAGAACGTCCTGAGCACAAAGGCTATGCTTGCTCCTCTCCTCTTGGTCCGACCACTGGATGAGTCAGGTTCGAAGCATATGTGCAATGCGCCCCTAAGAGGGCTGACGGGTGCGTATTTTAGCCCCCATGGGTCACGGCAGCTGAGCTGAGCCCTAACCTCTTCGCCCTGAGGTGAGAAAAGGTGAAGGCCGCCTCCTCCCTGGGCCACTCTTCAGACTCCCTGCTTCTCTGTCCAACACAGGGCTGCGGCTTCCGCCACGAATACGGCCGTGCTGAGTACTCCCTCTCCTGGGACCAAAATTCCCTTCGCCCCATTCATGTGGCCTTCCCAGCCTGACCTTCGGGGATGAGGGCCACAGCTTTCAGGGGGACAGGCTTGAGAGCAGCCAGGAGGCTCTCAGGCCCTGTCTGGGTGGCCCATGTACACCTACCAGTGAGAAGTCCCAGTTATTTCCACCCCATGAGGCCCTGTGAGTTCCGGACAAGAGCTTTATTCCACCGGGACACAAATATTGACTTTGATTCATAGACTTCACGTCATAATAGTAATAATAATAATAATAATAATAATATATTGCCCCTGCATTATTATTATTATTATCATCATCATCATTTTGGTTGGAGACTGTGAAACTTTTGGCTCTGAGAAAACCCATCATGAGTCAGGTCTCTGGGATTGAGCACAGAACTCCTAAATTTCAGACACACAGACACTTAATTTAATGGAAGAGACTCAGTTTACCTGTGCAAATAGTGATGAGACAGAGGCTGCAGGGAGCAGAAATGCACACTCAGACGTCCCAACCCAGGCCCGGGTTTCCTGTCCCGGGGTCCCAGGCAGAACGGGCCGGGCGTCAGGATATGTGCGGAGAAAGGGATTTCTATGTGTGGGCATTTGGGACAGCAGACAGGTTGGTTCTGAGGCCGGTATTATAACACGATTGAACTTGAGGCCGGTGGTCTCAAGAAAGCCAGAATCCCGCCCCTCCTCTGAGGTACCCCAGGCGCACACACCCATAAACCTGGAGGCCAGCAGGGACACGGACGGCTGTGAGCTTTGGGGTCAGTCCCATGCGTCCTCTGTTTGGGGCATGGCCTCCACCTGAAGCTGGTGTCCGTCCTGATCCCAGGAGCGGACGCCTGCCTGAGAATTCATGCAATCCTGTCTCAGCACAGAGTGCAGCCTGGAGGGCAGAGGCTTCCAGGCCTCTCTGGCTGATACCCGAAGCCCCGGGCTGTGTTTCCAGGGTGGGGTGCTGAGCCCCCGGGGCCTGGCACAGCCCCCTGCTTCCAGTCGTCACTTGCTCACTCGCGTCCAGGTGCTCCTGGGTCCCGATGCCGAACCCAGCTGGGAGCCCAGCTGAGGGCACAGGTGCAGGAGCCTACGGCCCGGTGCTGCTCCCGGCTCGGTCCGAGGGCTCCCTGACAGTGAGGCTTGGGCTGCGGGCTCGGCGAGTCCCCACAGCAGGGCTCCCCCAAGGACTCTGACAAAGCAGAGAGCCGCGTGCAAAGGAAGGAGGGGACTCGGCCAGGTGTGTAAGGGTGGGATAGGGGTGCCCTCCCCCGGGTGAGATGGGGTGCCCTCCCCCAGGTAACACTGGGGCACTGTCACCCACACGAGACAGGGGTGCCATCCCCAGGTGAGACTCGGGCTACAGGTCACATTTGCAGCATGTTCTATGACGCAGGTCTGGATGAATGACTCTCTGGTGTTCGGATGCAGGGGCCGGGACCCCCAGCTCCCCACTGTCTAAACTCCCGCTGTGTCATCGGGCCAGGCTCCTGCACACCTGTGTGGTTCCACGTGGCCTGCATCACCCACTGCCCCCGACTTCTCAATTCCACGGTTTTCCTGTCACGGAGATCGTTCGAGAAGCTTCTGTCGCTTCTGCGCGGCACCGCGCCTTCCCGGATGCCGTTCACGATCAGGCGGCCCCATCGAGGAGATGGGAGGAGACTCCATACCCACCCACACCTTGTCACCGTCAGCACGTCCACGAACAAGTGCGCCCAGCCAGTTCGGGGCTGTGCGGGTGAATTCCGGAGAGGACTCCTGTCCCCAAAGGTCTGGGGGGCTCGCCCAAAGTCTCTTAAAGTTACTTCTCCTCAGGAACTTCTTTCAGGGTCTTGGTGAGAAGGCAAGCCTGCCCCCCGAACAGCCAGGCCTCCCCTCCAGGTCGTGCAATGAGCTACCAGCCAGGGGTCTGGGGAGAGGCGTATTTGTTTCCCTCCATTGCCGTATCAAGTGACCACGGGCTCGGCGGCTGAGAACGGCAGTCTTACTCGCTTATAGTTCTGGAGCGCCCACGCCGGTGATGGGTCCCACTGGGCCACAGTCAAGATGTCAGCCGGGCCGTTATTCCCTGCTGTAAAGGGCCGTGACAGTCACAGAACCCAGACCTGTCCAGCCGAGTCCCAGCTTGGGGTGCTCCAGCGAGGAACGGCTGGACCTCTCAGAAACCAGCACGGTGGCACGGTCCCCGACGAGCACATGCCTGGGACGGGGCCGAAGGGACCCCCAAACACGTCGTCCCTCCAGAGAGCCAGAGGTGAGGCTCGGAGGACTCCGCCTCTGTCAGGCAGTAGGCCACGGGGACAGCGCTCAAAGGTTGGGTCCCTGAGGCCTCGAGGTTTGGTGGCTGCTTTGGAGACACACGGCTTCCCACACGGGACGGGCAGCACCTGCACTCGGGGCAGACGGAACGCGGCCTTCTCCGCGGGCTGTGAGCCCAGTAATTGCCAGCAAGTGCGATTTCGTGGCAGATGGTACGAGCTGCTTTAGGTGGATGAGATCTACCCTCCGTTCGTGGGCTTCCAGTCCGGAAAAATCGCATTTCCTGGAGAGGCTTGAACAGCGGACTCCGGACCTGGGCTTCCGTTAGCCGGAATGTTCCAGGACGAGTGTCCGCGTTTGTTCTTTCGTTTGACGTACGGTGCAGACAGGTGACGGTTACAGCCCGGCCAGGTACTCATCTTTCATCAAGTAAACGTGAAGAAGGACACAAGCCGCCGGTTCAAAGCACGTGCGAAGATGCTGGAGGTGGATAGTGAGACAGAGCGAACGCTTTACAAACATGCTGGCATTTTCATTCCTAGGTCAACGTTTGACAAGTTCGCGTTTCTCACACCCCACAAATTATTACCCATACAATGCTTTCGTACATTACGTTGTGATATATGTGATGGTAAGTATATCTTATTTATCATATTTAATTATTATCATATACCAGCACATTGAAATTATAACAAATCAAGTGGTCGGATTACGAGGCACGCACACATCTGTATGTTTTCTGCAGGTGTCCTGCTAAACAGCCCGGTGTTCCCGCGTAGACATGACCCATAGAGAGATACGTATATCCAGACGTCATACCCACGTGCGGAGAGGCTGCAATGTGCAGATGGGGGAAAGTTCCTCGGGTGGACAGACACGACGCGTCCCCTGTCTGGGGAGTGGGCGGCTGCTGGCACAGCTGGGACCCGACCAAACACTGCGGCCCCAGGAGGAGCGGGGTCTCGTGGTAAGAGAGCTGAGCACTGTGGGCAGAGCAAGTGGGCTGACGGCTGGTGAATTCCAGCTCGGCCCGCAGTGTGGCCGTGGCCTCCGGAAGCGGGGGCGGGTGGGGAGAAGGCTCCCTGCTGGGGGAAGCACCAGGCAGAAATACGTAAAGGCTACGAATCGCACCGATTTTCGGGACGGGAGCAGAGGAGCTGTCTTGTTCCTGAGAAGTCATTAGTGGTCTGGAAACGCCTGCTTTGACATCGGGCATCGATACGCCTCGTGTGGCTAGGTCGGCAACACAGCCGCTTCTCCCTGGCTGTCCGTCACACGGAGGACACCGCCTCTTTATTCAGGTTGGTCCGTTCTTGCAAATATATACGGCCACAAGAAGGAGGTATCTGTCTTTCTGAACTTAAGACCACATTCTTTTCCGACTTTCACGAGGCCCATCTAAACGTCAGCCTTCCGTCTCTCAACCGGTACTTGTGGGCCCGATGCTGCTGTGAGCAGCTTATTCTTGGCAGAAGTGGAAGGAAGCGTGCCCGAACTTCCCGCAGACGGCCTCTTTCAGGTCATGGGGGCATCCGGTGGGGCGTCTCGGTGACGTGGTCGCAGCCTCCCAAACACAGACGGCGGCAAAGCATCGGAAAATGCGCACCGTTTTCCTTCCGTGCATCCACGTTTGAACTACTTAAGGCTACCGAGACATGTCCTGGCAAAACCTTTGTAGTTTTCTCCTATAAACTAAGCATAAATTCCGTGGGAGATGACAGATGACTTCATATACCATGCAAGCAAGCTCAGACAATAGCTTTAGCCATGACTGATTGCCTCGCTGTAACCCACTTGATGTTAAATGCATTCTTGCTGTTCTATTCCACCACTGCAATTTTGTTCTTCTGCATCCCTGGCCCTCTGTGGACTAACCAGGTTCCTGCAGTAATGATTTCTTTTCTATTGTATTGTTTTCTGCATAATCAAGTTGGTAGGCGGGGGTTTGGGTGACACGGCCATCTGTCAAGTTCATTTGCTCTGAAAATGCAAGAAATAATGGCCTCTACCACTCGGGGCCGTCCGCTGGAGGAGAGGACTATTGGCTGCCACCCTGTGCTCTCTTATTTCTCCAGTGTTCTTCCCCTTTCCATACACGGCACATACACCTCCTCCTACATGATGGGCTGTTTACATGTTTGGGTTCTTTTCAAAGGAAAAAAAAACCCATATTTTCCCCTATCACTGGTCCCCCCTGTCTCACAGTTTATGCAGGCAATCCAATTAAGGAGATGCGCTAACATCCAGACTAATGTGCCTGTCTCCAGACTAAAGACGCTGCCACCGCCTGAGCGGCTCAGGAGCTCCTTCCTGTCAGGCTCCCGTGACAGGCGGTGGCTCCTTCAGGCCCGAAAAATGCAGGAGCGCCCGGGAGCTGGTGCACCAGAGAGCGGAGAGGCGGTATTCTCTTCCCTCCTCAAAAACAAAAAGCTGGTAAACTCTCATTTTATCAGATTTACTGGCGTCGCACGCTGACACCCTCCCAGACTGAAACAGATGAGCGGTGGGAAGCTTTGGGGGGTTCCAGCCTTTTTCCCCTTTAAAGGAGGTGGACAGACGCATGAAAAATTACTCGCAAATCTCTTTTCTCAAAACATGACGCGGATAAGAGGAGAAGCCAATAATGGGAGAATGAATTCTTCGGAATGGAACTGTCGTCTTCACAAAAGTTCCGTCGACGATGGGGACGTGTTCAATATGTTTTGTAACATTTTGCTGCCATTCGAATTATCTCCAGAGATCAACAGGACCAAACAGGACCTTGAAGCTCTTTCTAAGCTGCTCCTCAGTCTTGGATTTACGTGTAAAAATTCGTCACCCTGACCCCAAAGCTGGGAGAGCGTGGTCTCTTCCTCAGGGCTAAAGCCTATGGGGCCCTCCTCTGCAGTTTGGGGGACTGTGGTCGATGCCACATGGGGCCTGCACTGCCCAGAGGGGCTGCCTCGGTGAGCGGCTTTGCAGATGTGCTCAAGCAGAGCTCTGATGGGGGTGCAATTGTCAGAGTTCTCCGGAGGAACGGAATCAGTAGATGTCTGCTTGTCCATCATCTATGTGTCTATCTATCTATGTATCTATGTATCTATGTATCTATCTATCTATCTATCATCTACCTATATATATGTCATCTACCTATTATCTGTCTATCTACTATCTACTCATTATCTAACTATCTATCTATCAAAAGAGAGATAGAGAGATAGAGCAGGGGTGGAGGGAGAGAGAGAGTGTGGAAGGGAAAAGTGCTGTAAAGAATTGGTTCACGGGATTATGGAGGCCAGAAGGTCCTAAGATCTACAGTCTACAAGCTGGAGACCCAGGAAAACCAATGGTCTAGCTTCCATCTGAGTCCAAAGGCAGGGTAACACCGATGACCAAGCTCGAAGGCAGTCAGGCAGAGGAGAATTCTTTCTTATTCAGTCTTTTACTCACTCGGCCTTCAGCTGGTTGGATGAGGCCCACCCACCATGGGGAGGACAATCTAGTTCACTCAGTCTGCAGATTCCGGTGCTAACCTCATCCAGAAACACCCTTAAAGGCACACCCAGAGTCATACTTAACTAAAAACGTGGGCGGCCCATGGTTCGGTGCAGGGAGCACGTGCAGTTGTCCCTCACAGGCAACACTGTGCTGGCATATCTCCACGCAGACATCCAAGCAGACCTCTGCTTCGCTCATGGAATAGGAGCACGTAGGGGACCCTGACGTCACACAAGCGGGGGGTCTCAGACTCCGTCTTACCTGAATAACTGCTGCTGAGAACAGGGAAGGTGGGGGGACAATTAGTGCACGTCGGAAAGGGCCCCAGAGGTGCAGACACCCCCTCGGAGAGGAGAGAGTGGTTGAGTTTGAGGAGAAGGCCCACCCCGCCCCTCGAGGCGAACTCAGCCCCTTTGTGGGGCCAGGTGTTTCCACTCTTCTGGGGGAGCTAACGAAGGCACCCCGGCGAAGACAGCCACTTCTACGCGTTCGTGACACGTCTGTCTGGCTCTCAAAATGCTTCCTTGTTAAAACCCGAAATTAGGCGAGAAGCAGAGTTCCTCAGAAGACATTTTTGAGTAGTAGTGAATCCATATAAAGGGGACATGGAATGTTTTTCTCACAGACTGGGTTTTGTGAAGTGTTTTCCACGCGCTTAAAGTAATTCTTGCTGGGTTTTATGAGCTCTAATCCTGTAACAATGGAGTTATAAATTTTATTTTCTTTTTCTCCAGAATGAAACATCACTCAGAGAGATGGGCTATTTTTAGCATTTGACTTTAGGAGGAGCAGTGGGGAAACCAGCCTACAGGTTTGAGGCAATTCCTAAGTAACAGACCCAGAAGCTCTGCAGTTAGGTCACAGCATGCGTCACACATTATAACGCGGACTCCAGATCCATGTTTTGCTTGGTTATAATTTCATAGTGAATGAGCTGCTCAGGTCATCAATTAGCCAGACTCTTTTAACGTGTATTTTTATTTTTATTTTTGATAAAGAGAGAGACAGAGTGTGAGCATGGGAGGGGCAGAGAGAGATGGAAACACAGAATCTGAAGCAGGCTCCAGGCTCCAGGCTCCGAGCTGTCAGCACAGAGCCCGACGCGGGGCTCGAACTCGTGAACCGCGAGATCATGCCCTGAGCCGAAGTCAGACGCTCAACCGACCGAGCCACCCAGGATCCCCTGGCCAGAATCTTTTAGATGTTTTATTGCCTGAATTTGTGCTGATAAACATTTTCCCAGGCAGTTTAAAGTCTTTAGAGATGAGGTCAACTTTATGGACAGACTTGAAAATCTTGTTCAGTAGTGTTGGGAACTTGGAGGGAGAGAACCGTAAAAATCCTGTCAAGCAGCAGCTACGTGTTGGATGAGGTGGCCGATTCATCTTCCTGTGCACACAGAGGAGCCCTTTGGAGAGTTGTGTGTTATCCATCTAGAACATTCCTCTGGTCTCTCCTGGCTCTGCAAAGACCATCTGTTGGATTCCAACATATGCCTTTAGCCTGGGAAGTGTGCATGCTTATAGTAAAATATTTACATGACATACAAAAATAAGCATAGACATTGGGCATTTCTAGACATGCCCCCACTGAACACATGCATCATACTTTGCAAAGAGAAACAGAAGTCCTAAAATCGTATGTAGCTAGAACCCCTTGGGGAAGGAAAATTGGCACCCACAAAATGGGGTCTTTCAAGATTCCTGAAATTTCCCCTTGAAGCCTGACAAAATGCACCAGTTGGACGATTTATCAAAATGAGTCCATTTTAGTTTGCTTCTCCTTCCTTGATGTCCTGCGTTCTGGTGTCTTTGCCCGATTGACGGATAAGGACAAGCATAGGCAACATCACATACCTTGATGGACCCCACTCCTTCTTAATCATCCAAAAATGCCCAACTCCCATCATGATAAATTGGAGGACAATGAGGTCCGTTAAGCATCCTGTCACCAAAACCCATGTTACCTCATAGCAGTTGCTTGTCTTGCTGGCTTCTCCCACTTTGCCCACCCCCCCAAATCCTCTCCCAGGCTTTGTGGACACCTGTGCAGACCCTGTGTAGACTGGGTATGGATTAATTGCCCAGCACCATGTTGCTGCCAATGCAGATCCCTGACCTCTGGAGCCCTCCCAGCCTCTCCTGCCCCAGGAGCTCCCGAGCTCTCCTTCCATGCCCAACCTGGCCTTATTCTCTCCAAAGGACTCTGATTTGCCTTTGAAAAGCAGTGTGGGCCATGCCCCCATTATGTCACAGGGCTTCTAAATCTGCTCATTCAGGTAACTCAAATTAAGTCCCAGACATAGCCCACCTAGAGCTTAACACACGGCAGCCAGACCACAGCCACTGGGACACACAGCACACCTACCACCCCCCCCCCCCCCGACAGAGAGTCCGGATGCTGCCTGGAGACCCCAAACCCTCACCTCCTGGGATTTTGGCACATCCTGAAGAGCTGAGAATGGGAACCACTGGAGGTGCTCACTCAGGCTTGGTGCCAGCCTCACACGAACTCTAAGCGGAGACGGGCCCAGTACATCCTGCACCGACAGTTGCCCCAGAATCACCAGAAGCTCTTCCTCTGTGTGGACAGCTGTCCTCCCTGACAGACCCCAGGCCTCTTTCTCTGAGAGCTCCAGCCAGTCTGGACTTCTATGCCACTTAGGGGTAGACTTTCACATGCTGAGCCCAAGAATTCTTGTCCTGTAATTTATAAATAACCGAAAATAAGACGGAAACCCATGGACATTTATGTCAGAGTTCCTGATATGCTCAAGCTCTCCTCCCCTCTCCTCCCCTCCACTCTCCCTGATGGAGCGCACCGTCCCTCTGGAGGGAACGTTGGAAAGGTAACCATAACCCCCCACTGCAGGGCAACGCACACATTACATGCGTGGATATTATGTGTAGGTGGGTGCAACGGGTTGCCCGCTCCCAAACAATGTGCCCGACAGGGACCTTGAAGTGACTTTATTTGGAAAAAGAGTCTTTGCAGATATAACTAAGTTGAGGATTATGAGTGGAGATCATCAAAGTTGAGCTTAGATCCCTGAACCTGGAGTGTTCAAACTTGGACTTTGAAGGTCACAGTGGAGACGGTGCCACGTCGGCTGCATTCCTGAGAGGCGGTCACAGATTACACCTTTCTCAAGGGACAGACGATGGCCTCCGTTGCCCTCAGTTGATGGCAAGGGACACACAGTGGGGAAAACCAAGTGAGGGCAAGGGCAAACATCGGAGCCCCACAGCCCCAAGCCCAGGAACAGCTTTAGGCACCGGGAGGTGAAAGAGGCAGGAAGGACCCTCCCCTGGAGCCTTGGAGGGAGTGCAGCCCCTGCCCACACTTGGTTTGAGAACTCCGGCCCCAGAACTGCCAGCGAATAAATGCCCGTTGCTTTGAGGCCCCCAGTTTGTAGTCATTGGCTATGGTAGCCACAGGACATGAGTACAGAAGGTTTCCATGTCATAAGCTGTCATTTGGCGGCTCCCTCTTAGACTAATCTTTGCCATCATAGTTACCGAAAATCTGTGAAGACCAAAGTCTTGCATCAGAAGCATTGCCAAAGCTGCACTTAAAGAGCTACGCTCTGCAGAGGCGTCTCTCTCTTCCCTTGCAAAGCTGACTTGGTAGAGAAGTTTCCGAAGAAATGACAGCATTCTGCGGTCAACTTTCCTCCAGCCTCTGTGTCTCGCCTTCCAGGAGCAGCTGGCGGGTTTGATCCCAGGGAGATAGCGGCTGTGTTCACGGACTCCTGGGCCCCTGCTCTGTGCCACGGGTGGCCCCCCACCACGTACACACGCTCACCCCGCCTCCGGCCTCACATGCCGCTGAGCCAGGTGACTCTGGTCGTGTATCTACCTGCCATCCCTGTAGCACGAAGATTGCCACATGGGGGCACGGAACTCTCTAGAAGAATGGAAATGGACCCTAACAAGAAAAGCACTTGGCGGAGACAGGTGCCCACTGGACAATGCAAACCCTGTGCACACGCTCTGTGAGGTGGCCGTCCCCTGGCCGGCGGCCCCGTTCCCCGAATCCCGGCCCGCCCCGCCCGCCCGTCGGCCTCCTTCCTGCAGACACTGCAGGCTTCTCCTGCTCCCTGGTGAGCTTTGCCTCCGGAGGAAACTGAGATAATCGAGCGTTTGTTTCCTGCCCCACAAAACTATCATTTATTTATAGCGCTCGGCCAGGTTGGCCAAGACGCAGTCTCAGCGGCAGAGTCTGAGCAGAGACCTTCGTCTGACACATTAACAGGCTCATTGACTGCAGTGCGGGTGACGTGTGGCTGCCCTGCTTTTCACACACCGGCCTCGCTCTGGGAAGAGGGCCTGAAGGAAGGCAGTGGCAAAGGGTGTGAAAATAAAAACTGCTGTGAGGACCCTCCCCGCCCACAGCGCCATAGGTCGTAGCTTAGATCCGAAGGAACGTGAGGGAGACAAACACTCGGATTTTCAACGAGCCACTATTCACGGGGCAGGCCGCCCAGGTAGTTTTGAGCAGGTCGCTTTCTGACGGGGTCAGCTTTCTTTCTTCATAAACCCGAGATCCGCATCGTTGACCTTGACCTCTCTTTGCGGTGCATTTGCAGGGAACCTCAGGGCCCGGTCCTCCCTCCGCCTCTCCTGGGGCTAAAACTGGTAAAGACCGGATTCATCCAGCCATGAAGCTGAGGTCTGAGTGCACGCCCTAGGGGCCCGAGACTAGACAGGGGGACCCCAGAATGCAAACGTCCCACCAGACACCCCTGGGGAGGGGGGTGAGAGGCCCAGGTGACGGAGGAGGTGATGCTATTTAGAATCGGGGGGCAGATGTTGAATGAGGCAGAAAGAAGGTGCTGCAGGTTTCTGAGGAGGTCCATTTCCCGGTTCTGTGAGGGACCAGCTCTGCTTAACCTCTCCCCCCGACCTGTGCTCCGTCAGACTGAGGGGTCGCGCCACCCGGCGAGGGTATTTTCACCTCCGCGACCACAAAGGGAGCTTCCGAGAGAAGGAAGTACATCAAAAGTAATAATCGCCCATGACTGCGCTTAGCGGGATGACCAAACTTAATTAAGCAAGCGGTTCCATGGCGTCCAGTTGAACGATATGTTCAGACTTCTTGGCTTTTGGGTGGTCTCATGTAGATTTTCTACCTTGTAACTCTGAAAAAGATGTTCTAATAACATCCCATCAGAAAAAAATAGGAAGGTTTTTCATCCATATGGCTGTGGGCGCCTCGGCTCGGCCTTCACGTTTATGTGAAAAGAGCCAGTGTCTGAATGCTAACACCGAATCAACACCAGATGCCCCTTACTTGTGAGGCGTCCCTTCTACATGCGGCTGTGAAGTGACCACTGCTTTTGGACCACACAGCCGTTGTGAGACTCGGTTACTGGCCAACGACCAGAGTCGTGTGGGCTTCAGGGTCCCTGGCGAGGCGTCAGGGGAGATGCGCTTTGGAAGGTTCTCACCCACCCACCACGACCCCGCCCCGCATGCCTGGTGGGAAGCCCCAGCACAAAGCCATAGGGGACTGGTCCCGTGGCCTCCGGGAGGTCCACAAACAGAATGGCACACACAGATTTAACCAGCAAGGAGGGCCATCGGACCCCCCCAAGTTTGGTGGAAGGAAGCTTTGCTGTTGGGCTGTGTGATGGTTGACTTCTGTCCTGCAGTTCCTCACCTCAGGCGTGCGGGTCGGGGCTTCTGCATGGCGGGGAGGGCCGTCTCCTGTACGACCGGGGCCAGAGATGGGTCTGTAGCACGAAGACGGTCTGCCCCATCACCCTGCATCCACCACAGGATGGTGGCCGACACGGCTCGCGGAACCTGGTGAGCCAGGGGCTGGGACCGCCCTGCCACCCTGCTCTTTCCAACCAGATAGGATCTGCCCTAACTTGCAGGACAGGGACGCAAAGTCAGAATAGAGACGGTGCAGCCCGAGTGGAAGATGCCTTTCCAGCCTGGTGGACAGCAGCATGGGGTGAGGAGAGGGGCAGAATTTACACCGTTCCCACAATGGGGTCAGTTTCCACGCCTAGTGCTGCCGGACGAAGGGTGGTCTCCCCACACGCACCCATCTCAGCCACTTGCCACTTTCTCTAACCCTCCAGGGAAGCCACGCTGGCTGCACTCCCTCTGGCACACCAGGGTCCTTGGTGGCACCGGCGAGAAGAGACCGAGGCCACAGGTGTGTGGGGAGGGTCGCTTACAGGCAGCGGCGGGGGGCGGGGAGGGGGGCCGGTGCTGAGTCTGCATGCCCACACTGCCCAGCAGGGGAGGGAGCATGGACGCCCACCTGACGGGCAGGGAGGCATTGAGCAGGGGCTCCTCCTGGCCGGCGGCCCCGCCATTCCCAGTTGGGACAACAGCTGGTCATGCTGCTCTTGCTGGGTGTTGTGGTCATCTGGGCCATGGCCCTATCAGGGCCGGCATTCAAATCCAACCAGAAGCCGAGCGCTGGCCTCACTCGGGGGGGGGGGGGGCTGTGGACTGGATTGCGGAGAGGAGTAGACACCGGTAGCTTGGTCATGTCGCCCGAGTCTGCCACACGATACATAGGAGACAAGCTGCTTTTAATCCATCCATCCATCCATCCATCCATCCATAAAAATGGAATTGCTAATGATCTGGGGAGCTGCCCATTTGGGGGAGTGTCGGGGCATCCGCTAAAACAGGCTGGGTGAAAACGTAGCGGCCGGCAAGTACGAAGGTTGGTTTTCTTGTTTGGCAAACTGGGGTCTTGTGCCCTTGTCATTGTTTTTATTTCGTGCTCCCAGGAACTGTTTCACTCTCGAGTGTCATCAGAAGATCATCAGTCAAGCCCGAACTGGCACCAGCCTCCCCCACGGGTTAACGGGCACCACCAGGAACACCGGCCCCAGCACTCCGGGGCTGCGGGACCCATTGATCTTGCCTAGTTAAGTCATGTCAAGTCAGCAGCTTCACAGGGCCCCACTCCAGGGGTGCCTTCTAAGAATAATATGGCCATTTATAAACCAAGGCACCTTCCATTGTTTTTTCCCTCCCTCTTTTGAAAAGGCTGAGCCTCGTGGGGACTTTCCATGGACGTGGAAAGGAGCTCCCTTAGGAAAAGAACATGGTCATCTGTTTAGTATCCACTCAGCAACATTCTGAGCCATTTAGGGCAGGGAAAGCTTCTCATTGTATTTATTCAGTGCCTTCCTCAGAATCTTTTGCAAGGACCTCATTTATCCTCCAGACATCTCAGGGAGGAAGGTAAACTGTGGGGGCTGGAGGCGGTTCACAGGGAGGAGAGGGGAAAGTTAGAGGGGTCGAGGGGCTCCCCAACACCAGGACACTGCACGGCTAGGAATAAGCTCTACATTCCGCAGTCCAGGTTAGTTGTTAGAACGTGCCGGAGTGCCACCTAGGAGAGAAAAGAGAACACTTTATAACAGGTCAACGATTGTTGCCCTGCATGGAGAAACCGTTGTAGACACTCGTAGATCAGGTTAGACTTAAAGACGTGTCTACCTCCTCCCATGATGGGAGACGGCTCTGTCCCCATGCTTGGCCCATCACAGGCACTTAATGAGCATTTGCTGAACTTAACCCCCCTTTGGGGAGACCACAGTGTGTGGTGCCCAGAGAACACACCCCACCTGCTTTCTGTACTATTGGAAGAGTTTCCATTGTATTGTGTTGGAAAATTGCCAAACAACATTTAAATTGAAAGTGCCAGAACTCAACAAAAGGGGTACAGGCCAAGAGCGTAAGGTGGCCCAGGTGAAGTGTGATCACTGGGGGCCGGACAGGGGAGAGGCTGCAGGGAGCCCGGGCTCAGCTAGACCAAAGGAAAGAAGGTTGCTGATGACAGATTGAGGCGCAGGTCTCCAGCCCAGCCCGGGGGGTCCCCAGGGAGGCCAGTATGGGAGCAAAAGTGAATGTATGTATTGACCAGAAGGTCGAGAAAGACATCTATGTGAAGAAATCCAGTTGAATCCAGTTGGAAATTGGAACCACAGGCCGTATGATCTAGAGAGGTATCAGCAGTGCTGATGTGTCTGTAGAGGAGACAAAGGAGTTCGGTAAGTAAATGAACTCTGGAGGGAAGGGCAGAGAATGAACTGGTCAGTATTGTGGCGGAGTCTAGAGATCATGACAACAGACAAGGGGAGAAAAGGAGAAAAGGATTTGCACGTGGCGTACTAGTAAACGTTAACACATAAGAAGAAACAGCTTTAAAATTATAAACAATGAGAAAGTGGTAAGGAAGTCAATTATTGAGTAAAGTCTCAAAATGAGTATTTCTCTATGTGATAGAAACGACCAGTTGCTGTGAGATAAAGGAATGTCTTTATAATAGCAATGACAATGATAAAATATCCAAGAATAAATTCAACTAATGAAAACCCGTAACACATTTACTGAAGGACATTTGAAACATTGGATCAAATGGGAAAGTGTATCTTCTTGGACAGCCATTCTGCTGCTGCTTGGACGACCAAGCTACTCGTGACAGAGGTGTAAACATGAGGTGGCCTGGGGAAGGCAGGTGTTGGTGCGGGGATGGGCCAGTTCTGCTCCAGGTACAGGGACCAGCACCTTCCTTGCCTTGCTAGGGGTGTTGGTCCACCACCCCACTCCCCGTGGCTGGCTGGGGGGAACGGAGGTAGGAATCGGGCAGGCAGCTTCCACAGGGCATCATCCTGTTTGCATGGATCATCCACATTGAGTCTCGGGCTGCGGCCAGCTACACAGGGCCCCAGCGGGTGTGATGGTCCTGGAGGAAGACTGTAAGAGGAGGCAACGAGAAACACAAGTCACCATTGTAAGAGACCCATCACCTTCCAAGGGGGTTTAATGCAGTTCTAATTCCAACGCAAGCTGTCTCAAACCTGGCACAATCCTTCTAGAGGTTACCTGCAAAGACAAACATGAATAGCCAAGAAAATGTTTTAAGAGGTGATGAGCTAAGGTGTCCTTTACCAAACCTAAATGGTCACCAAACAGATGCAAAACTATGATACTGGTAAAGATTAGAAAGAAGTGGAACAAATCTGAAAGCCAAGGCACCGATGTACATCAAATAAAGATTATATACATTATCCATAGTAATGTAGTTCCATATCTAAACATGGAGACACAGAGAGACAGGGATGGAAAGCCAGAGGTGAGACATGGAGAGAGACTGGAGGAAAGAAACAAGAATGGAGAAGGGAGACTGACCACCCTCTGACTCCATCCCCCACACACCCAAACATAGCTGGGCTTAGGGCAAGAGAAGCGTGCACGTACATCCCCATGAATAATATGCAGGAGATCTGTAAATCACATGTGTAACGTGTATATGAATCAAGTACAAGATGAAAGTCATTTCGAATCAACGAGGTATACCAGTAATATAAAAAGATAATGATTTGAAAAATATTAGGTTAGGTTCCTACCTAGGCACATAATCCAAAATGAATGCTAAATGGAATAAGTAAAAACGTACAAGTTAAAAATGCAACCGTAACAACATGGTGGAGGGGATGCATGGTCGGGTGGGTAACTCCAGTCACGGAAGGGCCTTGGGGACACCAGGGATAGCAAGCCAGGCCTGGGGTACAGAGTGTGATGCCCACTCGGAGTCGGGGCCCAAAGGTCTTGGGGCTCCTAAGGCAGCAACCCACAGTTCAGATCTATCACAAGGAAATGGCCCCATGGGGACCGTAAGAGGTGGCTGTGAAGGAGCTCACGGCAGAAACGATGACTAACAGTGATGATAACACCAGCTCCCAGGGTACACCCGGCCGGCAAGAGACTGGGGCGCCCGGCCCCGCAGGGCTGAGCTGTTGTCCATGTGGTGCATATCAGGTTCAGTGGGGACAGAACAGGCGGTCGGGGTGGACAGGGGACGTCTGTAGCTTCTGGTCTTCAGGGAAACCAGCATGGCAGGGGCTCACTCACGAGTGGGAGCAGTCAGGTCCATCCCGCAGGTGTCTTTGGGCAACCACAGTCCTCTCTTTCCCTCCTGACCTTGCAGACTCCAGCCAGCTGTCCCCTCCCCAGACCAGTGTGTGTGGCCTCCAGGCAATACAAGGTCTGCTCTCTCCCTCCTGCCTCCCCTCTCCCCTCCAGTCCCCAGGTCCTCGGTCCTCGTCCTCCCCACAGCCCCTGACCCAAAGGGCCAGTTAGATCGTCGTTAAATACAACGGCTGCGGTGGCATCCAGGCCTCGGAGAGTGGCTTCTCATAAAGCGGCCCCTGCCAAGTCCTCCCGGGGGGGGGGGGGGGGGGCAAGATGCTTTTAGATCATCTCCTGTCACGTGCTTTTATTTAAAATGTAAATGTATGGAGCAGCTTTTTTGAGATAAAATTCATAGGCCACCACCTTTTCTCATCACTATCCACGTGAGGAGCCCCTGTAGACTTTCTTTTACCTAATTACTCCCCACCCATGAAAATTTAATAACACATATATGCTATGTGTCTTTGTATTGTATGTGTATCAGTGGTTAATGCATGAAAGGATTAAGACTTTTATTCCCCAAGAACCAATTTCGTCCTCTTGGGATGATATCGGTCGTGTTGAACATGCATAATTTAGATCCAAGTTTTCCAACTTGGATACAGAGACTGGAATTGTTGGGCCAGCTTTAAATAAAATCACGGCCGTGGATCAGGACCCACTGGGGAGGCCACCCCTCCCGGCGCCGGGGGTCAGCCCTGCTCCCTGAAAGGCCTTTGGTCTGTGTGAAGCCAGCGGGGAGGGGGTCCAGCTTCAGCCGTGCAAAGGGGCTGGGGAACATCGGGGTGGCCCTCCTGGGGTTGCGATCCCCAAGGACCCTGGAGAGCCAGAAGGAGCAGCAGACCCTGTGTCGTTAGTATCAACGTGGAGCAGAGGAGAAAGAGTGACTTTGCAGCCGTCCAGGGATACTTTCGCGGCCAGAGGGGAGACGCCTTTCTCTGTGTCACAGGAGAGGAAGAGGCACCACGGGTAACAAGCCAGCTGCTGCTGCTGTATGTGGTCCAAGCCTGTGCCTCCCAACAAGGCTGGAGAGGGCCGGGGAGAGGGGGCCAGAACCCTGAACGCCGTGCATTCTCACCAGACGAGAGTCTCTTTCAAATAACTCGCTTTCTTTCATTTCTGTTCCAGGAAAAAGAAAGGAAAAGGAGAGGGGCCTACGAAAAAATAGAAGGAGGAGGGGGAGGAGGAGGGAACGGGAGGAGGGAAGGGGAAGAGGGAGGGGAGGGTCAAGAGGGAAGGGGGAGGCACTCCGGGCAGATCGGAAGGCTGGTCCAGTCACTGAAAACAGAAGAAACTGTAGTGGGTTTGGTTTCACATATTTGAAAAGTCAAATGGAAAAGCCCTTCATAAGCACCCCTCAGTCCCATCCTTTGGTGACATTAGGACCTTGGTCTCTGAGAACCCGAAGGTCTTGGAGACTCCCTGTCCAGTCCCATCCAGGTGAGGCAGCCTGTGGGGCATCAGCCAGGAGCTCGTGCCACACCTGGAGAGGCTGTGAGAGTCACAGGTGTGTTTGTTCCTCTGGGAGGGTGAGGGCAGTCGGGATGGTGATGGCCCAGACCCAGCCAGGCATTGGGGGTGTGAGCCTGGGGGAGACACTCACAGGGACCTGGGCTCGACCCCCAGATCCTTGAAGGGGCACTGGGAGGAGGGGGAGGGAGGCAGAAAGTGGGGAATGGGCATAAGGAGGGCCGGCGGGGGCCACAGACACCTGCCGCCCAGGGGACCCTGGAGCCCACCCTGGGGAAGACCTCGCCAACGGGCAGAGGTGTCCGGGGACAGACTGCCATCTGGGCCAGGGCGTGGGCCGGGATGCTGTAGGCGGGCTTGAAGTCTCTCTCATTGTCGCTTTCTCTGTCCTGTTGTGTGTGGAGGTCTCGCCCCCTGGGGTGCTGTGTCCAAGCTCCCGGCCCCGGGGGTTCCGGATGATCCGGCCATTGGGAGGCCACAGCGGGAGATTGGGGGCAGGAGGGAAGAAAGTTGGGGCTGTCTTCTCTCACTGTGGGTGAGGCGCACACAGAGACTGCCAGACACAGTGTTCTCAGTCTTTAATCTTGGGAGAAATAGACTATAGAGGAAATGGGCTGCCCAGTGTTGGAGACCACAAGGCCTGCAGGATGCATGGCCCACTGTTGCCCAATTTCCAGAAGAAGGGAGGGGCGTGCTGGCAAGAGCAGAGCCGGGTATGTCACCGGCCCCTCCCCTTACCCACGCTGGCACGGACCGCTGACCCCCATGTGGGGCCGTCGAGTCACTGGTGAACAGAAGTGCCGACAAGTTCACAGTCTGGATGCTCCCGGAAAGGGCCGTGGGTCAGTGGGAGGGAAGCGGGGCTGCGGGAGGGGTCGGGCCTGCGGAAGGACGACCTGGGCAGGACACCGCAGTTCAGCCGCACGTCCGGACCTGCGGTCCCCACCTGTCTCTCTTCCCGGTCTGTTCCCAACCTCCTCTCTGATGAGCCTCCGTTCATCAAAGGCAGTTTTCATGCAATTCTAAACATGAATTTTTATGATAATTTAAGTCACGTGTTTCTTTTTTTTTTAATATTTTATTTATTTATTTTTAATGTTTTTTATTTATTTTTGGGACAGACAGAGACAGAGCATGAACGGGGGAGGGGCAGAGAGAGAGGGAGACACAGAATCGGAAACAGGCTCCAGGCTCCGAGCCATCAGCCCAGAGCCTGACGCGGGGCTCGAACTCACGGACCGCGAGATCGTGACCTGGCTGAAGTCGGACGCTTAACCGACTGCGCCACCCAGGCGCCCCTTAAGTCACGTGTTTCTGATTCACTGCCAATGAACTCACCAAACATTTTGGCAACTGCCGTCGGGATGTCCCAGCAGTCTTGCCAATGTTCTGTGTGTTTACCCTTACACACACACACACACACACACACACCCTCGAAATGCAAAGCAGAGGATGTTCAAAGTGGTTTCAAGACAAGCCCAGCAGAACTGCATTTTCTAGTTATATTCTTCTCAGCCATCTGGGGAGGGTCACAGCCTCTAGAAGCGTGACCACCGACCCGGGAAGTCCCCCTGGAGTCCCAAGACAGCACAGCAAAAGTAAGGCAAACACCCAGTTTCCAGGAGCATCTTTGGCTGTTGGAAGACGTAAGTCGCTGATAATGAATGTTGCTGAATCCAGGTAATTACCGCACTGAGGCCCTGGGTCCACACCTCCTGTGCTCTGTGCGCCTGGTATGTGGGGAATCCCCTGGTACTTTCTGTTCATTGAATCTCTTGTTTTTTAAGTCCTGTTCCAAGTGATCTGGAGCAAGATAGCGAGAACAGCAACCCCACCTGCCCACCAGCTCGCATTCAAACTTTTGCCCCTTACAGGTCCTTTCTGCCTAGACTCTAATTTGTCTGAAGTATGTTTTCTGTGACTTCCCTCCGGCCACCGCCTCCCTCTGGCTCCCTTAACCCCCCTGGTGAGCCCCTAAGCCCTTCCCCGGGCACTGCAGGGGTGTCCGGGGGCTTCCCTGGGACCCACGCAGGAGGCAGGTGCAGCCAGAAGAATGAACAGACCCTCTCCCCCCATTTCAGGGGAAGAAAAGCTCCCCCTTGCATCTTTAATTCCGTGTGGCAGACATTTGTTGTGCATGTGCTGCCTGCAGGTCAAGGACAGGTGCTGGGGGAGAGACGTCATGGACAGCACGCGGGACTGGGCATTTGCACCAATCGTAGCCACCTGGAGCGGGTTGGAACCCGGGATCAGGAAATCTGGAGGGAAGGAGGGGGTGCCCAACCGATGACTGGGGGACTGGGAGCTCCCAGAGTGTGGGTGCCAGGAGACCGAGGGGAGGCCAGCGTGTGCAAGCAGGTGGTGTGGCTGGGTAGGTACGCTGGGTTCTCAGATGCCAGGCTGAGGAGTGGACAGTGAGAGCCACCGTGATCATGAGAAGGGGTGAGGGGAGGCCGGAGGAACCTCAGGGAGAAAATTACCCCGTGTTGAGTGGAAAAAAGAGTAGTCACGAGGACACAGACATCTTCCTGGGGCCTGTCCTGGGCTGTGTGTCCTGGGCTGAGAGGTGTCAGGAGGGGTCAGGTGCAAAGGTGGGGGCACAGGTGATCTGAAGTCACTAGTGATGGGGACAGACTGAGGGGAGGAGTCCCAGGAGAGTCTTCAGGGCCCCTCTGCC
The DNA here is from genome assembly GCF_028018385.1 of Neofelis nebulosa. Taxonomy (NCBI): domain Eukaryota; kingdom Metazoa; phylum Chordata; class Mammalia; order Carnivora; family Felidae; genus Neofelis; species Neofelis nebulosa. The sequence continues at coordinate 2,347,360 of NC_080782.1, read as the reverse complement.
CCCACCCCTCCACCTCTTTCCTGGTGCCAGGTGGGGCGCCCGGACAGAGTCTCCCTCCCTCGTCACCTGCCAGCTCCATCCATGACAGCTCTCATCCGGCACTTTCCAGTCCCCCCAGCACCCCTCCCCGGCCTGCACTGGTTCCCAGACTCGGGGACAGACCCCCTTCCAGAGCTGGGCTCCAAGTGACTCGAGTTCCAGTGTGAGAAGAACGGAGACCCCTGTCCGAGCCCCGACCGCCGAGGGAGCAGAGCACAAGACTGGGGGTGAGCCCGGTGGCATCTGAGGGACGAGGGAGGGCAGACGTGACTCCCACCCCTATGTCCCACCCCTTCCCCAGGGGTGTGAGGGAGCAGGGGGTCCTTGCAGGCCACACCTGTCCTTCCTTGGCCACATGATAGAAACCAAGTGGACAGAATTACCTTAACTTAAAATTCTCACAGACAGGGAATTAGATGAGATGGCATCTACCTGAAGACCGAAGATGTGTGACTTTTTAAGGACATCAGCAGTTTAAAGTGTTATCACAAGATGCACAAGAGTCTCCTCTGTTCACCCCCATGGCATGAGACCTTCCCAGGAAATCCACGATTTGCTTGAAGACGACTCTTGTCTCTGTTGCTGTAAACATCTTTGCAAGCCTGATGCTCTCGTCATGGAGCTTGGTCCCACCCACGAAGGACTGGGCTGTCCAAAGTGGGGCTGAGCAAATGCACGTTTCCACACTCCCTGCCCAGGGCCCAAACAGCTCAGCCGCCGTTCACCCCCTTGGAATGCCTTGGGTACGGCATTCCACGGCACGGATGGGTAAGGAATGCCTTGTTCAGAATGTTGTGAGATCTCAAGCTTAGTTTTCAAATTCTGAGGCAAGGAAAATTCCTCGCTGTGCTTTGCCAGAGACTTCTACTCATGTGTCAAATCCCATGTGATTTCAGGGAACTGTGATCTACGTGTGTCTCATTCACTTGTGCTGGAATCCTGAAGCTTGGGAGCCAGTGCTCCGTGGGCGGACACAGGGAGGGGGCCGGGCGGCATGGCAGCCAGCCCGCAGCTGTCGTGCCCAGATCACACCAGAGCACCTGCCAGGGTGGTCCTCGGAATGTGGCATCACCGTGACCACGAATGAAGCAAGGACCAGACACGGGCTCGGGGTGAGGTCTACCGTGACGGGTTGAAGAAGACCTGTACGCGTGGAGCGGAAGGAGGAAAGGAGAGGCAGTGTGGGGGAGCGGGCATTGCGGTCAGGGCTGGGATCGATCCGCCTACACCCTGAACCTCTCTGAGGCTCCTTTGCTCCTCTCTGAAACGAGTAGTGACAAGACCTTGCTCCTGAGTGTGGGCGTCTGATACTGTCTTGCATGGCGAGTGTGTCCTAACTCACGGCTCCTGCTTTGGGCTCTGGAGGGACAGGAGCACGTCCATCCTTGGACTGCGGTGGCAGTGGGAGGAAGACAGGCTCTTGGCGGGGTGGGAATGTTGCTTTTATAACTTACTAGCCGGGTGGCTCTCGATGGCAGGGTCACTTCATCACGTTATGGTTTCTTGTGTACAAAGCTTAGCTCATGCCACCTGGCCTCCGGCAGGCCACCAGCTACATCTCTGAGTACGTAGCACCACGCTGGACGCTGGGTGATGGACGGCTTGGGGCGACGCACGTACGGGGCTCCCTCAAAGGGGACTGCGTGGGACTCGAAGCTGGATGTGCTTCGAGTAGGTCTGCCTGCAAGAGGGGCTCTCGGGGGGCCTGCCGTTGAGAAGGGGGGCGTCGTGACCCCCAGTGCCTCCCTGAGCTTGTCGCCCAGAGAGCTCTACGGACCCAGAGAGGGTGGGGACTCCTCCGTCCCCCACCTGCCGGGTGACTGCTCACTACTTACCGCCTTTTCATGTCAACAATTTCAGGCCACAAAAATAAAAATAAAACTGTAGCTCAGCTTTGCAAGCTTCCCAAAAGGATGAAATTAGAGAAGACACAGAGCACGCATCGAAAACCGTGTGAGGTACCATAGACATAAATGGTGGATGTGCCTCGTCACGCACGCGGAGGGTGGGAGATAGGTAAAGGGGCCGGTCTTTGAGACAAGTAGTCCCCTGGCCATTGGCATCAGGGCAGCAGCCGCCCGGCGTGTGTGGGTCCCTGGCTGGTCGACTGCAGTACCGGCTCGGGCAGGAGCTCAGTCCCTCAAGGGGAAGTCCCTAGGCACCTCAGGGCCCACTCGAGGGTCCCTGTCCCCCACCCCCGTCCTGGCTCGGGGGCAGGACAACAGGGCAGGAGCAGAAGCATCTTCACTAGACATAAGTGGGTGTGAAATCTTTCCACAAGACTTTAGGTTTTGATATTATTTTAAACTTTAAAACCCAAAAGATTTATAATTGACTAATAGCTACAAATTCGCGCAACTAGGGAGGACCAAAATCAGACCAAATGTGCCGTCGTCTGTGAAGAATTATTATTTTCTTCTTTTCTTCTTATAATCATCAATTTTAGGAAGCAGATTGCCCAGAATAATTATTTCTGAGTTAAAATTGTTTTTTGTAATTCATCAGTCTCACAATTGTGTGTAATAATCACGTCTATTTATTTTTTCTTAAGTAATCATGGTATTTTCATCAAAATTCATTAGAAGCTGCTTCTGGAAGGACATGCTTTTAAAATATTCAAATTTATAGTTAATGTTTTATTAACCATATTTAGCCTATAATTATTTTTCTAATGAAAATTATCCTGAATGCACCATCTGATGTTACGAGGCTAGTAGTTCAAACAGAATTCAGAGAAACATTTATGCACGGAAGCCTGTGTATTAGTCATTTGGAAGGAAGGATTTATGTGCTATATAATTAATTGTTGCCTGAGTTTGACAGTCCATTTTTACTTGAATGCATTATTTACACTGGTGGAGGCTTAGGGGTTCACCCTTCAAAAGGTTAGGAAACGTACAAATACACACATTATCTGAGTAGTGGGTGCTTGTATTGCAATGAACAGTGGGGTGAGCGTGTGTGTGTGGTTCGCATATAGAATGTACATATGTACACCCCCTATGTACACAATGTGTATCCTTTATATGTGTCTAATGTAGTCTACACATTATAGATACTACAATGAAGAAGATGTGAGCTTCTGTGTGTGCATGTGGCTTGTATGTACAATATATATATTCACTCTATAGAATTATATATTCCATAGTATTATAGAATACTACAGTATGACTACAGTGATTAATGCTAATGCCAATAACGTGTGCGTGTGAGTGTGTGTGTGTGTGTGTGTGTACCCTATTGTACTAATCACTCTAGTATTCGACTGGCTGATGTCTTTCGAGGATCAACAAAATAAATAGGTGACGAACACTCGGTGATGACAAATTATAACCAAATGGCCACTGTCATCACCGGAGGCAGTTAGGAGGGTGAAATGCTTGCCCCTGAGAAGATCAAGGCTGGGAGCACGTAGATTCAGTTTCCAAGACCGAGTAAAAACAATACTTATTTTTTTAATTGGAGCGTAATTAACGCACATTATATTAGTTTCAGGTGTTCCGTATAGTGACTCAACACTTCCGTACGTCAGCCGGTGCTCATCCCAATAACTGTAGTCCCCACCTGTCACCAAACAACATTATTACCCCCTTACTGTCTATATTCCCTATGGTTCACTTTTCAACCCAGTGACATGTATGTAGTACCTCGTAGTTTCTATCTCTTAAGAGGTAAAAACAGGACAGTTTGGATGCGTGTGTGTCTGTACGTTTTTTTTTAAATCTTCTTCCGCGTCAGTTCAGAAAGTCACCACTGGAGTTGCAAGTGAAGTGTCTTCAAGGTACAAGTTCTCCAACCCACCATCCAGCTGAGGATGGGGAGCAGGACACACAGGGACAGCCCTATCCTCATCGTGCTCACTGTCGGCACCAGGGTGTGTGGGGACACCTAGGGGCTCCGCCTTGATGGCAAGATGTGGACAGTGCTCATGAACGCTCTGAATAGCCTTTCAGATCAGGGGAGATCTATTCATGGTCTTTGTGTCCGATTGAAGCAAGTGGCTACTTGCACGGACACGTAACTTGTTTAGAAAGAGAAGTTTCAATGCCTGAAGAACGCAGAATCCTGCGGGAGAAACTACCCACAACCCAAACTTACTATGTAACTGACTGACTTACAGTATCCAGGCGACGCCCCCTCCCCAACTGACCACCACCACCACCCGCAGAGCAGACAGCCGGATCCCAAACAAGGCGTCCTTCATGGGCTCAGACCGAGCCGCACAGCCCTGGCCTTGCGCACAAGGACACCGTGAGCCTGTTCTTGGAAGCCGTGCGCCTGATGACGGGTGTGTGTTACCGTCACCCTCAGACCACGGTCTGGCCGCTCGGCCAGTTCTAACGACAGAGCTTCTGGAGGCCAGCAAATCCCCTCAAGACAGACGCAAGATGGCACAGAAGCAGAGTGTCCCTGCTGGGGGCTCGCTCTCCCCGCCCCACCCATGTGCGAAGTCTGTCACCTCCCAAGCCAAATTTAACCTTCCCTGGGTTGGTAGAAATCCAAATATTTCTCTGGCCAGGTTTTGCTGGCCAACGTCACCTCACTCCTTTTCCAAGATACATTTAAACCAAAACATCTCTATATACGGTTTTAGCATCACCTAATATAATCCGCTCTTCTATTTTTCCAAGGACACAAACATTCCAACAGAATTCTTCAGAACGTACGCTTTTTTTTTTAAATTTTTTTGATGTTTATTTATTTCTAAGACAGAGAGAGACAGAGCATGAGTGGGGAAGGGGCAGAGAGAGAGGGAGACACAGAATCCGAAGCAGGCTCCAGGCTCCGAGCCGTCAGCACAGAGCCCAACGTGGGGCTTGAACCCACCAACCGTGAGATCATGACCTGAGCCGAAGTTGGACGCTTAACCGACTGAGCCACCCAGGCGCCCCCAGAACGTATGCTTTAACAGAACACGCTCGACCACGGTGGAAGGGTGGTCAGAGTGTGACCGAAGACCATAAAACGAGCAGGTCAGAAGCCCAACAGGACAGGGATGTATCCTGAGCCAGTCCCAGGCTGGGGCTCAGCATTTGGGAGCAACCGTCCAGGCGAGTCCCAGGAGAAGGGACACCTGGCTTCTCACTGACCTTCTGACCAAATGCCCTGACACCGCCTCCCCTCACGGCCCCGCTGTGGACATGGCCACCGCAGACTCCCATCAAAGACACTTGTCTTTGAGCAATGCATTCGTCCAAGGGGATGAGTTTCAGCCCAAGAGAGTGGTGATAGAACCATCAGGGTCCCGGGGTCCCAGGCTCCCTGCAAATCACTCAGGGCTTTGCTTATTATTATTATTTTTTTAAATCTTCGTCACCTGTGTTGGCTGAGTTGGGCACTTTGGCTGTGGGGGCGGCAAGGCCGTGGGCTTGGGCCTGCAGACTTGGAAAGGGACGGACTGCCATGGGGACAGGGGCACACGATGGGGGGGATGCCCCTGCTGGACAGAGCGTTGTGAAACATCACGTATCCTTACAACGTTGCTGCAACAGCGACAACAAATAAAGCAAAGTCTGCACCATCAGGAACTAATGAGTAGAGAGTTCCAGCACTCACGGGGCCTGTTGGGGGGTGCCCTGCACTTTGGGGAGCTCGGAGGGAAGATGACGTTTGCAAAGTAAACGTATGTTTCCTACGGGCTGTCTTGCCCTGTAAACCCAACCTCTCCCCAGGGCACACAATGGAGTAAAACATTAGGAGACGTCACGGGTCAGGGTCCCCCCGACCCAAATCCTGTGTAGGGAGCGAACGGTATTCAGCCGAGCATTCAAGACCGGGTGCTCCAGATGTAACCAGGCAAGGAGAGGTGTCCTTGGCTATGAGGCGTCCCACCCAAAGTACAGAGAATTGTTCTATCTAAAGATGGAAGACTGCTTCCTCAGGACTCTGGTGGTTGGTCTGCAGAGATGATCACAGTTAGTTTCAGAGCCCGAGGGGTCAGATGGTGAGAAGGGGGCAGGCTGTGTGCAGGGGACGTGATGGCGAGCCCCAGGCAGGGCAATGGCTGGAGCTGGGCGAGGCGGGACCCCACACACCCGGAAGGCCTCTCGGTGGAGGAGCTCAGGGAGCCGTGGAGCATCTGTGGGGCCCGGAGGGTCTGGGGATGGTCGGTCTTGAGCAAGTGTCCCCCTCCCACCTGGGGGGCTATGTGCTGCTCCCTGAGCACTCACGGCCTGTCCCTACACACATGGCCTGTCCCTGGATGGTCCACACAGCCGGTCCGTGCATGGTCCACACACACGAGCACCCCTGGAGTCTACAGCGACAGTCCCGCATCGGGCCGGTTACATGGGCCCACCCCAGGGCCACGAAGAATGGTTACCAGCTCCGCCCTGGGGAGAGAATGGAAGGTGGTGCCAATGTCCATGAGCCCGTGAGACATGGGATGTTGTCGTCCCCCCGGGTGTATGACTGCCCTGGACCGGATGGCCTTCTGATGCAGAGGAGGAGGGGAGGGGACACAGGTGGGCAGGCAGGCAGCCGGCAGCCCCAGCTCTGGGCCCACCCACAGAAGAGGAGACCAGGGAGGGTGGCCTGGGTCTGCTCCCCGCTGGCCTGTGGCCCAGAGAGCCTGGGGGTGGGGGTGGTGGGTGGGGGCAGGGCCTGAAATGGAAGACAGCACCAGCCCAGGTGCTTCAGGCAAGGACAAGGGCAGGAGCCAAGAGCTGCTCAGAAGGGCTTCTGTGAGACTTAAAGGGAAGAGGTGGGGACCTCATTTGCCCACGTGTCCAGGCCCCCAAAGACCCCGCCATCAGGAGCCACGAGACGAAGCCCTAGCGTAGACATGGATTTGTGGCAGGTGCCGCTGTAGCCGCGCCCTGGGCAGCGGGCATTGACACAGAGGCCTGCAGAGGAGACAGAGGCCTCTGCTGTGTTTTTGGCAGGGACCCAGTGTGCCGAGAGCCCGTGGGTGGCCCCCTGGCTCATCTAGAAGCAACGATGCAGGGACACTTCCGGAGGGGATGGGACTCCTTCTTAGGTAAGAGACGGCCTGGGTGGGTGCACAGGGACCGGACCTGGGAGTCGAACCTAAACACCGGGTGTCCCCACATTGTAGGTTCCGGCTGATGGAGTCCCACAGTCTTCATTCCAGACTGTTGTGATACTCGACGGGGTATCTGTCATCAGGGATTTCTGTTCCTCCCAGGAAGATGTTTGCAGGGTCTTCATGGTCCCCATGTGCAGGTCACGGCCAGGACCTCCCTTCAGCAGATGCACAGGCGGCCACTAAGTGTTGTTAGATAATTAAGCAGCCTTCCGTGAGACGCGCTCCCCAGATTCATGATCCTCAAATACCACCAACTTGGGCACCTGCCACAGACTGAGTATTTGTGTCCCCCTCCCCCAAATTCACATGTGAAAGCTTTAACCCCAACGTGACGCTGTTAGAAGGTGGGGCCTTTGGGAGGTAATCGGCTGTGAGGGTGGAGCCCTCCGGAAGAGGCTTGGTGCCCTTGGAAGAAGACACAGGATAGAGGCGAGTTCTCTCTCCCTCGTGTGATAACCCTGCGAGAAGGCGGCAGTCTGCAGACCAGGAAGAGGGGCCTCCCCAGGAACCAGATCTTCCAGCACCTTCATCTGGCACTTAGCTACCTTCGGACCCATGAGGAATTGATGTCTGTTGTTTAAGTCCCTCACCCAGCCACGCTGGCCACGACAGCGCCCCAGTGGCCCGAGGCCACGTTGGTGTGCCTTCCTCAGTGCTACGGGTGTCGTCTCTGACGGTGTGATAGCCACATTGCCCATGCTCCCGGCACCACATCCGTTGCTCCTTGGTGTCACAGTCATGAAGTCAGGAAAAGCTGGGGACTGTCTCAGTGGTGGCAGGAAGAAGAGCCGCCGGGGAAGAAAGGCCACATCCTCAAGTAGGCCACCCCTGCACCCCTCTCATCATAACTAGTGCTAAATTCAGTGTATTGAAAGTTGATATGTCATCCCGGCTTTGAAAAAGCAGCATAAAAAACACACGAAGAAACCAACCCCAGAAGACTTGTCGGAAGACGCACAGGACGTGGCATCTCAGAGATGTCGTGGCTCAGGACAAATGCTGGGCACCCGCACGGCTGTGTGCGGTAAGGACAGCCTGGTTCAGGGGTGGCCGCCCCCCGCCCCCACGATCCTCGGTGCCTGGGGACCCACACGCCTGCGGCCCCATGGGAGGACGTCTCTTCTCTCGGAATTGTTTGCCTGGTGAGTGACCAAGAGCGGTGACCGGGGTCCGGGCTCACATTTCGAGACGTGCTACTAAGCCTGATCGAGCGGATCCACAATAAACACCCACTGGACGGAAACCACCGTCTCCAGCTCCACAAGAGCCACCGTGAGGCCTGGGGTGGGACGACCGTGTGTCCTGGGAGACTGGCCCTGGCGGAGGGGAGTTTGTCCTTCTGTAAAGGGAGAGCAGCACAGGATAAACACGCCAAGGCACACGCTCTGCCATGCTGGACACCACAGTGTCTTCTGATGAGCTTGCCGGAGACGTAACCTCCTTTACACAACAAAGGGTGCTTGGTGGTGCTCGTGGGCGGGAAGTCCAGGGGCACGGGCTTCAGGAACAGTGCCTACAGGGGCTCTAACCTGAACCAGGACGCAAAAGGCACGGGCTCTTTCTCATCGTCCCCAGCTCCGCCTTCTTCCGTGAGGATTCCTTCCCAGGTGGGATCTCCTCGGAATCCCCTCCCTAGGTGGGATCAACGTTGGAGAACACAGTGTTCCTGGATCTCCTCGCTTATGTTCCCACCCCCTACAGCGGTTCCAAGGAAAGGGAACTACTCTCTCCTGGAACACGTAGAGGAGCTGGGGTGGGCCTGGGTCCGGTCAGGTGCACGTCCCTGAACAAGTCGCTCTGTCCAGGGAAAGGAAATGGCCAGGCTGGATCACGGGGAGAGTCCCCCCCCAAGGAGCCACGTGGTCAGTAGTAGTAGCTGGGGGAGCAGTTGTGGCCAGCTGGGCGATGGACCCCCCAGAGATCCCAGGTCCTAATCCCCGGAGCCCACGGATTTGTCTCCTCACGTGGCAAAGGGGACTTTTCAGACGTGATGATGTTAAGGGCCTTGACATGGACATTACCCTGGATTGGCCAGGTGAGTCCAGTGTCATCCTGGGGTCCTATCCCGGGTGGCTGGGAGGGTCAGAGTGAGAGACAAAGAGCTCAGGACAGAGAGAGGCCCCAGAGGACAGAAGATGGCACGTGAAAAGGAAGAGGGGCCACAGGCCGAGGGGTGCAGGGGTCTCCAGAGCCTGGGAAGAAAGGCAAAGGATGCGGTCTCCACTCAGCGCCCCCAGAAAGAACCAGTCCTGCCTACCTGGTGACGTGGGACAGAAGCCACAGGGAAACCAAGGCAATAATAACGGGACGGCACCGCTGGCCAGCAACCTGGAGAAGAGCCGCCCGCACTCAGTCCCTCCTCCCGAAATCCAACGGAGGAGGTCCTGTCCTGACCATCTCCGGTTTGCAGATGGGGAAACTGAGGCACAGAGAGAGGAAGTGGTGTGCCCAAGGCCAGACCTCCGGTGTGCTGAGGCCCAGCCTCCACCGCCCAGGGGGACGGGATGAGAGCCCACAGGATTCAGGTTTCTCAGCGGAGGGCGTGGCGCCCCCACCCCCGACCGAACACACGTGTCTCTGCAGAGCAGCCCGGCCAGGGCCACACGCGCACGGCCGGCCGGCTGGGGCCTGTGGGTCGGGAACAGAAGCCACAGGAGGCGAGGCGCATCCCAGGAGCGAGCATGGTGTTGAGAGTCACGGCGCCCACAAGCCCCGTGGGAGAAGGGTCCCCCCGCTGCACTGTGATGTGTACAACATTCACAACCGCTTGCGAGAGGACACAAAGGAGCCACGGGAGCGCGCGGCCGTCTGTCTGGGACGCCCAGCGTCTGGACAGAAGGGGCGCCGTGCCGGGCGCTGGCTCCTGCCCCAGAGGAACCTCTCTTGAGACACTCGGGACTGCCTTTCGTGAGTCGCTGTCCCTGGAAGTGTCGTGCGAGAGCTTCTTGTTCATGTTCCGCCAGTCTTGCCCTCCATAAATGCGGGGTTTCGCCAAATGTGAGTGTGCACCGCGGGGACACATAAGGAAGAAACGGACAGCTGTAGAGTGTGCCTCCGTAACCTCTCTGTCTGGCGGGACCGCGACTCCAAGGGCGCGGCTGGAGCCGCTGTGTCCGTCTTCTGACGTCCTGGAATCCAGGCCCAGGTTGTGCCGCCCGCGGAGCCAGGAAGGCACGGACGGGCCCCCGCTGCGTGCCATCCGCTGAACTTGGACACCGTGCCCCGGGTTCCCCGGGGACCAGGCGCCTCGTTCCTGCGGACTCTGTGCCTCCCTCAGCAGACACCCGCGCCCTTGGGACACACTTGCCGAACAAGAGAGGAAAAATCGTGACACGGGACAGCTGCTTGTCACCTAGCCTCTGGGCTGCTGGTGAAGAGTTTAGATCGCAAAGCGCACCTTCCTGATTGTGACGACGATCTTCAAAGCGCACAGGTCCGCATGGGGTGGGTGTCTCACGGGGGAGCAGCCTGCCGAGCCGTGGTGCGCGTGGCTTCTCGGCACGAAGTGCCCCCCACCCCCGCCCCGGACTCCCGAAGTGACCTCACACGACGCTCGCCAGGATTTCTAAAATGAAGGGCAAGGCGGAGAGAGCTTTATAGCCATCTTGACAGAACTGACCCGATGTTTGATCGCGTAAACACTGAGCACGAGCTACATAGGCTTCCAGCAAACCTGGCGGAAGGTTCTCTTAAGACTCGTGATCAGAGATGTCAGTGTGGCCCACAGCGGGTTCCCACGGGTCCAGAGCCTACCCCTGGGACGGTGAGGGACACAGTGCAGCCACGGAGCCACGGTGGACAGGGGTGCCACGCCTCAGACGTGCAAGGACCCGGTCTGCTCTGGGCCAGGCAGGACCACCGCCCTCATCGGTGACCACTGCAAACCATCCCTCCGGCCGTTTGCAGACACAGACCTCCGGGTTGTGCTTTGATTACTCTAACGAATGCTCCAATTTGCAGAAAATCATAACTCAAACCCATGTGGACGTTGGCCCATTCCTCACAAGGAAAATTAATGGCAAACAGGCCTGGTGACCCGGCTCGTGCACGATTGAGGGATGATTTCATGGAAAAGCATGGCCCGGCTTTGCGTTCGCAGCGCAGGAAAGGAATTTATTTGCAAATTCTGCCTTAAATGCTCTTTAAAATAATGTCAAGCGGCCTGGTGCTCATTCAAAATGAATTTACTCCGACTAGAAAACTGCCAGGGGCTGAGACTGCACACACACACACACACAACACACACACACACACGCACACACATACACACACACGCGCGCACACACATGCACACACACGCGCACGCACACGCACACACATGACACGCGCACACACATACACACACATACACACACACATGCACACACACATACACACACGCGCACGCACACGCGCGCACACACACACATACATGCTCGTGGGCAAAGAGACATTCACGCACTCATGGCCAATATATGGACAGGATTTGGTGGTGGTGGTGTGTGTATGTGTGTGTGTGTGGGGGGGGTGCATCTTTTGCAAAGAGCACAAAAAAACAAGATTCTAAAAGTAAGATCCATGAGAAAATCGCCTTAAGTTCTGCAAGAAAAGTCGCCAACTTTGGGAAGAGCCAGCCCTATCTGGAGCGTTGCCGTGATGGTAGTTGGACGTGAAGCTGAGTCAGAAGGGGCCAGGTGCGGGCAAGCCGGTGGATCGGTGAGGAAACCTATCCGTTTCCCCCGGTTATTGACATGACCTCCCTAAAAAAAATGCAGAATTGTCACATTACTTGGCTCTCCTCCCAGATCTGCCGCAGTGGGTCCCGGACCAGGGAGCAGGGCCGCCGGGGCCCTGGGGGCGGGGGGGGGGGGTGGCGGCTGTGGGCCGCGAAGAGAGGGGTGGGCTCCCGGGGCACCGCACCGAGGAGGAGCGCGGCTCGGGCCCGTCCGCCTATTCCGGAAGGCGTCTGCCTGTGGTGAGCGAGCACAGTGCTGCAGGCCAACAGACTTGTTAGCCGTTTTCCTTTCCTGAATGAAAAAATTGAATTATACACTCGGCCTAGTTACCGAACCTGTAAAGTTTATTAAAGTTTATCGACCGTGTGTACACACGTCGGGATTTAGCCTCCAATGCCGCTCTCAAGCTGGAACATTGAATTAAGAGGCGGCGCCTTGCCGCGGCACGGTGGACTCCAGCCGGGCTACAGGTAGCAGACGTCTCCCGCAATTAGACAGAATCATCACTCACAGTCAATAATTGTGCTAAAGGCTGCTTTCAAATCTGTGAGGGATTCGCATTTAATGTACTGATGCAGCTTGTCTGAGCCAAATTCGCTGTGTACTAAAACCAAAGCAATTCAGTTCTTGCCTACGGCCCCTCTGGCAGTTCATCCAGCGTGAGCTCGGGGAGGATTGCAAAGGTACAATTTAATCTGAGACATCTGTGCACAGACAGGACCTTCTCCTTCACCGAGAGAGACGGGCGATGGCTAAGCTCTAGTTTTATGTGAAGAACCAGGCCTTATCTCGCCCCTGAAAACGAAAGCATTTAAGATAGAGTAAAAAGCCAAATCAAAAAAAATTTTTTTCCTTGGGTTTATGAAATGCACACTGCAGCTACTAACAGCTTTCCTGCTCCGACCGGCAGAAAACACTTGAGCCGTGATCCCGGGATTAACCATTTAAGGATATTACGCTTATCACTGGCTGCAGCTGACAGAGATCTTTATTAAATACGAAAGGGAAATGGCTCACTCTTTGTGAGTTTGCAGAAATATTGAAATGCCTTTATGCACGTCTCCTGCCTTGTGGTGGTCCCAGAGGACGGCTGTTTATCGCCCGTCTCACGCCTCTTCCAGTGGGCGAGCCCTTCCCAGTGTCTCAAGGCAAGACGCTCCTCTGTTCATCTCGCAACGGTGTCCGCGGTATTTTGAGGCCGTCCAAGAAGCCGCGTGCGGATCGGCTCACCTGCCAGCCGTTAAAATGACAAGCCGGTTGGTCACCGCGGTCTGTGACTAAACTCGCGGTTACTTTAAGAGGCCCTATTGTTGAAGTCCAACTCCCTATAGTGCATACAGCGCGGTCCGTTTTCTTTTGTTTTGGTTTTCAGGAGGGATGTGGTCACGCAGATTCTTATCACATGCACCCACCATGGCAGAATTGGGGTGGCTTTGGAATTTCGTCCACTGTTTTTATAAAAGGGAACGTGGGCGGATTTTGCAGACACATCTAGGTTATCCTCGAACTGAGAAGTCTGTGGGACGAAAGCAAACAGCACAGCGGCTCCGGAGACAAGCTCCCCGCCCGACATGGCCCTGGCGAGGGCATCTAGCTGGAGGAGCTCTGGGCAGGGTCCGGGGGGGACGCCAAGGAAGGATAGGGAAGGCCAGGTGCTGAGGCTCTCGGTTTCCGGAGTCCAGTCTTCGAAAGATGTGTCTGTTTTCTGGTCCACGGGCTGGGCCCTGCGGATGATTCACATTGGGCATATTTGTGCTTCAGGGATGAACCAGAGACGAGTCCCCTGGTGGCATGGTGGGAGCCACCTTCCGTGCGGGAACCTGGGGAAGACAGGGTGTGGTGTCCTGCGGGCCCCGGGGAAGCAGGGGGCAGAGGGGCGCCTGGGTGTTCCAGCACGAAGGGAGGTGTGGTGATGGGCCCAGCCTCTGCGGGCACAGCGCCACCATCTCCCGCGGTAGAAATTACACCGATGACCCCATCCTGATGTGCCACAGCGGCTCTCAAGCCTCACCTCACCGGGTTTTCCTGACCACCCTGTAAGGAGTGGTCATCGTTACCCCCAGTCCGCAGCCCGGCAAACTGGGGCTTAGACAGGTAGGGTGACATCGTCCAGGGGATAATAGGGGGCGGGACTAAATTTGCAGTGGGGACCTCGATGCACAGTGGGGTGGGAGGGAACAGAGTGGCTTCGGGGGGCACTGGGTCCTTTCACAAATGATCCGGGTGAAAATACCGAAAAAGGGCAACAGTGACCCTCAGCCTCATGGCCAATGTCCAGTCCCTGGTGCAGTGAGATCCAAGTTAACGTGTGGAAATACATCCACCCCGGGCAGCACGGGCCCACTACCCCCGGGACTCTGCCCACACAACACACAAAACACGTGACACCCAACACACCACACCCAGACACAGACACAGCCATGCCCACACACACCACGCACACACACATGCACATAAATACATGTGCACACGGCACATCAAGCATTGCTCACACGCGGACATACATATGCGTGCATACACCACGCATAGAGACATGTGTGCATACACACACCACACACTGCTTGCACACGCACACACACATACACCGCCCAGAGACGTGCATGCACACACATGCCACAAATATTCACACACATGCACGCACACACACATGTGCACAGAGACATGCATGCACACACACACAGCACACCCTGTGTGCACGTACACCGTTCACGGTCTCATGGCCCCTCCAGCCCGCAGCCCACATCCTTCCACAAATCCTGGTTCTGGTCCCCGAGAAGGAGCTGCTTTGTGCTCGTTTCCTCCAGGGCACGAGGAGACTCGCTGTCCCTTCCCACTGCTCCCCCATACCCCTTGCTCCCACGTCCCTGCCTGTGCCACATGGGAGTCCAGGGGAAGCCCGAGGCAGACAGTCTTTCGTCTGAGCTCACCCATGCTCCTGGCTCGTGTCCTGATGGACCCGCCGTTCTCCCGGGATCGCCACGCCTCGCGAGAATCACGAGCGCGCACGGCGGGTCTGAAGTTCGCAGGAAATGTGGTTTACCCTTAGCAAATCACGGCCCCATCACTTACGGCTTTTCTGGCCTACTAATTTTTATTGCAGGGCTCATTTTGGTCTTTAGTTCCTCATTTTGAGACCCTGTGACAGCGATTGCAAGGTGGTGCATGGACAGGATCACTGCAACTTCATTATTAACTTCATTTCTCTTAATATGGGCTTATTAATAGAGCAATCACGTACAATCCTCAGACAATTTACTGAGCGGTTAACGACCAGCTGGGGAAGCTCCCTCCTCCAGAGTAAAGCTAGTGGGCCTGAACGTTTTGCCCGGTCCGAGATCTGAGACAGTCCGTGCAGCCGAATGTCGTGCACAAAAGGTACACGGCATGATCCACAACTTCCTCATACTTCCTACATCTGCGACCTATGAAATCACGTGCAGTAAAACAATATAGAAGCAGATTTATGGTGAATCCCGAAAACATGTTATTATGTCTGCTTCCCATGATCATCCCTGTAAGCCCTGAAATCAGCCCTACAAGAGATGTTTTTTCTAAACATGTGAAAGAGAAACGCGGGGTCAAAAGTATATGCACATATACGTGCACGTATTCACGCAGATGTGTGCAGATATGCACAAGCCCCGTCATTTATTACGTGCTCGGCCTTGGTGGAGACCCAAAGATGTGGGCAGATCCATGTGTTCAGGCAGGTGACAGCGGCTCACGCGTCTGGGCGGAAAGCGTTCAGAGGTCAGTCTTGACGTCAACGAAAGCTACCTGCAAATGGATATTTAAAAAGAAAAAAAAGAAAGGAAAAAAAAAGAAAAACCCTTGGTGCAGAGAAACAGCCCCGCCCACATGCCCTGCCCACTCATTTGACTCTTGCAAAGATGCCTCTGATGGGACAGAACCAAGATGGCACTCAGGACACCAGATAGCGTGTTTTAAATCTCATAAGACCTACGAGCAGGGCAGCATTTCCTGCCGGGTGCTCAGCCTCTAGGAGGAAATCTAGCTTCCCTGTGCCCCTTGTGAGGTGGCCAGGGGATGTTTCTCCTCACGAAGATAAAGCTTGGGCCGGTGGCACCTGGCTGTGGTCTAACCCGTTGTTAGACGCTCTGTCTCCAGGAGTGTTCTGTGCCAGGGCAACAATTCCGGATTCCACCCACCAGGCTGAAGGCCGGCCTGCCACCGAGACCAGGGCCACTCCGCTGGCTCGTCCAGATGCCTCGGAAAGGCTCAGGGGTCCCGGTCCCCGGGCAGCCGCCTCGTCTCGGGGACTCCTGCAAGGTTGCACGGACTAGTAAGGGAAGGAGCTCCGGGTACTCGCTCCGGATGTGAGAATCAGCCAGGAGAAGTCAGCTCCTGCTTCCTCATCAGGGAAAGATGCCACACCAAACTCCTCAAAAATGAGTTCCTTTCCTCCATTGCTGTCCCAAAAGACTGAAGGTCAGGTTCTGAAGGCTGTGCTGCAGAAACCCAGCCCTCTCGTGGCGCAGCTGAAGACAAAGCAGTCCACGCCTTGAACTTCTGGCTCTGTCACCAGAATCGGAAACAAACCTGCCAGGGTCTGGTTCCCAGTGTTCAACAGTAGCCTGCTTCTTACATGGCTCTTGCCTTCACGGAAGACTTGTTAGGCCCACCGTCTACTCTGGAGACAAGAAGCAGCGAGCACTTGGAGGCCGGCTGTGCCTCGGTGGTACCCCTTCAAGCCCTGGCCTATGTCTCCCCTCGGACAGAGAGGAGGCCAGCCTGTGGTCCTCAAAATGTGCGACGTTCTCTGCTGGCAAGTACTTCCTACTCAGGAAGAACAAGTAAGAAACCTCCATCTCCCCCCACCCCCCCCCCCCGCCCCCAAAATAAAAGATTTCCACTCGTCCACTCTCATGATCTGGGAGTTCCAAAGTAACACATGTAGGACAGGTATGTGTGATGAACTGGGTAGAATAAATGCATTAATTCATAGACAGGTGGACGGATGCAATCAATGCTGTTGGGCCCCCCGCGACGCTCTCTCCAACTTGGGAAAATTCGAGCGATGCAATGGAAAACACGGTGCG
The DNA here is from genome assembly GCF_028018385.1 of Neofelis nebulosa. NCBI lineage: Eukaryota > Metazoa > Chordata > Mammalia > Carnivora > Felidae > Neofelis > Neofelis nebulosa. Next base: position 2,330,498 of record NC_080782.1, on the reverse strand, counting down.
CGTGCAACCTGGGTGACGATGGTCTGCGTAAGGGCAGGATGAGCTAATGTGTGATTCCTCGGGGGCTCCAGGAGGTTAAACAGGCATTTGACGGGTGTTTCCCACGGTGACGTGGGGTTCCTGCTGACCGGCCTGCAGGGGTCGGTTTTATCAAAACAGCAAATATCACGTGAGCTTTATCTCCCTGCTTCTTGACTCGACTCTATCTGGGCGATTAATTTCTTTATTAAACGTTTTCTTCACTTTTCATATGGGAGCCCTCCTGTGGCGAGAATGTTCCCTGGAAGATGGCAGGTGTGTGGACCACACACTCGGCCTGCTTGCTGCTTCGGGCAGGAGACGTTGAAATTTCTTTGGATTTCTTCGAGTAAATTCCTTGAGAGATTCTTTTCTCTTCCCTCAGCATCACGAGATAATTACTATTTGGTGATCGTGTCTAATTGCACTTAAATTTGCTGACATTCTAGAAGTATCTCCCATACAGTGGAGGAGAGGCAACACACTCCTGTCCAGGGATCTGGACGTGGCCATGATGTGGGGCACCCTGTCTAGCTTCCTATGAAGGGAAATTGTACTTTACTTTTACAGAATAAACTATTACCCTCCATGGGGTAAATTTCAGCTTCAGGGGTCAAAGTTACCTGCCTCACTGGAAAGTGGGTGAAAATAAAACTCATTTGAAATCTGCCTTATTTTGAAAGGCACCCTTGTGGCACCACACACACACACACATACGTAATAAGTATTCTTTATTTTTTCTTTCTTTTCCTTTTTTTTTTTTTTGCTTCAGGATGGTTGTGTTATTGAAAACAGTCATGTCAACAGTAAAATACCACTGCTATTTTTTTTTTTTACTGGAAAAAATGCATGTGTTAAATGCTGTCCTAATATTTCTCACCTCATTTTTATGGTTGGTTACTCAACTTGTTTTTGCGGATAAAAGATGATAGCACGCGGGCAAGGATGTCATACAGAATGTGACTGCTGACTTTGAGGGTCAAGGGAATTTCTCCACAATAGAGAGACGGCATCTCTGGCCTGGTTAACACAAGATGCTTTGGACAGCAGGGGTTTGAACCGGTTGATGGAAAAAGGAAAGGAGACAGTGAAGGAGGCACGGACATGGCAAAATCGGGCTCATAGCCTAGGAAGCCCCTAAAGACAGACTCACTGACACACTCACGAAGGAAAGCGTTTTAATTCAGTAAAAGCGTGTGAATATTTTATTTAAGTTCCTCAGCTGCTATAAGACACGGGAAAGAGCCATCCAAATGAATTCTGTACGAATGGTGACACCCATTCATATTTATGAAGTGATTAAGTGCAGCTTTTGCAACCCAGGAAAGAAAATGAGTAGCCGGAGGAATAGCGGGTCAGAGGAGAGAAGGTCTTCGCTCAGCGGCCCGGTGGACAGCCGGCCGCAGTCACACTGCGGGGTCAGAAATACCGGCGTGCAGATGTCCAGCCTTATCCCCGGCTGTGCCACCGGCTGTACTGGGTTGCGCGGCTCATTTCCACCATGCCCGTATCGGCACCCGTGCCACTGCCCAGCCTGAGAGCCGGGAGCACCGACCTTCGGGTTAACGATAATTGGAGCCTCCTCTAATTAGGGAAAGTATCAGCTGACTCTAATAGGCAGCAAGATCATTATCATTAGGTCAGCGCTAACTAATTGATGTTTGTGTGGAAGAGAATTTGGGATTACAATACATTCAGTTTAGCAAAACAAACCAGGCTGACCTGGGAAACCAAACTGCATCATTTGGGGCGTCGCTACATGTAAATATCAAGGCTTGTCTACAGGGCTTTTGTGGTTTAAGAACCAGCTCTATAATGAGAGCTGGGATTTTGTAAGTTCAACCTCTTGCATCTGTTATTAGGTAATACTAGATGTGGAACCAGATCTGAGATACTGTACCAGCCCATCCTACGTAAAATGTGAGTTTTCGGAAAGCTCTCCGGGACGATCAGGCAATCAAGCTCGTGTTTTGTTGTGTTTCTTCGGCACATTTTTTTCATGGCAGGTAGCTATGTAATCACTCTTTCACATCTGGAGTTGTCAGATCAAAAATACTAACCAGGCTTTCTCACTGTAGGTCAAATTTCCAGCTTGCCATTTACCAGAGTTTGGATGTCAGTTGAGTCTTTTCTATTGACATTTGATGTGGAAAACTGTAGATTTGTGAAGAGGAAACAAAAGAAAAAAGTAACCTACACCAGGACCCAAAGGGAAGAGAGCTGTGGCAAATGGGGACATTTATTGCTTTGGTAGTGACAACCATTGGGGCAGTTACAAAAGGAAAGGACTGATATTTAGTTGCATAATTTTAAGAGGACAGTTTTTCCTTAGGTAGTCAGCATGCAGCGTTGGCTTTCTTGCTCTGCTATCTATATACAGTTCATTCCATCCCCAAGACGCTTACGTCCCAGTAAGTATTTACTGGGAACATATTGTGGAAGGGTACGCAGAAACACAAGGTGAAGCGGGAGAGACAGACACTGAAGGGTCCTCACAGAACCTGAGCCTCAAGATGATAGATACTACACTAATCACACGAATGGGAATGGTACAATGGATATTAGGGTCCAGGAAATTCTGGATCCAGTGGGCCACAAGGAATGAGAGCATCTATGCTCATGGAGAAGGTAGGGGGAGGCCTCCCTGAAGAGGGGATATCTGAACTAAGATCTCAAGTGGTAGGGAGACAGAGAAAGAGGGTGAGCGGTCAACGTGAAGTGAGGCGGGTGCTCTGGGCTGAGTCTCAATTCACACGCCCATTGCCCATCTCTCCCCCATGCTTCAAGATTTAAAAATCCTGCTTTTCCTTGACCCCTCCACCAGAAGCTCAGAAGTTAGCGTGTACAAAACGTATCACTCAAGTTCTGTTTCCACAGGAGAGCCCCTACCAGCCCACTGATGGCTAAAGCAGTGACACGTCCCTCTTTCGGTCTTGTCCCCAGTCCCACCCATCAACAAGCTCCTAGGTTCTTCCTCCAGTGATGTCACACGCCATCTTTGCTTCTCTGTGCTTCTTGCTGCCCACAACCTGTCACCCCTCGCCTGGGCAGCTACACGTACGTCCTCATTGGTCTCCATCGTGCCACCCCAGAGCAGCCAGAGTCCTCTTTTCAAAATGTCCATCAGCTCGGGTGGTGTCCCTGATTATAATGTCTCATAGGCCACAACACACTCAGGAGAATGGCCAAAATCCAGAATACTGATGGCACCAGATGCTGGAGAGGATGTGGATCAACAGGATCGCTCATTCGTCGCGGGTGGAAATGCGACCACTCTGAAGACAGCTCGCTCCGTAAGAACGGAACTAAGTATACTCTTACCGTACAATCTAGCAATCATGTTCTCGTTATTTACCCAAATGAGCTGAAAATTTAGGACCACGCTAAAACCTCTACGTCAATGTTGAGAGCGCCTTCACCTCTGAAGGTTGAGATGCCCTGTGGTAGGTGAACGGACGAACTATGGCGGCCCACACAATGGAGTGATGTTCATGGTGGCAGACAGAGAGGGCCTCTGATGCTACAAAAAGCCGTGGAGAAAATCTAAATGAAAATCCCCGAGTGAAGCCAGTATGAAAAGGCCCCACACTGTATGATTCCAACTCTATGACATTCTGGAAAAGATCAAACAGTAAAATGAGCAGTGGTTTCAGGGGTTAGGGGCAGGGGAGGAGGAACAGGTAGAGCACAGAGGACTCCCAGGGCAGGGAAGCCACTCGGTGTGACACTATAAAGACTGAGACATGTCATATTTGTCCCGAATGTTCAACACAGAATGAACCCCAGGGTAAGCTGCAGACTTTGGTTAACAGTCACGTATGAATATTGGTTCACCAGCTGTAATAAATGCACTCGCTGAGATGTTAATAGTAGGGATAAGTCTTGAGTGTGTGCATGTCTGTGTGTGTGATAGGTGTGTGTGTGTGCCTCTGCGTACATGTGTGTGCACAGGCGTGTGTGTTTACATGTGTCTGTGTGTGTGCCTCTGTGTATATGTGCGTGCACAGGCGTGTGTGTTTACATGTGTCTGTGTGTGCGTGTGCCTCTGTGTACATGTGCGTGCACAGGCGTGTGTGTTTACATGTGTCTGTGTGTGCGTGTGCCTCTGCGTACATGTGTGTGCACAGGCGTGTGTGTTTACATGTGTCTGTGTGCGTGTGCCTCTGTGTACATGTGTGTGCACAGGCGTGTGTGTTTACATGTGTCTGTGTGTGCGTGTGCCTCTGTGTACATGTGCGTGCACAGGCGTGTGTGTTTACATGTGTCTGTGTGTGCGTGTGCCTCTGTGTACATTTGCGTGCACAGGCGTGTGTGTTTATATGTGTCTGTGTGTGCGTGTGCCTCTGTGTACATGTGTGTGCACAGGCGTGTGTGTTTACATGTGTCTGTGTGTGCCTCTGTGTACATGTGTGTGCACAGGCGTGTGTGTTTACATGTGTCTGTGTGTGCGTGTGCCTCTGTGTACATGTGTGTGCACAGGCGTGTGTATTTACATGTGTCTGTGTGTGCGTGCATGCATGTATGTGTCTGTGTGTGCATGTGCATGCATGTATGCACGTGTGTGCCTGTATGTGCGTGGGTGTGGGTACATGTGCGTGCACGTGAGGGGTGAGGGAGTGTAGGAGAGCTGTGTGTACTCGGCACTCCCTCTTTCGACAACCTGAAACTGCTCTAGAAAACAGTCCATTGAAGGGAGAATGCCCCAGAGGCTTTCCGTCGAGCCCAGGGTGAAATGCTAAGCCCTCACCATGATCACCAGTCATTACGGTGACCCCCTGAAGCCCAGGGCCCCGGTCCCAGCTGCAGTGACTGACTTACTCCTCACCGGAGGCCTCCACCAGGCCCGCCCTCTCCCAGCTCCTCGAATGGTGGACTCCACTGTGGACTCAGCATTTATGTGCTACAACCTGACCCCAGCGTGGCGGCATGCGGAGATGGGGGTCTTTGGAAGGGACTAGTTGATGAGCGTGGAAGCCTCAGCAAGGGGGACAGGAGACAGTTGCTTTTCTCTCTAACTTTCCGCTAGCGGAAGAGACCTCGGCAGAACCAGCCCCTGCCGGCGGGCTGATCGGGGAGGCCAAGCCTCCAGACTGTGGCAAATAGGGTCTATTGTTTACGCCGTCTGTCTGGGCTGTTTTGTTAAAGCAGCCGAACGGGCTAAGACTGACTCTTCCTAACTCATCAGGCCTCAGCTCCAGCGTCTTCTCCCGGAGGCTTCCCTGCCCCAACTCCAGCGCCTGGTCACCAACCTCAGCACGCGCTTCACGGCCGGCCCGTGTGTGGTGACCCGAGACTCGTCCGCCGCGGGACTCCCACTCCCACGCAGGAGAGCTCTGTGGAGGGCGGGCTGGCCCCTCTCCGGGACAGAAAGGGGGCGAGGGCAGCCCTGCGGGGAGGTGGACTGTGGTGGGAACTTCCAATGACTCTGCTCCATGGAAACAGGCCGTGAGCCCGGGGATGGGGGGGGGGGGGGTGACACCGTGACCCGAAGTTGTCTGCCGCAGCAGAGACGGACAGGACCTCTACTTTCTAGCTGAGAATGGGAAAACGAATTTAGCAAGGGCTGCTGGAAGTTCATATCCAATATTTAAGTCTGAAAGAATGGACAATTCCTTTGACAAAACAAGCCAAATTGTATTAATTTGGGACACGACAAAACACGGCTTTCAGACGAAGTACAAACACCAGCTCGTTAGGTGCTCCCCTCACTCAGGAAAAACTGAGGTCATGCGGTCAGGTACCAGGGCCTCCAGGACTGATGGAGCGTCCCCTGCCCTCGCGGAGTTTCTGGTCTAGGAGGAGCAGACGGCAAGCACGGAGGAAGGCGCTCTGGCTGGTTTTCTCGCCCACGAGGTGGCCTGTTGAACTTCCGCAGTCCTGCTGGCGCTGACTGTGGGCCCATGCGTGGCAGGAGCAGAACCTGTCCTCGGTGCCTGCCTGCTCCAGCTGGCCGCTGTCCCCTCCCTGGGGCTGCAGCCATGGCTCGGGCCTAGGCCACGGTTTCAGCTCTGGCTGAGCAGAGGCACATCCCAGGCCAGTGGCGGGAGGTGGGCTCTGAGCCCATCTCCTCACCGTGCTGGTGGCCGTGCTCACAAAGCCCCCCCACGCTGCTCTCCTGGGCGTGCTGCACCCAGTGCCGGCACCGTGATGGTTCCTGTTCACAGTGGCAGCCCAACCCCGGACACAGCGAGGGCGGCCGCGCCGTTACTTTAATCCGAGGAGCTGCACCCCACCCCTCTCCAACTTCCCTGTGCTTTCTGGAGCCATCATTACTCAGGTGACACTGGGCCAGCAGCCAGTTGGGCATTGCAGTCCAGCTCTTCTGGGGAAGCAGCTAACAGTGCTCAGGTCACGCCTCCGTATCCCGGGAGTGAGAGGCTAAGACAGCTGGGGATGAAAATGGTTTTGGAGGCTCCCTGTGAGCACACAGCCCCCACTGCTCGCTGGGGACACCCGGGGCGTGTTGGTGCTCAGGGAACCCCTGGGACTCCGGCTGACATCGGTGTGAGGAAGTGTTGAGGGAGGTCCTCACGGGGCCGTGACTCACGGGGAGAGATGCCTTGGATGATGCCACTAGAGCTGGAGACGGCCCCCAGCCGTGGGGGTGGAAGGCAGTCCCGTCTTCCCGAGGAGGAAGTCGCAGGCGACAGTCCTCAGAGCTCACTGAACACCAGGATCTGAGCGAGGTTCGACGGGTCCTCCAGGCTCTTGACCATTTAGAGTTTAATTATTACTGTTTTGAAGGAAAACACAAAATGCCGTAGGGCCGGCAGCTCCGTGCGGAGGGGGACATGACTGCTCCCGTCCAGGTGCCATGGCGTTAATCCTCCAGAGTAGCCCGGTCACTCACGCGCCTCGCGGAGCCCAGAGCGACAGATGGAGAGAGAACAGGGCACAGAGACTGGAGACAGAGACGAGCATCTGGAGACAGGAGCCCCGTTACCGGAGAGCCCGCGGGGGCTGGGGAGACGCTGCCTCCAGGTATCACCTTCAACGTAGAGCTGCCTTGTGCGTAGAGGGTAGGGAAGGAGGGGCGCTGGGAGGAGAGGGAGGTTGACAGAGACGCAGGGAGGAGGGGAGGGGCAGGGAGGGCGAGGAGGGCAGCAGGCCTCCGGACACCCTTCCCGACCTCCACCTCGCTGAGGGCAGCACCTGACCTAGGAAGCCCCCCAGATACCGCGCGTCTATTGTGTTTCAGGTGACCTCAAGCTCTCGGACCCAAGCCCCCGCCACCCCCTGAGATCCTGCGAACGGGACACGCTCGTCTCGCCGCCGAAGCCACCGGCCGGCGAAGACACAGGCTTCCACCTGCGGGCGTGGGGCCCCCGGGTCTGGTTCCCAGGAGCCGCCCCGCCCGGGACGATGCGCCCTCACGTTCCATTCAGAGCGCCCTGCGCCCGAGACCAGCCCCTGCTCGCAGCCTGTTGCTGCCTGCCCTCCAGAAGCGAAAACATTACTAAATCTGCACCACGGGCGCGGCATGAAGGGCTTTATTGTTCCCAGGCCCGCTGACAGCACCCGTATTGTCTCCGCTGCGTGGGCCATGCAGCTAACGCGCCTGCTTGTTTAACCATTAACCAAGTGCGCAGCAGGTGAGTCACCGCTGAGGCCCGGCTCCCCAGCCTGTTCGGCAAGATCCGCGCCAGCCCCTCCCCTTCATCAAGATGGAGATCCTTTATTTCGGGCGGTAATTGCTACATGTGCTCACAAATGATTTATTGTTGTTGATGGCAGCTCACTCTCAGAAAGTTTGCCAAAGGGCGTGGATGGTCATTGATATGTACATGAAGGTGATAAACAAGGAACTGTATCCAATCGCTACCGGGGGTGATTAGCTGCCCCCTTGTTTCAGGCTGCGGGCACTGGGAGGGGCGCAGGCGCCCCGAGCGATCCGAGCATTCCTGTGCGCTGAGCACGGGCGCTCGAGGGGTTCTTAGACAAGTACGGTGATGCCAGGCGGTAATCTGGGGGCGATTAACAAAGACCCAGGCTCGGATTTCAAAGAGCAGTGCAGACACCCACGCTCTGGCACACTTCGCTGAGTCTGTGGGGCCGACGGTTTTGCATTTTCTCCTCTTAATTATGTCTCTCGTCCGAAAACTGGCTGTCGCAGGCCGAGGAGGCGCTGGCCTGTTATCTCGACAAGACGACACTTCCCTTAGCTTTGGGAACGGGCGTCCTACCCCGTCTGCCCTGACTGGACAGCTCACGTTGGGCTGGACACGGCAGGACAGGCGTTCTTGGGGCAGGTGTGCGCAGTTTGCAGGTGGTAAGGACAGAGCCTGCAGCCCCCGCACGCGCTCAGTGAAAACTCCAAAAAGAGAATCAAGCTCCCTCGGGCAGAGTTTCCTGATGACTTTCTTTCAAAAGACCTTTCAACTCAACACCCGTCTGTGAGTGAGGAAGACACAGAACGCTGCTTCAACATCAGTATGCTGATTTAATGACGAAGAAGCAGAACACCCAGTTTGCTGATGTAAGGACACTTAGGGTCACTCTGCTCAGTATGCTCTGGAAGCAATGACCGGTCCCGCCGGCGCTTCGGGACGATGCAAAACAGAATTGCACAGTCTGAACCTAAGAGGGCTTGTAGCACACACTCGAATTTTACACCTAGAAGTAAATGTAGCTCTTCCCTCCCAACCTACCGGTTCCACGTGTGAGGAAACTGAGGCCCACAGGTGCTCAGCGTCTCGTGTGGGGGCCACGGCCAGGGAGTAAATGACAGACCCAGGGAAGCGGGGCTCAGCGCCCAGCGCTCCTCACTGCTGGCCCCACCTCGACACTGGGGATGTTCACCTGCTCTCTTTCCTACAGCACACGCTAAATCACCATTTCCGATAAGGACGCCTCAACTTGCTTCCGAAAAATAAGTGGGAATACAAGACAATGCTCTCTACATCAGAGAAGGATGAGTTATCTTGGCTCATTCCCAGGACTTGAAACGTCAGTCCTCGCCGAACGGGACTCTTCAGACACGAGCATGCCCGGGCCGCCTGGCTTCTGAGCCGGGCGCTGACCGGCTCCCAGGTCGCTGCTGTCTGTGCCCTCTTGTTTTATGAGCTGCACCGGGACGCAGGCACACATCCCCAGAGCTTAGGCCGTTTCCATCTTCCTCCCGTGTGTGCCGGAGACAGGAGGGTTCTTTCTCCACATGGGCCCATGAGGAACTCGAGCCCTAGAGACTCAAGGGACTCATCGGAAGTCCATCATCACGAGAGGAGGAGGGTCGGTTCCAAGATCCATATCTCTGGACTGCCTGGAGGAGGGTCCCCACTTCTAACCAAGTATTAGTTCTGTTTTTGTAGGGTATCTGGGATTTGCGTGAATCTGGTAAGACACATAGACACAGTATGGCTGCCCTGAGGAAGAAGTGTTTATGCTCACAGCTCCCTGGACACAGGAGGTAGATTGTACCATGGCGGGGGGGGGGGGGGGGGGGGAAACACAGGTGGAGGCCCCAGGGACAGTCAGGGGGCCCCAGGGAAGGTCAGGAGGCCCCAGGGATGGTCAGGAGGGAGCAAGAACAGGAGAAAACGTGGCAAGACCCTTGATTGTGGGTTTTGTGGGGAGGAAAAGAAGGTAAGCGGACTCAGGACAGGCGGGTGTGAGTGATTTCAGCGGGTCTGGAGCACAGGGGCATCCCTAGCTGTCTGGTGCCTGCCCTGAGGTGATTAGGGCCACGGGATCATGGTCTGGAATGTTCAAGCTCAAAGAAGAGGGCGCCTGGGTGCGAGCTCTGATCCCACCAGTTAGCGTGCGGAAGGCCTTGCACAGACGAGCTGTTGGCGGTCGCTGGCCGTTAGCCAGCCCGGGGAAAGGCAGCTCCTCCAGGGTCAGCAGCGCCCAAGGTGGCAAGACATCAAATACAGAAACTAGGATATGTGGTTATTGCAGTTCCCATGATCCCAAGATGCCCTGACTCTGCCGCTGAATGTTCCCGTCTCAGAGGGCGAGTGTGGGATGCCCCCTGGAGCCCGGCTCCCCCTGGAGCCATGGGCTTTGCCTCCTCCCGCGACTCCCCGCCCTCGAGGCTGATGTGGCCGTGCCGGTTCTCCTCTGGACGCGCGGTGTCTCAGCCTTCCTCACAGGGACCGGTGAGTGGAGGGATCCGCGCTTTGGGGGACCGCGTGTGAGGGCAGAACACGGGCCCCTGGAGCTGGAGGAGTTTGTAAGACTGCAAAGGTGCTTCAGACGCCACGACAAAGGGAGGAGACAGTGAGCAAAGGCCTGGGGCCGCAAGGCGGGGAGCAGGGAAGCTTAAGAAAGGCCTACATCTAAGTGGTGGAAAGTCGCTTCTTTCGTACACACAATCCCACTGACCCACCGCATGCCTCCCCAGAGTCAGCGAAGGGAACTGCGGCCGGAAACAAAGAGCCCGGGTGTGCACGACCGACCGGGGCCCGGCTGCAGGAGCAGATGCCCAGCCAGCCTGGGAGTCGGGAGAGTGAGCCTCGGGGCTGGCGGGCAGCGGGCTCGTCCCGGCCCCGGAGGCAGAGACAGCCTAGCCCACCGCCCGGACAGCTGGGGACAGACACACCCCGAAGACGGGCTGGCAGTCCAGAAGTCCGAGGACCCCCTTTCCTCCCGCTCTTCTCTGTGCGAGTGGAGAAGGCCTTCCTTCCTCTGGACGTTTCTACAGACCAGCAGTCACTGACTCTGCAGACGTGCTCTCTGCTCAAGTTCTTGTCATTCCCGGACTTGCAGAGAAAGTAGGGGAGAAGCCAGCAGCCCCCACCGCCAGGGCTGGTTCCCTGCGGCCGGGGGTGGGGTGGGGGCAGATGACCTCACACTGACCGGCTCGCCATTGTGAGCACCATGTCCCTGGGCCAGGGGCCCAGGCATGGGGAGCTGGGTCCTCACGCGGGGGTCTTAGCAGGCTGAAGTCCGACCGCTGCCTTCTCGCCAGGGGGAGCCCAAGGAGCGAAAGCCCTGCTTCCAGGCTGCTCGGGACCTTGTGTTCCTGGGACCAGGGCCCTCCGCCCCAGAGGCCACCTCCCCCCGCCCCCGCCCCCTGGCACAGTTCATCCTCCAGGCACAGAGTGGGACAGAGTCACTGCTCCCCATGAAGGACCCAGGCCCTCTCCTACGGCTCTTGTCTGGTTAGGTCAAGCCCACAGGATCCATCCTTTCTTTCTTTCTTTCTTTCTTTCTTTCTTTCTTTCTTTCTTTCTTTTTAATTTTTTTAATATTTATTTTATTTTTTGAGAGACAGAGAGAGACAGAGCACAAATGGGGGAAGTGCAGAGAGAGAGAGAGGGAGACACAGAACCCGAAGCAGCCTCCAGGCTCCGAGCTGTCAGCACAGAGCCCGACAGAGGGCTCGAACTCACAAACCAAGAGATCGTGACCTGAGCCGAAGTCAGAGGCTTAACTCACTGAGCCACCCAGGTGCCCAGGATAGTTCCTCTTTTAATTAACTAAAAACATCAATTGATTTGGAACCTTAATTATAGATGCAAATCTCTTCATCTTGGCCCTACGTTCTGGGCTGAAATGTGTCCCCTCAAAATTCATCCACTGAATTCCTAGCCCCCAGGTCTTGAGAAGGTGACTGTACTTGGAGACAGGTGATTAAGGTAACGTGAAACCCTAGTGGTGGCCCTGGCCCAGTCTGACCAGTGTCCTTATAAGAAGAGGGACACAGATGTGCCCAGAGGAAAGACCAGAAGAGTCACAGGGAGGAGCTGTCTACGTGTCGCAGAGAGAGGACTCGGGAGAAACCAGCCTGTCCACACCTTGATGGTGGACACCCAGCCTCCGGGATGTGGGAAAATAGCGTCTCCTGCTCAAGCCCCTTGCGTATGGCGGTCTTTATTCTGGCGGCCCCAGCGGACCAGTGAGCTGCACAGGGATGACTTTTCGTGGAGGTGAAGTCGCATCAGACTCACACACAAGGAGGGGGTCATGCCAGGTGCACAGAGCAGGCAGCACGGATCAGGGGCCCGTCCCGGACTCCCCCACCTCACCACCAGGAGCCCCCAAGTACCCGTAGCTGCATCAGGTGGTCCCCAAGCCTGGCTCTTCCGAGGTCAGTCCCCTCGATCCAGAACCCCCTTCTCTCCCTTCCCTCTTACAGCTCTGTGGAAACTTGACCACCAGCCTCTCTTGCTCTGACATCACCCCCAGGTGCAAGCCGTGGCCACCACGGGCTGCGACTTTGGTCACTACTGGAGGCAAGGATGCCAAGAAAATTCCAAGGCAGCTCTCGGCGTTGAAAACAGACACCTCTCTGGTGAGCACAGGGGGGGTTATGTGGTATGTGCTGATTGCCAAGTGCAGCCTGGTGTCTGGGGCGGGGGGGGTCCTACAGGTTGCTGAAGTAAGGCGTGCAAGGGTTAAGCAACATTTTGCAAGACAATGGAGTCATTTGAGAAGACTGGAACAGAGAAGACAAAATCTGAGTTTCAGTGAGGCTTAGACTCCTGCGGCTCTCCCCGGCAAGCACCAACGCAGCCAGCGTGCCCAGGGGCGGGTGGCCCGGGCGCAGAGCACCCCCGGGACACACACCCGCAGTGAGCCTCTGGGCGCATGTCAGGAGGTGTGGGATGCCCTCGACACTCAAAGACGCCCGGGATGACCAGATGTCACCCAGGGGCCACTTAGTAGCCACGTGCGTGCCAGTGACTGTGCCTGCAGACCGTGGATCTGCAGGGCACTGGAACAACGATGGGGAGAAGGCGTCACCCCAGAGATGTGGCAAGGGACCCCCTGCTACCCGCCCTGGCTCGGTGAAGACACGGAGACCCTCCAATGCCCAGGGAGCACAGGGCCACAGTGCCCTGCCTGCGTGGGTATCGGAAGAAAGCGTGTTTCAGAGGAAAGGGGTGCACTTGCCCAGTGGTCAGCCTGACACACAGAACGGTGCTCCCGGGGCTCCCTGTCTGCTGGCTTCCGCCGCGGGGCCCCTAAGGGTGCAGTCGGACGTAAGGCGCAGGATCAAGCAGTCAAATAGCGTCTCCAGGCTGTCCAGTCCCGGGGTGACGGCTTCGCGACACTGGCAGGTGAGAACCTCTAAGAGGAGGCCCTGGACGGTAGAAAGAGAGAACATCAGAGTGAGGGGAGGGGGTGATCGGGGGGCAGACACCGCGTGCACGGCTTGGGCAGCTCCCGGGACGCATGACAGAAGGAGCCGCTCTCGGCCCCCGGCGGAACCCGTGTGCTGGGAACTGGGGAGGGCTGATGACAACCGGGACTGACCCTCAGCCGGCCCCTGGGACCTGCGGAGGCTCTGGGGCGGTCAAGGCAGCGCGTCCTGCGTGGTAATCCAGGGCTCGCGTGCAGACAGGCCAGCGTCCCCGGGAGTGTCCTGACGGCCGTGATTAAGAAATGCCTCCCGCCCAGCGCTGCCTGAACACGTGGCACCGGCTGGTGGGGGAGATAAGCGTGAAGATTTATCTGCACGTGTGGGCAAAGCACATCCAGTGCACGCTTGTTCACTGTGCTCAGATACCTGGGAGATAGCGGCTCTGCAAGGAGATGGATAGATACCCTCTCTCCGCTGCTGCCCGTGGTTCCCTTCATCTCCCTGGGCTGGACAAGGACAGGGGCCTGCGCCCGGGCTCACCGGCCAGGGCTGGCCACAGCGATCTTCTTGCCGGAGCTGAGAATGACCTCTCTCCGCTCGTTGCTACCAGTCAGATCTTCCTAAAGCACTGAGCTCATCAAAGAACTGCCCCCCATAAGGCCTTGGGCATCTCCCGGCAAGTAGGTAAGATTATCCCCGAGCCCTGCCTGCGGCCACTCCAGCCATGCAGCTAGACGTTCCTCCACGGAGACCCCCCTCCTCGGCCGCCCGAAATGCCCTGTGTGTGTTCCCAGACCCAGGCTTCTGAGTCTGTGCCTTCTATCACCCGAAGAAGCCACGTGCTCTCGTAAAACACTCCCAGCCACCCCGAGTGCTGACTCTGTTTCCTCGTCCTTCCAGACACTTTCCCAGATCCTTCCACATATGACTCCACTGAACAGCCAGTAGGACCCTTGTTTACGTATATGGACACGTGCTGTCTTGACTTCTTCCTGCACTGACTCATTTGCTTGGGTCTTCTCTCCTAATCTAAATGATCAACGTGCACTCAACTCAGACTGTGCATAATATACCCTGTGTTGTGATTCGGTCACAAGGCCCCACCATGCTGGAGGTACTTCTGAGCACAGCAGGTGGCTAATAGATAAGGACTGAATCAGTGTAGTTTTGATGAGACTCAAAAATCTATCCGTCACCCTGTTAGCAGACTGCATCCCATGACAGGACCCTAAGCTTCCAAGAAGATGCTAGAATCCACCCCGGGGACTTAGGTTAGTAGGAAGCAGTCTTTGGAGACTTACAGAATTTTGGCAAAGTCCCAAATAACCCAGACCAGTTCCCTATGGTAAAGACCCCTGGGTGGTCAGAGATTGCATTCACTATAAATTATTTCCAACAGATACACAGGTATCTGTTAAAAAGCACGGCTATTAGAAAAGAAATAATTTCCATAGAAACTTGGAGCTTTCTCCTGGCTTGTTTTCCTGACATTTCCTACCTCTCTCTCACTGGATCCTATCCTAAGAAATAATGGATAGGGCCCCACGGGGTGGCATGGCTCCCTAACATGGCCCCACCAAAGGGGAGTGAGTGTGGGGGCTCACCCTGCCCTAACGGGAACAGAGTTTCTACACTTCTAACTGCCCCTCCCTGTCATCTGTCGTCTGCCCCACGCAGGCCTGATGGACACAGGGCCGCAGCATTCCCTGCAAGGTTCCCCGGGCCGGGATGGGCCCCATCCCGCCAGCAATGTGCTCATCTGCCGTTGGCACCCAGGAAGTCCAGGAGCCACAATCGTGCCTGTCCGTGCTGCCCTGAGGCACAGTGACAGAGAGGGGCCACTGGGGGCCCCCCTGAGGCGGGAGAATCAGGTGTGTCTTATTCCTGTGTCCCTGTTCACCATTACTCGAAACGTGGACAAGCGCTCTCCTTTCCCACAAATACTGTCTTTCTGCCATTGATTACAATCCTCCCAGCACCCAAGGCAGGACAATGGTGTAGGACTCACAGGTGAACACACTTGTATGAGAGTGTATGCGCTCCACTAAGACCCTTACTGGCCACGTCAAGGGACAGAAGGTGTAAAGATTGCCGGATCTGGGCAGCAACTCTGGGACCGTGAGTCTGGACCCTTGCCTGGTGTGGTGGCTCACCCACGCTGTCCCTTGTCTCTACTCACAGACTAACTCACAGATTGTCGCCAGTCTCGACTGTCCAGGCTGCCACAACTCTTTCTGAGTGCCACCCTTTATGTAATCCTGCCGTTTGCATGCGTCCCGCGTGGACCGGAGTCCCCTCGGTGGGACAGGGGCCTCTGCCTTCAGTGTAACTCTCTACGCCTCGTCCTGGAAGCAGACACAACACATCCCTGTTGACAGAGTTGGCTTTGCAGCCCCAGAGGCCCCCCAGGCATTCACCTGAAAGGGCCGCATCCCTCCTTTCCGGTAGGTCTGTCATCTGCCATTCTTGTTTTAAGTTTTTTAATGTTTTTGTTTATTTTTGAGACAGAGAGAGACAGAGCACGAGCAGGGAAGGGGCAGAGAGAGGGGGAGACATAGAATCAGAAGCAGGCTCCAGGCTCTGAACTGTCAGCACAGAGCCTAAAGCAGGGCTTGAACCCATGAACTGTGAGATCATAATCTGAGCCAAAGTCAGACGCTCAACCGACTGAGCCACCCAGGCGCCCCTGTCACCTGCCATTCTTTCCCAAAAGGTCCCCTTAGAGTCTCCCTGTGGTTGACACGAATGCAACACGTTTGTCGTGTCAGAACCATAGCTAACAAGACAGAGTCCCTTGAAGGACGCCTGAGCCCACACCGGCATCAGAAGCAGCCTCAGGGGACAACGGTGGCCCTTCTGTGCAAGCCGGCATCTCACCTAAGCACGGACCCCAGGGCCCCGCCCCGCTTTGATTCACCCTCCCCCGCCCCAGTAGACAGCATGTGCCCTGTCCCACACAACACAGTTAATGCGACAAAGAGGAGGCTGCTGTTTCTTTATAGTAGAACTATCTAGAAGGGACAGCATCGTTACCATAAAGGAAGGGGAAGCTGCAGGTAAGGGGTCCTTCTGTCTGGCTGTTCTCCCCCAAACCCCACACCAGGTGACGGGAACCCGGGCAGTCTGTGGGCCCCCTTGCCGGCCCCTCCTCCAGAGGGGATAAATCACGCCCTTTCCCACCATTCACACATCAGATATGATGTTAGCACTTTCACACATCAAAAAATTCAAGCAACTGAGACCACAAGACCTTTGAAGACAGTGAAATTAAAAGAGCACTTTGGAAACTTCTCAGCTGCCTACATCACAATCAGAAGGAGCTCAAGGGATGTGACACGACGTCTGCACAGGGGTCGTGTGGGGAAAGGTCATTCAGCCCGACGTGCCCTAGGCCACGCGGTATGTCACCGAGGAATGGGACCCCAGACTGTTGATGTGCATTCTTCCTGTGCTGTGCATTCCAAGACAGTCTGAATAACCTCCTTTCTACAGGAGGGATTGCCAATAGGACAGCCACCCTGTATTCAGGCATAGGTGCCCCTGGGCAAGCAAGACGGAAGGAAGTGAGCCCTTGGTTTCTTTGGACTGAAATCAGAGTTAAACCACAGTGTTGCTCTTGGGGTGTTTTGTTTGTTTGTTTTTAATAATTTTATTTCTTCCAGGTTCAAAAGACTTCTTGGGGTAAAGAGCTCTCCAGACCTCATTATTATGACCGCAGCTCACTTAGCATCAAAATATGAAAAATACGTCACATTTTTAAAGGGCCAAGTTCATGGCAGGAAATGCTAATTAGGGTGGAAACTGGGTCTAAGTGATTCCAACTGTAGCCAGGCTATTTTTTTTCTCTTAGTTCCCAAAAGAAAAGATACCACCAATATCACCTACCCTCACGTGTCCACACTTTTTATGATATTCCGAATTACTCAGGCAGAAGCGGGCACCATCATCTTAAGCCTACACACGCAAGCCACGGGCGGGAAACCAGAGGAAAGAGGACGTAGTCTTGCTCGGGGTCTTTACTAGACGGTTGTCATATTTTTAATCTCAATATTTCCTCTAATAAATAAGACATCCCCAGAGATGGCAAAGTTTCTCCAAACCAATGCTTTCGAACACTGAAAAGCAGCTTTGAGGCCTGGCCTCTGCATGGATGTTGACATGCCCACTCTCATCCGTGAGGCATCCCAGAGGCTCAGCGTTGCCTCCAGGACTGAGAGGGCTCTGTAGGTGGTCGGAGCAGAGAATGAGGAAAGTCAGAGCCCAGGGTGAAGACATAGAAGGTCCCGGATTCCCGGGACCCCTGCAGAAAACACGGGAAGGAAGCTTCCTATCAGAAAGGGCCTGGTTCTTCTTGTCTACGGTCGGCCTCTGTGTAGCATCCCAGACAGGGCCTGACCTGCGGCGGATTGGGTCTCCCCCACGAAAGTTACGTTCAAGTTCTAACCCCAGGAACCTTCTTGGAGTTGGGGCTCTGCAGATGCCATTAGTTAAGAGCATATCACACAGGGACAGGGTGGGTCCTAATCCAGCTTGCTGGTGTTCTTATAAAGAGGAAAAGAAAGATGGACCGAGGACAGAGAGCAGAAGGGCACGTGCCACAGAGGCCGAGATGGGAGCAATGAGTCTACAAACCAAGGGACCACCAAACAGAGCTAGGAACCACCAGGAGCCGGAGGGAGGAGCAGGGAGCCTCCCCTGGAGCCTTCAGAGAGAGCGTGGCCCGAGACGGCCTGATGGCAGACTTCTGGCCTCTAGACTGTGACAACGAGTCCTGTCGTTTGGAGCCAGGCCGCCTTCGGTCACTGGTTTCTGCAGACAGAGGCAACTGCCACAGGTCAGTTCCAGAAACCTTCTGCACGAGATCTTTCCTGCCCTGGCTGGGTCCTCTGGGTCATTCCCTCCCCTGCACCAGATTTGCTCTCCTGGAAGCCCATGGTACGAGGAAGGGCCCCAACAGGTGCTGGTGCAAGGACAGCATCCATCACGGTTCCCGAAACCACTCTGACAGATGACGGGAGGACAGCAGTCTCGCGGTTTCGGTGTCCAAGCTGGCGGGTCCTGATGCCAGACGAAGGAGTGCGGCACAGCGCAGCTGTGTGGGAAACATGGTTTTTAAATAAGTGGGGTTTGTCGATTCTCTCCCTGCCAGAACCAGCCTCTTTATTTCGGAAAACAGCACTCGGGCTTTGCTCAGATTTACCTCCCAGTGTTTCCCCCACGCTTTTAAAAGGAAATGAGTGCGGAACCCGGGCAGCTGTCCCCAGACACCAGCTCACAACCACGGAGCAGGAGAGGGCTTCCGGCTCGTCCGCCTCCACGGGGCGAGCCTGGAAACACGCTCGGAAGGCTGTGGCACCGCCCGGGGCAGCCTGACTTCTGTGCGTCCGAGCCCCCACGTGGGATCGACTTTTCCCAGGGCCCCGGGCGGCCGCATTCCCGGCCGCCTCCCTCTCTCTGCAGGGCCTTGCAAGGTCCCCAGGAGCAGGCAGGGTCGTTTCAGGAGGCTCAGGTCAGGTGGAGTGCTAGTGGGGCAGCCTGGGGTCAGGATGATCCGGGCGGGGACAGGGGGCAGGGAGCCAGCATATTGTTCCCAGTGCGAGCCTTTCTCGGGCCCGATGTGTCTTCGGCCCTGGAATTCGGCTCCCCCGCCTCGCACGGGGAGTGTTGCTAGGGCGCACAGGGCAAATCGAGGCAAATTTGAGGCCCAGTCATGAAAGCGGTAGGTCTATTGTTCCTGGTTGTGTAATTGGTGATCAAGGAGGCCGTAAAACGGCGGCCGCAAAGGGCGGGGCATTGAAGGGGGCCTGTCCCCAGGCAGGCAGCTATGTGGAACAGCCACCTTCACCCTCCCGTGAACCAGGGTTTATGGAAAGGCCTGATGGCCGCCTCTTGTCTCGCCTCCGGGAGGAGGCGGGCGCAAGAAGAAGGGGAAAATCAAAACTAAAGAGAATTAATGAGCCTTCACATATTGTCCTGTTTCTTTTGTTGTTAAAAAAAAACCTCTGGGTGAAAACGAAGAAGTCAGAGGACAGTGTCTGGAGAAGAAACCATTAATATCAGGCTGTAAATCCCACAAAACATTAACTTCATTACATGGCAATCACTCCGTAATTGGCAGGAGGAAATCCCGCCTCTCGTCGCTTACCGTTTGTGTGGGAGTCAGCACCTCTGCTTCTGGCAAAGGTCACACCCCAATGACAGGTCCCGGTGAGTGTGACATGAGGGCATGTGACTCTCTTTGCCAGTACCCACGGCATCGGGCACTCAGGTGTCTGGGTTTTTCTCCGGGTTTCACATGAGACCTGCTATAACTTGGGAACAATGTGATGCATGGGTGTGTGTGTGCAAATGTGCGTGGGGGTGTGCACATGTGTGGGTGTGTGAGCGTGCATGGGAGTGTGGGGTGTGTGTGCATTGTGAGGGTGTGAGTGTGCATGGGTGTGTGTGCACATGTGGGGGTGTGCATATGTGCAGGGGGTGTGCATATGTGCGGGGGGGGCACATGTGTGGGTGTGTGTGCCCATGTGTGGGTGTGTGTGCCCATGTGTGGGTGTGTGAGCATGCATGGGAGTGTGGGGGGTGTGTGCATTGTGAGGGTGTGAGTGTGCATGGGTGTGTGTGCATATGTGGGGGTGTGCATATGTGCAGGGGGTGTTCACATGTGTGGGTGTGCACACGTGTGGATGTGTGTGCCCATGTGTTCATGTGTGAGCGTGCATGGGATAGTGTCCACATGTGGGGGGTGTGAGCGTGCATGGGAGTGTGGGGGGGTGTGCATTGTGAGGGTGTGAGTGTGCATGGGTGTGTGTGCACATGTGGGGGTGTGCATATGTGCAGGGGGTGTGCATATGTGCGGGGGGGTGTGCCCATGTGTGGGTGTGCGTGCCCATGTGTGCGGGTGTATGCCCATGTGTTCATGTGTGAGCGTGCATGGGAGTGTGTCCACATGTGGGGGGTGTGAGCATGCATGGGAGTGTGGGGGGGTGTGCATTGTGAGGGTGTGAGTGTGCATGGGTGTGTGTGCACATGTGGGGGTGTGCATATGTGCAGGGGGTGTGCATATGTGCGGGGGGGTGTGCACATGTGTGTGTGTGTGTGCCCATGTGTGCGGGTGTATGCCCATGTGTTCATGTGTGAGCGTGCATGGGAGTGTGTCCACATGTGGGGGGTGTGAGCATGCATGGGAGTGTGGGGGGTGTGCATTGTGAGGGTGTGAGTGTGCATGGGTGTGTGTGCACATGTGGGGGGTGTGCATATGTGCAGGGGGTGTGCATATGTGCGGGGGGATGTGCACATGTGTGGGTGTGTGTGCCCATGTGGGGGTGTGCACATCTGTGGGTGTGCACATGTGTGGGTGTGTGTGCCCATGTGTTCGTGTGTGAGCATGCATGGGAGTGTGTCCACATGTGGGGGGTGTGAGTGTGCATGGGAGTGTGGGGGGGTGTGCATTGTGAGGGTGTGAGTGTGCATGGGTGTGTGTGCACATGTGCAGGTGTGTGAGTGTGCATGGGTGTGTATGCACATGTGGGGGTGTACATATGTGCGGGGAGGTGTGAGCATGTGCGAGGGTGTGTGCACATGTGTGGGTGTGTGAGCGTGCATGGGTGTGTGTGCACACGTGTGGATGTGTGTGCCCATGTGTTCATGTGTGAGCGTGCATGGGAGTGTGTGCACATGTGGGGGGTGTGAGCGTGCATGGGAGTGTGTGCACATGTGGGGGGTGTGAGCGTGCATAGGAATGTGGGATGTGCATTGTGAGGGTGTGAGTGTGCATGGGTATGTGTGCACATGTGGGGTGTGCATATGTGCGGGGGGTGTGTATAGGTGTGGGTGTGTGCACATGAGCAAGGGTGTGTGCAAATGTGTGTGACACACATGTGTGTATATATGCATGCCTGTGTGTGGGCGGCTCAGGGGTGTGTGTGGATGCCCTGGGTGTGTGCACGGATGCACGCCTGTCTCTGGGGCACGTTTACTCTTTCAGGAGTCTTTCTCAGTGACGCGGTAGAAGTCACCGTGGGAGCTGACCCTGTCAAAGCACGGGGCCGTCCTGTTTGAAAACAGTCCACAAGGGCAATTAGTGCCCAGTGCGCCCTGCCCCTGCAGCCGTCTCGGAACCCTGGGTGCGCCCGTGAGCAGGAAGTCCTTGCCCCGCACGGGCCAGGGGGCCAGCGGGGACGCCGTGGTGAGGAGCACCTCCCCTGCCCGCCACCCTCCTCTCACGGCAGGAGACCCTCCACGCCCGCCCGCGCCTGCAGGGCGGTGGCAGGGCCACACGTGCGGCTGAGTTTGACCCCAGCGTGTGCCGCTTTTCACTTGCGATCGAGGCTGTCATCTCAAAAGCGCCACGTTTCCGAGCACCCAGAGACGTTGAGCTTTAAAACACCAGCTGCCCTGGCCGGGAACGCCTGTCGGCCTGCACACGGCCAACAGCCCAGCGCCCACTCCTTTTCAGAACAAGAAGCCCCTCCCCTCGGGCAAACTCTCCTCTCCCTGACCCCCGCCCGGAGACAGGAACTCAAAATCCCCTCCGTGTTCGTGTCGTGGGGGGCCACGTTTCTCCGAGGGGGTCTTGCAGGTGGCACTGGGCTCGGCCACACCTGGCGGAGCCCCTCTTAGCAGGTGCGTGTGGCCCGGAAGGCGAGACGGGTGAAACGTGCGAATGCTGCCTGCTGAGAAGAGCCGGCTTGGGCTGGCACGTGGGCCACTCCACACGGACACACACGCGTGTGCATGTGCACACGCGGGCCACACACATGCACGTGCTCACGCGGGCCGCACACGTGTTTGCATGTACACACAGGAAGCATACACGTGTCTGTATGCACACACAAAGCACGCGTGTGTACATGCACATGCTCACGTGTGCACATACCCCAAACATGCACGTGCACACACCACACACACACATGCACACACACCATACACACGCATGCACACACATCACACACACGGAAAACACATATGCACCACACATGCACATGCACACACCACACACATGTATACACATGTACACTTAACACACACACGTATACCCACAATACACCACACACACACACACACACACCAGTACACAAACGACATATCACACACATGCACACATACACAGACACAAATGCACACCCACACCATAGTACTCACCACATACATATGCACACATGTGCAAACACCCCTCCCCCAGAGTGATGTATCAATGGATAAAATCCTATAAAATAAAACGCTATCAGAAAGCCTCATAAGAGAATTTGAAAAGGGGGTTCAGGCAGTGGTGTGGACCCCATGGTTACAGCAATTCTGCTTCAAACACATAGACATGTTTTGTAAGGTACAATTTTTAAAAAATTTTTAACATTCATGGTTTCACAGAACAAAAGGGTAGGAAGAACACCTCTGCCTCGTATTTAAACATCCTGTGAGCTTATGATTAGTTTGAAATAAAAAGGTTGCTTTTAAGTATACAGCTGAGCTCAAATGGCACATCTCCCAGTGCCCGGGAATTTTTTTTTTAAGTGAGCTGAGATGAACCCATAGACTGCCATCACGGTGACCTGTCACCTGGCGTGGGTGCTGGCTGGGGGCCGGCTGGCCTTCAACAGCCCCCAGGCACCCTGACTTCGGGCCAGGGAGGCCAGGCGTTGCAAAGACTCATAACTCAGCAGCCGCTGCTGCTTCCTTGTAAGGCAGCGTGAGGAATCGGACCCAGTGTTCAGGGACGTAGCACGGAGGCTGCTGACCTGCTTAGGAAGAGGAAACTGTCTCTTAAAATCACAGGCACTCCGGGCCTGTCCCGCAAAACGCAGGGGTTGGCACTTTCCTTACCTCGGGCGTGAATATCCAGGGCTGGTCCAGAGCCCAGACCCCAGGGGAACCAATGAGATGTTCCTCCGGGCCAACCGAGCTCCAACCAAAGAGAGAAACAAAACAGGAAGGGAAAAAAAGAAACGCTAAGCCGCGACATGCCGAAGCTCCCCCAAGAGCTGCAAATATCGTAACAATCCCGGAGATATGATGGAATCAGTATGCCCAACATTCTCAAAAAGGGAAAGCGGTAGCGAGCACCTCGAAAAGTGACACCAAGGGGCGCCTGGGGGACTCAGTCGGTGGAGCGTCCGACTTCGGCTCAGGTCATGATCTCACAGCTCGTGAGTTCGAGCCCCGCCTCGGGCTCTGTGCTGACGGCTCGGAGCCTGGAGCCTGCTTCGGATTCTGTGTCTTCCTCTCTCTGCCCCTAACCCACTTGCATTCTGTCTCTGTCTCTCTCTAAAATAAACATTAAAAATACATTTAAAAAAAAGAGAAAGAAAAGTGACACGAGAGCTGCCACGTGGCCCAGAAAGTGCTCTTCTGGCTACGTGTCCCCAAAACAGACGCCTGTGTGCTCACGGCCGTGGTCGCGCCACCCACAATAGCCAAAAGGCGGACACGGTCAGCGTGCGTGGACACAGCATGGCCCCCCACGCAGCGGAACAGCATTCAGCCTTGAAAGGGAAAGGACTTCCAACATGCGCCACGACAGGGATGAAACTCGAGGACATCGTGCTGAGTGAAATAAGCCAGACATGCAAGCCCAAATGTTGTAAGATTTCACTTCCGGACAATATCTGGAGAGCCTCGAGGCTGTTCAGGGCGGGAGGAGGCATGCTTTCATTCCGGGAAGGTGACAAGGCTCTGCGGACGCCTCGCGGGGACAGTCACTCAACAGTGTGAATGGACTTCGTGCCGCTGAACTGTGCGCTTAGAAAGGCTAACGCGACAAATCTCGTGACACGTCTATTTTAACACGTCTTTTAAAAAGTTCTCAGGGATTAGAAGAGGACGAACGGAAAGTGCTGTAAGGTGAGAACCCCGCACCGGCGGAAGTCGGAGGCTCTGAGCAGGACGACGTTCACACGGGAAGAGAGAATGGGGGTGACCCTCGTTCCTGAAATCACGGGTGCGCCATGCACCATGTGGACGAGAGGAGCTGCCCCAGAGGTTGGATGCGCTCGGTGCTCCACACACACCACCTCGTGCTCCCACGAACCCCGTGAGGTCGGTGCGGTTACCGTCCCCGGTTCACCACACCGGGAGGGGCACGGCCCCCGGCCCCCGCATCCAGCTGGCGCTCTCAGATGTGCATCTTTCAGCCCCTTTGGGCACAAGCGTCCTGGCCACTGATCTGTAAGGAGAGATGGAAAATGGAATGATTTGCTGGGGACCAGAGGCTGCCCCGGGGGGCAAAGTGGGAAGAGAGTGCAGGTGTCGCGAGCCCTGGAACAGGCTTCCTTCAACCCAGATCTGCCCTCTCGAACCCTCCCCGATCCGAGATTCACAGCGGCTGGAAAGATGTCTGCCAACCCCAGGGCAGGGTGCCTCCCTCGGGTCTGTGTGATGGGGCCACGGAGGGTGAGCCCGGAGATGCCGTGACAAATCACCACTAACTGGGGGCTCCACGCCGTGGAAACCCTTGTCCTCACAGTTCTGGGAGCCAGACATCCGGATCCAGGCGTGGACAGCGTCACAGTCCTCTGAAGTGTCTGGAACATGATTCCTCCTTGCTACTTCCTGCCTCTGGAGGCACCGGGCAGCCCTGGGGCGTGGCCTCATCCCTCCTATCCTGCCACCATGGCCACACGGTCTCCAGTCTTCTCGGGGTCTCCGGTGGCCGTCTGCACAGGATGGGGAGCCATGGCTCTTCTCGGGGCCACACTTTGTACCTCACCCTTTGGGTCCTGCAGGGACCTGAGTCGACCTGAGGTCTGGAAGCCCAGGCAGCTGATGACACGAGGGGAACAAGGAGAGGCTACCTCGGGGGCCATCACGCTCTGTCCTCAGGCCAGGCAGGTTTGCTCCTCAGACGGGGTGAGCTGGTGCTTCCACGAGCAGAGTCGACTCATCAGCATCAGGGACCTGGCTGCACAGCACCGGCGGGGCTCTTCACACATCCCCGCTCCAATCTCGGGGCCCCACTCCTTTCCAGCCCCATGCCGTCGCCTTGACCGGGGGCGCCCTGAGGTGAGGACTTCAAACCTCATTGCAGTTTAGTCACCCACTGGACGAAACCCAGTTTGCCTTTCGGAAGCGTCAGGCCCACGGCTACGGGAGGAAAAGTTTCTTTCGGGGAAGACAGAAACTTCCAGGTCTCCTGTGTACAGCTGAGCTCATTCTTCCCCACGTTCTGCACAAAGCTGGGAGCGACCAGCCAATCTCATTGCACCCGTTACCTTGACCAAACCGCAAAGCGACCTGCCGTACACGGTCAGCCGGAACAGAGGTGGCTGTGGGTGCTCTGCGGTGATACCTTGCCTGTCTCTGCGGCCACATCCCGGCAGGATGATGTCTCCCCCTGGAAGGAGCCATCTCAGTGTCTTCAGATCTAATCCCAGGAGGAGCTGAGTCCCCAAATGCCAAGGCCACTTCAGAAAACCCGTCCTTCGGGCCGTGTTCCTCCACAGCCCCCTGGGACCCAAATCTGTACCAGCTAGGGTCTGAGCAGAGAAACAGAAGCGGCCGGAGACTGTAGCCGCAGCGAAGATCCAGATGTGGTGGGAGCGGCCGTGCGGGTGTACTGACAGGGTGGCCAGGGCGGCCTGGAACGTGTAGGACGGGCGGGCAGGCAGGGAAGTCTCGCCTTCCTCAGGGAAACCTCAGCTCTGCTCTTGAGGACTTGGAACTGCTGGGATCAGACTCCCTCAGATTATTAGGGAAGCCTGTTGAGGTCGGTTGATCATACATGATAATCGCATCCACCAACCGCCTCTCCCGTGACCGAGCACCCCCCCACCCCTGCACAAACCAGCTCTTGGCGTCCATTTTGGGTGAGGTCACGATCGCTCCGGCAGGCCGCACCCCCCGCGGACACGCATTCGTGTGCGCACACGTGTTCTCTGCTTCCCCTCTGACCACATTCTCAGGATCTTCTCTCTGCCCACCATTCTTTCCCTTCCCAATGGACCCAACTGAAGCCTCCTATTGTCTTACAAATGTCCCTTCTGCGTGTACCTGCCCCACTGATTCCCACCTGGCTTGATATCTATGGATGGCACTGTTTTGAATCAGTAACTGGGGACGTAGTCCTTCCCTGGGGCTGCCGTCCACCCAGGGCGAGGACTGCACGCTGCCTGCCTCAGTGACAAGAAAGCATAGACCAAAGAGGAACCCTCAGAGAAGTCCATTCTGGTCTCTTGCCACCAAAATAGTCTTCTAAGGCTCAAGGAAATACTTGAGTTTCGAAAGACATGTGTTTTTTCTTTTCCTTGTGAGGAGACAGACATCAACATAGATCATGAAGAACAGAGGAGCCGACGGACCCTTCTCTGGGACAAGGGCTTGAGACACAGAATCCGAGGAGAATCTAGCAATTTCCTGATGGGGTCTCCTGAGGATGGGGCCTGTGTTTTGTGCCCTAGGCCAGAATCCCCAGGAAAAGGGTAGTGATAGAAAGCACAGAAGATTCTGGGCCTTCAAGACTGTTGAATCTCTGTGTCTAGAATTTGCTGCCAGCCTCCAGCGTCCCTGCTGTGCCTGCAACCAAAGCCTCAGAGTACAGATGACAGCCTTGCCCACCTGGGCAGAGTGACATGTGTGTCTGTATGTGTTGGGGGGGGGCGGCGGCCAAGCCACGTTTCCCATGTGCCCTCAAGGACTGGAAGAGGAGGGCACACAGCAATCCACCTGGGGAGATGTTGGGAAGGACGGATGAGCATCTGGGTTGAGAACCATCCTGCCCTGAGCAGCCCCCCAAGCTTGGAATGTCAGCCCGCTCCCAGAGGGCTCTTGGCACCCCCCAAAGGACAAGGGAAGATGGAACCAGAAAATCACTGAAACTTACCGGGCGTGGATGGAATTCAATTTTTCTGCTGCCCTGGAGCAAGCAGGTTGGGCTTTGGAAAAACCGGGTTGTTTGATCGTACGTATAAGATTGTGGGCTGGGATTTCCGCTTCCTAAATATTCTTCAGCCTTTGTTATATTTTAACTGCAATTGTTCGTCCATTCACTTATTCAACACATATTTATTGGGCACCTACTACATACTTAGCACTGCTCTAGGTCCCAGGGACAGATGAGCGAAGACACAGATACAAATTTCTGCTTAGAGAGGAAAAAAAAAAAAAGGCCCATCAGGACAGACATCTGTGACTTGCTTGTATTCAGTTTTTATTTTCTTTTTCAATTATAAATTTGAGATTCGTCAGACCAGCCATCTTGAAAATTCCTTTGCCTCTCCCCAGTTTCCACCATTGATGGTGGACCTTACGTTTTTGTGCAGGTTGTTGGGTTTTTTGTTAAATGTTTGTAAAAATTAATGAACAAATTAATGAGTGACTCGGCTTTATCGTGTGAGAAAAAGTGCATTTACGAAAATGAGCAAACCAATTAGTCTCGACAGACTGTGGCCGTGTCCCCGCGTGAGGACAGGATTGCAGTAAAACCATCAGCACTTTGCCCAATTGCCTATTTTAACCACTGATTGGTTTGCCTTAAGTCTGCTGATTGCTTTTCAAATGGCTATGTTTTTCTTCCACCAGAATTCTTTTTAACTTTATGTGGATAGACAGTTCATTTACTTACTAGAACAAGCTATTCCAGGGTCACAGCTCGCATCAATCCTCAGCCTTGTTTTAGTGCACAAGGCCTCCCCAGGACACGGCCGTCACCTTGGCTGTCATAATTCTGCCCGAAACAGGTGCATTTATAGCGGGCACTGTAGCCCGACAGGAGCCCGTGCCTCTCTCACACCTGCAAAGACGAGAAGCAAGTCGAAAATCCATAGCCTTTTTATGCTTTGCAGAATTCCTGGCATTTCCCTAAGTGGTTAAAGTGGCTTGTGATAATTGGCTACTGTATTACTCAGGAGGAATAGAACAGAAGAAACAGTCATGCCCTTCAATCGTCTCCGGAGCAGCAGTGCTCTTCTGAGTGGGTGCCAAGTTCAAGACGCGTCCCAAACGGGCCCACGTTGGTGGCGAGGCTTTGTTTGTTTTGGTTCTCAAATGAAGTAATCTCGAGAATGCGAACGACCAGGAGTCTGCCAAATTAGACAATTGCGTGATGCTTGGTGTTCGCGACACTGGGGCTAAGGTTTGGGATTTTCGGGGGTGTGAGGGCTAGCGTGTAAATAAGGCCAGAGGTGTGCCTACCTTGCTGGTCACGTTTTTCTTTCCTCACGTGCATCTGGGGGTCCTCGCGCAGAGGCGGCAGCTGTGTTCTGGGGCACCCGGGGTGCTTCTGGCGGCCGAGCACAGCCGAGCAGGGTTTGGAATACGGTGAGGAGGAACTTGCTCTGTGGATCTGTCTTGTGGCCTCTAACCCACCTGGACAGTGAGGGTCTGACTCCCGGGTCAGCCGCTTTCCGGAGGCCGATCTGAATTCAGACCTGAAACAATTCATGTGCCCTGGCCTGAAACAATTTACACCTGAACCCAAATCACGGACTGTGTTGTTCTGAGAAGCTCCTTACGACACGTGTTAAGTGCACTTACGCATCTGTAGCAGGCGGTATGCCCTCATTGAAGGAAAACCAAGAAGGATGGCGGAAGAACCCAGAAACTTGATCCTTCTCGAAATGATCAAGGACAGCTGATTATTTTTACCTATTAAATTATTATTTTAGGGGCACGTGGGTAGCTCAGTCGGTTAAGTGTCTGACTTGGGCTCAGGTCATGATCTCACAGTTCCTGAGTTCAAGCCCCACATGGGGCTCTGTGCTGACAGCTCAGAGCCTGGAGCCTGCTTTCGATTCTCTCTGTCTCTCTCTCTCTCTCTCTCTGCCCCTCCCCCGCTCGTGCTCTGTCTTTCTCCCTCTCAAAAATAAATAATAAACATTAAAAAAAATAATTATTTTATTGTTACTTTAAGTTATAATATAAAATACAAATGTATGTTCTATAATTATAAATATATTCTTTGTGATTTATAATTTAACATAACATGTATCTTGTTATCTCTGATAATACACCCATGCACAAAATTATATAAACATAATATAAACTTACAAATTCTAATGTCATAATAAAATTTACCTTTCATTTTTTTATACTTGACCTTTTAAAAACGATTTAATTTCCTTCAAAAGAAAGAAAAACATACAGTAATTTCACTAATTTCTATTGTTAGTGGACCCTCTCTATTCTCAGGAGGGATTCTCTTGCACACAGACCTGTGCCTTCTCTTTGTTCCAACGTGGCTCACTACACAGAGAGACACTCAGAAGAATTACTAAAAAGGAGATTGTCCCCTGCATTTCTTGCAGGTCCTAGGACTGATATTTCATGCCCGTAGCAAATATGATAGAAAATGTTTTGAGGGTTTGAGAGATCAGAGTCTGCTGCCGATGTAAAAAAAAAAAAAAGTCACGAGGAGGGACCAGACAGGGAAGCCATGGGGTGGCAAACAGGTGGGCCTCTGCCCAGCAAGCCGGTCGCCCTCTCGGTGCCCTGATGCCCAGACCCTGACAGAAATGAACCTTCACTGTCCAGACCACTTGGTAATGACCAGGGAGGCACCACATTGGAGTCAGCTGGTGTCTCAGAACCGCAGTTAACAGCTTCCCCTTAGGAGACTTCTAGAGACAAACTGAAGACTGGAAAGCAGCCCATTACCCACGTTGTAGGTCCTACTTAAACCAAGGGGAAGATTCATAGAGATGCAATATTAAAAATGGGATGGGGCAGGGACAGACAGGCACTCACTGTCAAAGAGCATGGGCTCCCTGGATCCCACTGAGAGGGATGCCCTTTTCTCCCTGAGCAAAACAAACTTATTCGCACAAGTCACCAAGAAGTGCCCTGTGAAACATGTCAGAGGGCCAAGACTATGCAGTCTCTTAATTTTTATAGACTCTTGTCTGTTTTTGATGCTTAAAAAAAGGTGAATCAAAACTGACTGCAAAACTGAACTTCTCTTAAGAAAACTGTTCATTTTTGCGTGTGGGAAACCATTTGAAATCTGAGGCCAAATTATTCAAAATCACTTAAACTCATTTAAAACGGAGGCCAAAAGGAAACTGGAGGACGTATTTTAAAACATGTGAAGGTGATAACCATTTTTGGGGTCCTCTGATTAAAAAGAAAACAACACTGGGGCTCCTGGGTGGCTCAGTAGGTTGAGCGTCCAACGCTTGATTGCAGCTCAGATCACGAACCCAGGGTCGTAGGATTGAGCCCCATGTTGGGCGCTCTCTCTCTCTCTCCAAAATTAAAAAATAAAAGAAAACAAAAATTAAAAGAAAGGGAAAAGAAAAATATACTGAACTTGCTTTCTTCCCCATCTCCAGTACGTCTCTACTCCAGGACCTTCCTTCTAGAACGGACACGTGTGCACACGCATGTGTGGATGTATGTATATGCACGATACAAGTACCATGTTGTGGGTTATGTATGTGGAATCACTCAGTTCAGATTGGTGTACCATTTGCTTCTGTCAATAACATATTCATTAGATGTTCATTCGTCTGACCAATACGTATCGAGAAAACAGCTGAATTTTTACAGAACGCTGGTCCTGACACTGCAGGCAAAGGGCCTTCCCTCTTCCATGTGGTTTTCATATTTTACCCAACACGTCAAACCAATTTTGAAATGGTGTGGACACCACCAAATGCCCTTCTTGCAGATAAACGTAACATGCCGGAGCGTGCTGACGTGAAACCTGACGCCCGACTCCTCACGCATGAATTTTCATTAATTCAGGTTAAGATGCATTGATTTAATTTAATTCACTGGCTTTGCTTAAGATTTCATTGATTCGGGCCAAGGTGGATGGCTGTCTCTGGGAGACAGTTACCAATCTGACAGGAGGCTTTCTCTGCATGGTGGCATTCAGGAAATTTCTGCGCTTTCCCTGTGTGTGTGTGTGTGTGTGTGTGTGAGCTTCAAACCCAGTAGAAAATCCTACCTCTGCGTCCTTCGAGGCTCTGCCTCAATGGCAGGTCCTTCCCTGTCCCTTGTCGTAATGTGGCTTCTTCCTCGCGGAGGGCTCACTCACTCCACTTCCATGAGCACAAAGCAAGAGCGTCAGCAGAAGCTTCTCTTTGTTCTAAGCTCCCAGCAGCAGGTGGAGGAGGCACCTGTGCCCCTGGACAAAGTCACGACTGCCCCGTGTCCCGCGTCGCTGCAGCCTCTGCTCTGAGCCCCGGGCCCCAGTGGTGGCTCAGACCTGCGGCCCCCCGGCCAGGACCGTCCCAGCGGCTCTGGGAGCCGAGGCCCGGCAGCTGGGAGCCAGGATGTTGCCGAGGCGGGGTGCTTGAGCAGAAAGCGTGCGGAAGGACGGGCTTCCACGGGGCAGGGTAACTGCCTTACCTGCCCTCCAGCTCCTGGGTCTGGCTGCACGGCCGCCTCTGTCCCTTCGGAGGGAAGATTCAGGCCTGAAGACGTCAGGACACTGTAAACCATGGCCTTTGGGGAAGACTGAGCGGCGTTCGCTGACTTTGCCCTTTGAGGAATCGCTGTGAGTACTCGTTGCTGGAAACAGCTCCGAGCCCCTCCTTTATCCCTCCTTTCCCTGTTTTCCCCTCTCGGAAGGCCCATCACATCCTCAGGGTCCACCCCACCCGTCCCAGGCAGGCAGCGGGAGGCGACCAAGGTGTCTGGAGGTGGGTGCAGTAGACGGGACCCTCCCCACGCTGCACGCACGCACCCCGTCTGTGGAGGTTTGGTTTCCCAGGCACCTGCCACCAGGCCGGCCCTCCTGGAGTGTGGGGGCTCCTCGCTGACCCCAGGACCCCGCAGGGCCTGGCACACGGTGACATCCTGAACCAGAGATGATGGCGGAGCCAGGAGCAGGAGCTGCCCCCACTTCCCCGTGTGCGTGTTCTCCTCGGCGAGACAGCCTCCAAGGTGCAACACCCAGGTTCAAGCCTTCCCCGTACCCCCTGCGCACATGCCCATCACCTTCACACCCCTGCTGCTCAACGCTCTGCAAACGCATCATATGACCCCAGTGCGTTCCGGCGAAGAAGCCAAGGGAAGGAAGAACAAGCAAATACAATTACCTGAAAAGCTGTCTCTCACACCAAGGAAACAGCCTGTGCTCTGATTCTGGCCAAGGTCAAGACGTGGCGTTTCACGTGAAGAACTCCCTGAGCTTTAAACGCCAGGGGCCAACGTCGGCTTCCTAGGTTTGCGGCGTATTTTTCCAACACGGACGTAAAAGGGTGTCGGCCTGTAGCTTTGAACGTCCGTTATTAGCGAACTTCAATTTAAACCCAGTCTCTGGATTTGTTAAATTATCACATGATGGTTTTCCCATCGATCATGCATTTTCCAGGCTCCGTGTTAAAGGAGAGGTTTTGGAGTCTTGTTTTGTTATTCGGCAAACGTCAGGGGATCTCTTTACCTGGTTCCGGTTATACAAACCAATACATGTGTATTTTTTTCCTGATTCTGAAAACGCACTCCGGAGGACCTCCCAACAAGATCAGCCGGCCCTCCAACTCCAGCGTGCCACCCCCACCCCACCCCCACATGTCTGAGGCAGAACTGGGCCTTCGCGGAATGGAAGGCTCGGTGTGGAGCGAAGCTGGCTGTGGGGCTGCTGGGTGTGATGTCGCCTGTGAGCCATGCGGCCATGGCCACAAGGGCCGTCTCCTCCCGTGACCCGTCAGCTCAGCAGAGGTCTGACTTCTTTACACTGGGAACTCTCAAATCCCAACCAAACTCCAACTGTACCTGCAGAAGGGAACAGAGGTCATGTCTAGGGGCACCTGGGGGCTCAGGCGCTTCAGCATCCAACTTCGGCTTGGGTCAGGACCTCACGGTTTGTCTGTGTCGGGCTCTGTGCGGACAGCGTGGGGCCTTCTTGGGATTCTCTCTCTCCTTCTCTCTCTGCCCCTCCCCTGCTCTCTCTCTCTCTGTCTCTGTCTCTCTCTCAAAATAAAGAAATAAACTTAAAAAATAATCCATGTCTCCCAAAATGGAAAATTCGCATTTTGTAGTTTCTTAATGTTCCTGAAAGTAAAGACAGTGTGTCAGAACGTCCGAAGAAAAACCTGGACGCTTGGACCAGGGATTACATGTCCTGACAGTAGGGATGCTTTTATGGTCTGTAAATATGTTTTTTATCATTTCGAAACGTGTGGGGGGCATGTGACCTGGGGCGCTGACATTCACAGGAAAGACCATGATGGAGCCTGGGACAGTTAAACGGCTCTCGCACATGTTTTCTTGCCCACAGAGAAAGAAAAGGATCCAGTCAGGACAGAGGCAGGTGCAGCAGGTCGCTGAAGTCGTCCAGGGTCGTCCCTGGGGTTGCTGCACATGCTTAATCCGGCTCCAGGGCGTGGTCCGCCCGATTCCAGCAGGTGAGCACCTGCCAGGCTCTGCTCCTTGACCTTCTCCAAGGTCGCTGGAGGGAATGGTGAACCCCATTAATAAGCAGGTTCTGCAAGAAGTCACAGGCACCCTCGTGTTGCTGGTTTATCTCGTTTGGGCACCAGCATCTAATCTAGAAACAGACATTGCAATCGGCTGTCAGGCTTTTTGTCGCCTTTATTCTTGCATAATTCCTCCATCTTTTTTTTTCTTTTTTCTCATGACATTAACTTTCCTGAAGATTCTAGGACAGTCAGGGTCCGAAATGCCTCCTCTGTCAGATGAGTTCCTCTCGGGATCACGTAACTTGTTCCTGTGTCCCCTAGATCTCCAGCCAATCAGCAGCACCGCCAAGACCCTGGAGATTGTTAGAAAGGGGAATTCTTGGGACCCACCCCAGAAGCTGAACCTCTACGGGCAGGCAGGGCTCAAGAATTTGTGTTTTAAAAAGCCCTCTAGGGGCGCCTGGGGGCTCAGTAGGTTAAGCATCCAATTTAGGCTCAGGTCATGATCTCTCCATCTGTGGGTTCGAGCCCCACGCCGGGCTCTGTGCTGACGGCTCGGAGCCTGAATCCTGCTTTGGATTCTGTGTCTCCTTCTCTCTCTGCCCTTCTCCTGCCTGTGCTCTCTCTCTCTCTCTCTCTGTCTCTCTCTCTCTCTGTCTCTCTCTGAAAAATAAATAAACATTAAAAATTGTTTTTTAAAAAGACACTGGAAGGATTCTGAAGCATGTGAGATCTCGGGATGCACAATGTATTATAGAGGTTGGCTTCAGTTTCAACATTTTAGGGGCAAAAATACTTGACGGGTGATGTTGCAGCCCCCATTACATGATGTCAGAGCTCCCACCTGTGTGGTCAGCTGTGGAGATGAGCCCACGGGGCCCTCCTGGTAAAGGGGCATTTTCCCCATTGCAATGATGGGTTTTTCTTTAATGCTTATTTATTTTTGAGAAAGAGACAGAGACAGAGTATGACTGGGGCAGGGGCAGAGAGAGAAGGAGACACAGACTCTGAAGCAGCTTCCAGGCTCCGAGCCGTCAGCACAGAGTCCGACGCGGGCTCGAACTCATGAACTGTGAGATAGTGACCTGAGCCGAAGTCGGACGCTCCCCCGACTGAGCCCCCCCAGGCGCCCCCCGCCCCCAACATTGCAGTGATTGTGAAGCTTCGGCACCATGCAAGTATCCCACTAGAGGAGAGATGGCCTTTTTTCTTCCTGGAGAAGATTCTAAGGCAAATGCCAGAGGCTGTAGCCATAACCATACTTAAATGCAGTTACATTTCTAAGAATTGTCTCCGTATCTATCAGCCTGTTTAATCCTGACAGTGAGTCACTGAGGTCAGAACTGTGCTCACCATCCCATTTTGCAGATAAGGAGACAGAAGTACAGGAAGGCTGATTCTGTCGCCCCAGGTCACGGCTGGTGGGTGGCAGGGCCTGGCCCGGGACCCGCACCCTTCACGGGTGTGCACCACCACACCGAGGGGGGCGCCGGGGTGCAGGGGGAAGAGGAGAATCCAACGGCCCGCATCTCACCTTCCCGGCCCTGGACCTTCAGCTGGGGCTGGAGAAAATGTGACTCATCTCCGGTGTTCGGAGACACAGGAACCTGCAGACCCGAAGGCCTAGGCCCTTGGGCTCACACACGTGCTCCTGAGCCAGCCATCAGATGAGCCACCGGGCAGATCCTTTCTGCCACAAGAGCATGGGGACACCGGATCGCTTTTCTAAATGTTGCATTTGAGAGAAGCAGCGGAATGCATGGTCACGGGCGGGCGGGTGCACGGGTTAGGTCCGTGCAGGGACGGGCCGGGGGCGGCACCTAGGTGTAGAGACGGGGTCCTGCTCCTGCAGCCACCTGGGGGGGCCTCTGTCTCGCTGGGCTGGGGGTTGCAGCTGCCGGCCAGCTCGCCTCCTGTTTGCCGACGAAGCGTCCACGCGGCCTTCCTCTGCCCTGTCCCATGCACACCAAACGGCCGATGTTGGGATTGACGTCCTTGACCGCCTGGTGCTTCGGGAGAGGCGTGGCTTCTGGGAGGCGAGCGTCCCGCACCACCAAGTTTAAACTTAGCCTCGGTCGCACGATGAGGTAGAGTGGTGCCAGACGAATCAGGAAACGTGATCAGAGACCCCAGCTCACCTGGGCCTCCGGGCTCGAGACACCACCTCTGTGACCTCTGTGCATGGAGCCAGCCGTCCCCTTCCCCGCCACACCCCGGCGGCCTGGGCTCCTGGCAGATCCTCTCTGTCCTCTCGTGCTCAGCAGACTTGCCCTTTGAGGGTCTGGTCCCACCTACCCTTATCAAGGTCATGTGCCCAGGTCTGTCCCACATGAGCGGTGGCCCCACAAGGTCCTTCCCTTGAGTCTGAAGCTGGGGCCCACACGGTCAGTGTTGAGAATGTTGATGTCCGTCTACACTCGGGGGATCTCCTGCCCTCGGGATCCACCTCTTGTCAACAAGGTGAGCGGGAGAGCCCTCTGAGTTACTTCTCCCCACGCCGCTCCTCAGACAGGACTCCCGTAAGCTCCTTCAGATGAACAAAGGCTAAGTCACAGGCTCCTCTGCACGTCCACACCTCACAATCACGCACAGGCGGGAGCAAGGCCACCCAAAGAAGAGGAGAACACGCCAGACTTTTCTCTCCACGGGGGTACCGGTGTGTGAGCTCCGGCCACGCGGCCTTCTTGCAACAGAGACGCGGGGTCTGCCGTCCCAGGCGAGCCCCAGTCCCACCTTCGGGTTCCCACAAAGGAGGCATCAGCCAACCTGCTGTCAGTCAAGGAGACGGGATAATTAGGGTTCTCATGCAACGGGCACACCCCGCGTTCACGGCAAACTGGTGATTAACAATCTTGTAATTGGTTGTCAGACCCACAGGGTTTTAAGACGATGAAATCAATCACTGGCTCCGCGGGTTTTCTCTGGGAGAGCCCACGCCTCCTCGAGACGGCACCGGGACCAGCCTCCCCTCAGCCAACCCCACAGGGAAGTGTCGCCCTTTCACACGCTTCCCTGAGAAACAGCCTCTTTCCATGTGTGTGCTCGTGTGCGCCCCCGGGAGACCGCGCGTCCGTGTGTGCGCGTATTCACGTGTGCATGCCTGTGTGCGTTTTTCTACGTGAGCAAAGACAGAGAAGGGATGATAATGACAGGTAAAGGGTGCCTGGGTGGCTCAGTTGGTTAAGCGTCCTGCTCTCGATCTCAGCTCAGGTCTTGATCTCAGGGTTGTGAGTTCAAGCCCCGGGTTGGGCTCCGCGCTGGGCATGAAGCCTGCTTAAAAAATAATAATAATAAAATAAGGGGTAAGATCACAGAGGCTGTGTTCCTTTCTGTGTAGACTTTACAGCAAAGGCCTGGTGCTCTGGAGATCATCCCGTCCTCTCTGCTCAGCTCCTTATCGTCTCCCGCTCACGTGGAAGAAGCCGAGGTCTTGTGGTTTCTGGGAATCTTCTCGCGATTTGTGGGTGATGTTGAGAATCGCTCGGACATTCAGGGTCAACCTGACTTGTTGGGCCATCGAGCCCCAGGGCTGAGCCAGCTGTACCCAAAACAGAGAGGCCGCTTGCCTAAGGATGGCCCTCGTCTCGTCACCCCTGGGGACAGCACTGCACGCTGAGGTTCTGGCGCGCGCCATGGGGGGCTCCGAGCCAAGCACTGATTTGCTCTGTCCCCTGAAGAGTGTCGTGCCAGTGGACAGAGGTGGAGGCTCACAGCTCCCGACGGCCAGCGCGGGCCTGGGGACCCAGAGAAGCACCAAGGTCCGAGTCCCCGGGAGCCCACAGGCTCACGGGGCGAACAGGTGCTACTTGAACCCCTCATGCCCCCTCACCCAGCATGACTCAGCTTCGGGGCGTTCCACCCGTCCGCCTTCCTCCCTAGAGACCAGGGCAGGGGGCAGGGGGTGGGCACAAAAACATATGTCCGTGCCCCAGTCCCGGGACCTGTCGATGTGGCCTGAGGTGGGAAAGAGTCTTCGCAGATGCGATTAGCTGATGAACTTTGTGATGATCATCCTGAATGAGCCGGATGGGCCCTAAATGCAATGGCAAGTGTCCTTTTAAGAGACACGCAGAGAGAAGGCCCTGTGACGGTGGAGGCCCGAGCCCAGGAGCGCCCGGAGCCCGTGGGCCGGAGGAGCAAAAGGACCCTTCCCCAGAGCAGTGGCGGGGGCTTGGCGGCTTGGCCCGGGGCACTCTGAGCCTTGGAGTCCAGCACGGAAAGCCATACTGTGGCCACTACCAGGCATCTCATTTGTCCCCAGCGCCTCATTTCTTTGCCTACCGCCGCTGTTTCTCAGGCCTCTCGCTTGGGCAGGAAACCTCTTCTCTGCACGGACTCCCTGGACTTCTCTGTCCCTCCTTCCAACCCCGTTCACTGCGAAGAGCTTCATTCAGTGAATCTTCCAAAGTCCCAAGGAAAAGGACCAGCAGCCCTGGTGACTGACATCACAGTAGGTGCTTCCTAAGCGACGAGGGCCAAGGTCCTGTCTGATGTCTTAGCTTCGGCCACTGTCACGAAGTGCCACAGGCAGGTGGCTGATAAGCCACACGCACTTATCCCCCACAGTTCCGGAGACTGGCACCCGCAGACTCCGTGTGCGGTTAAGGCCAGCTTCCTGGTTCATGCAGGGCCCTCTTCCCGCTGTGTCCTCACAGAGCAGGAGGGGTGAGGGGCTCTCTGGGGTCCCTTCTAGCAGGACACGGATCCTGTTCAAGAGGCTCCAACCTCACGCACTGATCCCCTCCCCGCCTCCAGATTCTATCACATCCCGGGCTCGGATTCAACATATGAATTTTGGGGGGACACAAGCATTCAGACCATAACACCGACTGTCCCCCTATAAGCAGGTGGGGGCAGAGGCTCCGTTTATAAATCATGTCCATGCTCTGGAGAGTTTTACTTAGAAGGGGCCGTGTGTTTGCAAGCCTTGCCATTGATTAGCCAAGAACAAGTCCCCACAGAGACCAAGGGTCTTCCAGAAATTCCTTCACATAATCGGCATTGACACCAACCCCCGCCCCCTCTCTTCTGTGCGCATAACTGTCTTTCCACGTGACAGACCACACCTCCTTCTGGGACGTGGGCCCGGGTTCCCCAGCATCCCCAGGACCACACTCCCTGGACCAGACACCTTCCAGTGGGGCACAGTGGGCACAGCCCCCAGGCCCAATCTGTCACACAGGAGGACCGCGCACAGCCCTTTCGACACGAAGCCAACACTGTGCACAATCAACAAAGGTGCACATATTTTAAGCTGCGTTTTCCAGTAAGAAGGCTGGTCTTGGCCAGTCTCTCCACGTTTTCCTTCTGGGGCCCTGACATTCACTGTCGCCCATCGGTGTGCGGGGTAGCCAGGCAGTCCAACAATCCGACTCTTAGACTGCAGCTTATGGCTTCTCCTCATTAGCGACACTTACCCGACGGGGAGTGAATAGCAGCTCATTTGTAACCGTTGGCATGAAAGTCAACGCTACAGGAAGTCACCGGATCTGGACCACGCTCTGAAGGCATGGGCCTGTGATGTGCAGGTGCCCACGTGCAGCTCAGAGACCACGGAGGGGTAAGTGAGCCAGGGGCGCTTGCCCAGAGGACGGAACGGGGCCGGATCCCACACGCGGGAGCCAGGCAGAGCTACTCAGTGCTTCACGTGCAGCACAAAGCAACTGCGTTCCGTTGGAGAGCGCACGTTAATCCCCGGGAATCCCGGAAGCGAGGGCAGGGAGAAATCCTGAGAGCCCGTCTCCCTGCAAAGGTGTGTTTGCGTGTCTGTGGACGTGTGTGTCTCTGCATTGTGTCGTGTGTGTGTGTGTGTGTCCCTACGTCTTCATCAGAGATGCTGTGTGGGGTAGAAAAAGACAGCCTGAGCTTAGAGGGATGTCATCTGCTCCTTTGAGAATATATGGAAACTCCAAATTCTAGAAATGACCGTCAGACATTGAAAATATGATAAGCTTGAATACATCTGTAGCTCCTTTGGAAGGAAATCAGCAAGCCCTCATTTGGTTTGCTTTGCGTTCTCCAATGACATTCGGACAGGGGTTCTATGCATATGCGGTTCATAGACCCAAAGGTGGCCCAGAGACCCTGGCTTCTTGGTGTCTATTTCCTGGTACGGTCCCCTTCCCTTGGACCCGTCCTACAGAATCTGGCAAAGGAACCAGGATGGGGCTTCCGTGTGGAACATTCTGCCCTGGGAACTCTGGTTCCGAGACACCCTCATTGTAGAGTCTGCCTGTCCTGGCTCTCAAAGAGTCCCAGCCACCCTGGGAGCCCAAATGGCGATCTGCTGAGGTGGCCTCTCGTCGCTGAGGACAGACTTTGTCCAAGGCCAGCAAGAACGTGGGGCCCCAGGCCGAGAACATCAAGGAAGGGAAATCTGCCAACACCTGAGTGAACTTTCCAGCAGCTCCTTCCCAGTCCGGCCTCCAGGTTAGCACCAGACCAGCCAGCATGCAATGTAGCCCCACAGGGGACCCCGACTCCCCTACAGAGGACCCTGATTCCCCTGCAGAGGGCCCCGACTCCCCGCAACACCGGTGCAACAAAGGAAGCGTGTTGTGTGAACCTGCTAGGCTTCTGGTAATTTTTCGTGAGGCAGAAGTAAAGGAGTACACTGTCATCGTGGGATCGCTAAAGAAATTCTGGGTTAAATCCTCTTAGAAACTGAAAATATGCTGACCCCACTGAGGTATCTGTTTGGGACTCTAAAGTTTACATATCCACTTTTCTTCTAGCAAAATCTTCTTTTCCATCAGTGATGTCCATGCCTCATGAGGCTCTGAGAGAGCCTTAAAAACTATATTTATACGCAGAAGGTTCATGCAGAATCTGGTGTCTTGCTGTTACATTTGTGAAATGTGTGCAAAGTAGAATTTATTCTTGCATTAACCATGAAGGGCTGCTGTGGAACGAACGGACTCCAGTGTTGTGAACATAGCCATCCTCCCGTGGCTGCGGATGAAGGGTGGGAGGAGGGGCAAGGCAGAGGGGGGAGCAAAGAGCTTCGCCCCCGAGCGCACTGGGACTTACCCTCAGTATATCGGCAATCATGGACACACAGCAGAAAGGAGGCGATAGCTACTATTTGTCCTCACTGACTCTTTTCCTCTATTTTAAGGTCAAAAATGGCATGTCTAGAGATTTTCGGCAAAGCGCGTAGGCACTTATGAACAATTACGCGTCCCGCGGTTCACGTGCGTGCAGCTACCTTCTGCCGCAATATCTAATATGAAAACTAAATTGAGAAAACCAACTAAATTAAAGCTAATCAGAGCTTCATCGTGGCGCCCAGCACAGCAGATAATATTCCAGTGCTCCATGCAATTAAATTCTTCAATTATTCTAAGTGTTATTATGCTAATTTAAAAGGCTAGGATTATTAGAAAATGTATAAAGCATTATGCTCAGTTATAGCATTTTATTTATGTGATTTCACGTTAAATTATTTAAGGTATGGAAATTATAAGAGTTCTCAGTATGGGACTTCAGCCTGTCCCACCGGGGCAGTGAGCAAAGCTGACGGGGAAAATGTGTCCCGTGTTATCCTCGAGGGGGATCGTCTTGCCGCCTGAGGGGAAAAGCTGACGTGTCCACCGGGCTGTCCCCAGGCCTCTGCTCACTCTGGAGGGGCTCCTGTCCCAGAGGAGCACACCTCTTCCTTTGGGAACCCGGGGGTGCGTACTCTCCTCAATTTACGATAAACACGAGAACTGGGGGGAGACTGGAAAGGGGACACCGAGGCTTTGGGGAGACACCGGCCCTCCAGAGGCCTCCATGAATGGGGATTCTGGTGTTTGTAGAAAAAGCGTCTCAAGAAGCGTTCATCTTTTTAATACGTGGGGGATGTTCCATGAGATTCCTACCCTTTTATATTTCTGCTTTCCCACGTCTGTTCAACCTTCTCCTTTTCTGATAACACCTTCTTCCACTCAGTGTCCCTTCCTTTCTGCCCCTTGCCCTCCCCATCCCTCTCTCCTCCCCTCCCTCTCCCCTTCCCTGTCTCCTCCCCTGTCCTTTCTTCTCCCCCTTCCCCCTCTCTCTCTCTCCCCTCCCCCTCCCTTTCTCCTCCCCTCCCCCTCCCTTTTCCATCTCTCCCTCCCCTCCCTCTCCCCCTTCCCTCTCTCTCCCCTCCCCCTCCCTTTCTCCTCCCCTTCCCCTCCCTTTTCCATCTCTCCCTCCCCTCCCTTTCCCCCTTCCCTCTCTCTCCCCTCCCCCTCCCTCTCCTCCCCTCCCTCACTCCCCTCCCCCTTCCCTCCCTCTCCCCATCCCTCTTTCTTTCCCTCCCTCTCCCCTCCCTTCCGGCCTCTGTCTGCCCCCCACCTCAAGTCTCTCCTATCTTACAGGTTTTTTTGCACAATACCTTACTTTTTGTTTTTAGTTTTGTTTTCTCTAATCTTCCTTTCAGCGACGAATATAGCATTTATCTTCAAAAACTTCACAAGTTTAGAGAAAACTCTCCCTCACAGGCCCCTCCCTGAAGGCTTCATCCTCTCCAGCACCCGGTGCACCTGCCTGCCCCCACCCTATGCTCAGTGCCCAGCAGCCCGGCCCACAGCCACCCAGGGGGACCAGCCATCCTGTCCCCTGCCGGTCCAGCCTGGCACCCCCTTCACCCTCTTAGAGCCTGGCGCACGAGCCCCCAGTACCTTCCGGTTTTCAGTGTCTGCCCTGGGTCCCCGCTGCGGGGCCGGGAATGCCGTGAGATCTGGGCCCCTCTGGGGGGGATCGTGGGGCGGGGGCAGCCAGCGGGGAGCAACCCCCCAAGTCAGGACCTGGTCTCCTCCCCGCCGCAGAAACCTGGCACACCCGACAGCCCCAGCTTCCTAAACGCCGGGACCCACAGGCCCAGAGCCCAGGAGCAGGGTCCCCAGCACCTCCACACCTCCGACCGTGAGAGACCCTCAGGCCACAGCCCCACTGATCTGCTCAGGCCCAACCGCCTGCAGAGCCAGGGAATACCCACAGCGGGCTCTGCAGGCCTCGGGGGCAGGGAGAGAAGGAGCCCCCTGTACCCCAGGCTGCTCCCAGCCCGCAGCAAGGCACAGTGGGGTCGCAAAGGCGGCCCTGGGAGACTGGCCGACGGCCTCCGCGAGCCCTAGACCTGATGGCAGTCTGGGATGTGACCGCCACACCTCCCTTCCTCCTCGCCCCTCATTTGGGGTCAAACTTACTTCTCAGTCCCATGGCTCGTCCCCCTGTCCCTGCACCCTGCCCTAGTCACATTTCCAGTTGTGTTTCCTCCTGTAAGCTCCCTCCACTGCAGTGTCTGCTCTCAGAAGACCGCGTCTGCGCACTGCCGCAAGCCGGGGGGGCCAGACCTCGGAGGCTTGGACAAGGCGCTTTGAGAGGCGCTTTCTCTCCTGTCTGGGGCCCACGCTGGCAACCCTGGGAGCGAGAGAATACTTCCCAGGCGTGATCTGACCAAGATCTCGGTGTAGATTAGGTGGGTCATTTCGGATCTCACGGTTCACGTCCCTGAGCGGATATAACAAGTTCTTGGAGTTCGTCAGGTTTTGCGTTTTTGGACTCTTCGGCCACGTTTGTTCTGAATTATGAGCCGTCTCTGGTTAAACAAACAAACCAAGCTTCAATATGGCACCTACGAAAGCTCCAGGCTTAAGCGACCCGTGCGTTCCCACTGCTCCTGCGTTTTAGCCACATCACTGTTGGAGTGGCCGGGAAGTTACACAGCTGGACCCTGGAGCACCCCTCCCAGGCAGGAAACGCAGGAACAAGGTGACCTGGCCCCGTGTGTCCCCTGTGGCTGGGAGGGGTTTTCCGGGCGCCGGGTGCCCGCACACACACCTTCGTGTCCTGGGACGTGTTGGAGTAGCAGGGACCCTGCTGAGCAAGGGAATGACTGCTAGCTTCCAAGCAGCCCGAGAAACAGACGGTCCCCAAGAACCCAGTGAAGACAGAAGGGACCAGAAGGTGTGAGGCTGGGCCACAGGTGCTGGGCTATGCTCACCTGCAAGGGCTGGACCGGAGAGGGGACGGGGCAGCAGCAGAAACCCCACGATGCAGGAGGCTCCCACCAAAGCCGGAAGGAACTCTCTGTCTTCCATCTAGAAGAAGGTTTCTGGAGCCCTGTGAAAGGTGAGGGCCAGCTGAGCAGTGGGCAGGGGGGCAGGTGAGGCCAGGCCTCATGCTGAGGACCGGCCAGGGAAAGAGGGTCCCCCTCCGAGGCCAGCCGCCCCCACCCCGCTGGCCTGGGGCCGAGCTACGAGGGCCACGGTTGCTGCTTCACCCAGCCGACGGGCCACAGCCTTGTCAGAGCAGGTGGCCCCAGGTCGCCGAACAAGCCGCTGCCCTGCCTCCTTCCCAGGAAGAATGAGCCCGGTGTCTGCAGAACGGGCAGGCTGGTCTCTCTACCGGGAAGGTCGCCAGCTCGGGATGTGTCTCACCTAGGGGCGGAAAGGTCAGGGTCGACCCTCAGGGACCGAGAACGCCGGCAAATGGTGGGACCACCAAGCTCCTTCCTCAGTCTCTGCTTTCTGCCCTCTGCCTTCTGCCCGCTAACTCGGCTGCGATCCTGTGCAAGGACTCCTCATATCATTCTTGCGCTGGCCAGGCGATTTCATGAAAGCTTGAGCTAGAACAGGGGAAGCTAAACTCTTCATGACCCAAGTATGCATAGCCTCGCTGGAGACATAGGCACGCATAGGAACCCAGGATACAGCATTTGTGGAGACTTTAAATGTCCACCGAACGTTTGATAAGCTAACAGGAACTTCTTCCCTGTAATTCCTGGTGGAAGGTGCTGAATACCAAGCTGATCATTTTATTGCATGAGTCTCTGTTGGACTGGGAGAGGCGCACAAGCCACAGCACGCGGGGTGTCTGGACAGGAGACGGAACGGATGGAACGGTGCCCAGCGAGTGGTGGGCAGAACCTTTCCCAGCACCTCCTGAACCCACTCTGTGCAGCCAGCCCCGAAGGCACCGCTACTCCCCCCGCCTGAGGTTCAGGACCCATTTATATCCATGCTTAGTGTAGTTTTATTACTTTGTTTTTAAAGGGACTGGTTGATATATATATATTTTTAAAGCAATTGGACAAAAAAGACATTCTGGGAGGTTTTCGCCAGCTCCAAGCTCTACAGAGCTCAACACTGTAGTCTTTCCCGACGAGGCCGTTGGCCCCTGCTGGATTCGGGGTCCGCGTGAGCAGGTCTGATTACAACCCCTGATGGAGAGACGGCCGCTGAAGCACCCCCAGGAAGGTCATAAATCTGACCCTCTGCTGCAGCCTCAGCAGAAAATCGGCGCTGAGAAGGCTTGAAGATGTGATTTATCCTCCCGCGAGGAGAGTGGCCCCACCTGCGTGTGCCGTTTTCCGGCCACAAGACTCCTACTGTGTAAACAGGAGAGGCCACGGTGGTCTCGGGGGGCGTAGGGTCCACATGAAAAGTCACGGTCAAGCGGTGTATGTCACGGGACCCCATGGAGCTCACCTACCTGGAGAGAGCGGGA
The DNA here is from genome assembly GCF_028018385.1 of Neofelis nebulosa. NCBI lineage: Eukaryota > Metazoa > Chordata > Mammalia > Carnivora > Felidae > Neofelis > Neofelis nebulosa. Next base: position 2,285,687 of record NC_080782.1, on the reverse strand, counting down.
GATTCCGAGGCTCACAAGTTGTCAGAGTGTGCACTAGGCTCACCGTGTGTCCCTGGTTTAAATCTACGACCTTAGGGAGCTCCCACATTGAACTGCTAGGCAGACCAGGATGCCCGGTTAGGCTAGAATTTCAGACCATCAACAAGTGATTCCTTAATGGGTGTGTGTGTGTGTGTGTGTGCATGTACGTATGTATATTCCCCAAATATCGCATGGGATAGGAGTGTACTAAAAATTATTCATTATTTATCTGAATTTGAAATCTCGCTGAGAGACCTCTCTTTCTGTTTGCCAAATCCGAGAACCTGCCCTTGAGTTACTTTCCGGAACACTTACTGCCCGTCTTTTCCTCTTTGCCTGTGAGCCTGCGTCAGCCCAGCTATTACCCTAACATGCTGTCCTCCCACACTTTGCACACCAACTGGCCCAAAGCAGAATATTGACACATTTTATGACACTGGAAAGTGCCCGACCCTCTAAAAGATGCCTTTCCATGTTTTCTGGAGGGTGTGTTGGTTTATTGGGGTCATAACAAGTGTCTTGGGCTGGGTGGCCTCGAAGGCAGACGTGTATTGCCTCCTGGTTCTGGAGGCCAGAAGGTCAAGGTCAAGGTGTCGGCAGGGCCGGCTCCTTCTGAGGCCGTGAGGGAGGGTCTGCTGCAGGCCCTGTCCAGCTTCTGCTGGTTTACTGACAATGCTTGACATTCCTTGGCTTTCCAAAGCATCATGCCCCCTCTCCTCCATGTTGCCACGGCCTTCTCGCCGTGAGCAATTCTGTGTCCAGATTTCTCCCTTTTATAAGGACACCAGTCATCACATCTGCGGTGACCCTGTTCCCAAATTAAGTCACATTCTAAGGTACTCGGGGTTTTACATACGAGTGTTTGTAAGACACAGTTCAACTCACGACAGTGTGTTGGTTACACTTCTTTGGGCGATAACGACGTCCCTCTAATTTTCTCAGCATTTCCTTTCCAGACTCAGACTCAAGAAAGTGGGTATTTTGCTCAAGTTGAACTTGGTGTTAAACAATGTTTAAAAACAAAGGTGTTCTGCATAACGAAAGCATACGCTTCACTGCTTTGCCCGCCGCTAAGCCTCTCCACTTCCTCCTAGTTGTTCGTGGAGGTCGTGGGGGCTCCTGGAAATGTGTGGAGGGAGGAAGGGGGCTGCAAAGCAGGCGGGGGACCCTCCCCTCCCCTCAGAAGGGGTTTGCCGCCGTGGCCTTGCTTGAGACCATCTCTCACACACCTGTTGCCCACATCAAGTGAGCCCAGGAAGAAGTGATCAACGCCTCGGCCAGTCTATTATCCCTGACGGACAGCTCCATCCAGTGTGTGACACATTTAAAAATTGTGTGCCTTGAAGATGATCCGTTGCCAAGAAAATGATAGCACAGAAGAGAAGGAAGCTCCCTGAGGCAGACGGGCCCCTCTCATCTGGCCTCATTCTCCAGATGAAGTCTGCAATCGGGTGGGAACAGAGGGCCAACCGAACAAGCAGAGAGAAGCCAGTCCTGATTTCCCACACTTTTCAGGCCATGTGACAACGCAGCCCATCAGCGCAGGGATGGGAGCCCGTCCCCGGGGAACACCCTGCCTGCACATCCGCCTTCCCCCGGCCGAGCCCCACCTGCCGGCCAGGGAGGCCCCACTCTGGAGCGCAGTGCACCTACAGGAAACGGCACTGTCCTTGCCGTGGAAAACGCTTGTGCCGATATTTGTGGGTTTCCTTTACAAAAAGGCGAGCCACCGCGAGAAGACCGTGACACGGGGGCTTTGGTCCTGAGATGTATGTTCTTCCCTTTCATTCAGCAGGTGGAGTCAGTCGGCACCACAGGGGTTGGTCTGAGGGGCCTCCTCGCTGGCGGGACAGTGCGCCCTCTCTTCTCCGTCCGCACGCAGGAGCCTCTGTGCGGTTCCTCTGAGCTGCCCGTCTCCTCGTCATGTGTTTCTGAAGCTCCGGGAAGTTGCTGGGGAGAATCTGAGCCACGAGGATGGGGGTGCCAGCTGCAGAAAAGCACCAGCTGGAGGCTGCAAGGATTCTTGTGGGAGATGGGACCCCAGGAGCCCCAGTCCGGGAGGCTGCGGGGCGTGAGGCTGGGCAGTGAGGAGGCTGGTGCGGGGGTGCTAACGAGCAGGCTGTCCTTGAGAGCCACTCGGGCACAGAGAAACAGCATGCTGCCTCACTGCTGTGGGTTGAATCATGCCCCCACCAGAATAAGTCCCACCCCCAGAGTAAACTGTGCACGTGACTTCATTGGAAATAGGGTCTTTGCAGATATAATTAGCTAATGTGACATCATGCTGGAGTGGGTGGCCTGAATCCGTTGTCACTGATGTCCCTATAAGAGGAGGGACACAGAAACCCAGGAGAGAGAGAGGCAGGGCTTGGAGGGATGTGGCCGCAAGCTAAGGACCGCCAGCAGCCCCAAAGCTCGGCTAGGCGAGCGAGGATCCCCCCAGACCCGCGGAGACCCCAGATTCTGACTCCTGCCTCCAAGACCGTTGAAGGAGTGGCTCCTCTTGCCTTAAGCCCCTCGCTGAGTGGCACCTCGTATGGCAGCCACAGGGAGCAGACACACTGAGTCCTGTGTGTCCTCGAGTCAGGGCGGTGTCGGGGCGCACCCAGGGAGCCTTTCCAGGCCAGGAGGAGCCCCCAGGACAGGCCGGCAGGGGCGCCTCTTGGGAGCTGTGGTGCAGGCGTGCCCGGGAGCTCCACGTCAGACCACATCAGAGACAGGACCCCCATCCTGCTGATGTCTAGCCATGCCACTGGCCCTGTCCTCACATGTGTGTGACGGGTCGATGCTAGCAGACCCGCCCAAGTGACCCTCTGCGGCCATATTCTGTTCCCCGGAACCAGCTCATTCATTCATTTATTCAGTCATTCAGTGAGTCTTAAATGGGTGCCTTCCATGCTGCTCACCCTGTGTTGGGGGAGGGGGGTGTTACAGTGACCCACCGGCCAGCATGAACCCTACGCCTCAGAACATGGACTTTAACGTCACAGGCAGAGAAAGTCTCTTTTCCTCCAAAACTCAAGCATCCTCCAAGGACAAGGGAAGTCGGGGCCTTAAGTCCTCTTCCTTCAGACCTGCTGCCCTTGGCCAGAGTTGACACGGAGCCCTTTCCTCAGCCCAGAGCTTATAGGAGGAGGCCAGGCTAACAGGCTGCCAGAGGGGCACACGTGTGTGTGTGTGTGTGTGTGCACGCACGTGCACAAGTGCGCTGCACCCACGAGCCACCTCTCCCGGAAGCCACAACCACACTGGCCGCCCGCCAGGGGACCCGCCTCATCCCTGGGGGGTGAGGCACAGGCCCCGCCCCTTCCAGACATCCCCGCTTAGCTCTTGGGGGGCCGTGCCCACCCCTGGTTTACAGTGGGACTCCGGGAAAGCCACTCTGCCTGTCTGATACTCCGGACCTAGGTTTCCCTGTAAAGTCAGACTAATAATTCTGCTCTTAACGTAGAGGTCTTGAGTGGCCTAAATGAATAGCACATGTATACGTGGATTTATAAACACTAACAGGTTGTGAATCTTCATTTGTATTAAATTGTGATAATTATTATTTTTCCATTTTTTTTTTCTTTACCATCATCCTCTGAGAGCTAAGTAAATATTCTAGCAAATCTCAGGGGCAGCTGGGTGGCTCAGTCAGTTAAGTCCGACTGCAGCTCAGGTCATGAGCTCGCGGCTCGTGAGTTCAAGCCCCACATCGAGCTCCGCGCTGACAGCTCCAAACCTGGAGCCTGCTTCAGATTCTGTGTCTCCCTCTCTGTCTGCCCCTCTCCCCCTCAAAAATAAATACACGTTAAAAGAATTTATGGCAAGTGTGAGCTCACAGAAAGCATGCTGCCCGTCTAGACGGCTGAGACCTGCCTCTCCTGCATTTTCCCTCTGGCACTTTGACCACAAAGGAAAGACAGGCCTAGCCTTGCTTCTCAAAACTAACGGGGTCTGATGCCTGCCGCCAAATCCGCGGCCGTCTGGGGTTCAGCTCCCCCTCCGAAACGGTTTCAGACCCCGGCCCCCCTGCACCGGGTGTCCTGCGGTCTTCCCGGGCAGGGGCAGGGGCATGGGCAGGGGCAAGTTGCCAGCACACCCTTGTCAAGCAAACGTCCTTGACTAGCTGCTGGTGATTGAGGTAAACAAGGTCCCTGAAAGCACACAGTCCAGCAGGGACCCTCGGGGAGGGGGGTGCCTGGCCGCAGGGACAGGAGCCTCTCCCAAGGACGCCCTCTGATGCCCGGCAGGCAGAGAGCCGAACGGTGACGTCTGAGCAGCGTGCCCTCCGTCAGGGCGACTGGGCGGGCAGTGCGTGCTGACGAAGGCTTATCCGTGTTAACATAAACCCTCATTAGAGGGGATTAGGAGAGAAACAGTGACAAACAGGATGGACACTAACCCTTGGAGGGTCCCAGACAGACACCACACACTAATTATCCTTTCAAATGACTCGAAGATGCCGAGCATGAGCATCGGTGTCTGTGCCCGGGATGCACGGGGAATTGTGTTTTACATACGACACCTGTTTGTATTTTGCAACAGTTTTACGTGTGCCCTCCACCCGGCCCCAGGCACACGCACCCACTCGCACATACACTGAGCGCCCCCCGGCCCACAAGCAGGCTCACTGAGGAGGGTGGAGGGAGGCCGGGCCTCCCTCTTTGCCGAGCCCCGTGCAGGGGCGTCGGGGACAGTCTGGGGACCGCTGCTCCGGGCAGCGGGCAGATGGGGATGGGACTCCACTCAGGCTCTGTGTGTAGGGGAAATGCATTTCCCAAAGCACAGCAGGCGTTTCGACCTCCTTAAAGCCATGTTGGCAAAGCCGCGGTGCCCCAGCGTGTAAATGGGAACGTGTGTCAGCCTCACAGTTGGCTCGAAGCCTTCCCTCCTCCTCACCACCGCCACCGCCGCCCTGGCCGCCTGAACACTCCCCCTCAGCCAGGGCCCCCCTCTGGGGCCTTGTCTGGCAGGTTCAGGGTGTGGCCCGGCATTTGTGCCCTTAAGTGTCCTGGTGGGTGACCGTGCCACAGGGAATCTGAGAAGGTCGCCTCCACCCCACCGCTGCTCCCATCTGTTCCCGAGGGAGCCCAGGACAGGGGGCGTGGCTCTGGTCTCAGGTCAGACACCCAAACAGCCTAGAGCAAACACAGATGGCCAGGCTCCATATGGGTCCCTGGGCAATGCTGTGATGCAGGGCAGTGTATTTGCAGGAGGGAATTGACGTGGATCATTCGATAAATACCTTTGGTACTTGGCTCATTCACGGATGGTCTTCACACAGCGTTTAAAAATTTTTCAGCTATACTCAACTGCATTTGATGAAGGGATTATATTCCATAGCGGTATTTGCAAATTTGGAAATTCACAAAGGTCTGAGAACATACCTGTCATGAATGCAGACAGCGCTGCATCCGAACGGCTATCGTCTGAGGACAGAACCAAAGAGACGGAGCTTAAATTGAAAACAGAGGTGATATTACAAATCGTCAAATGGTATTATTGTAAATAAAAGAGAAAGAGCTTCTGGAGGGTACTAATTACGAGGCATGGCGACAGAGAAGCTGCAGATTCCATTTAACTGGAATGTGCGGAAGGACCGGGAGGCTGAGTCTCGGCTTGCCCCCGGCTGAAGGCGTCCCTGTGCATCTCGGCGAGGACGTCGCTCCTGCGGCTGGAAAACGGAGCAGGGCCGTGACACGTGTGGGGAGCCACCACTCCCGTTACCACCACAGCACCTTCTCCAAGGTCACAAGTGCTGGGTGACATCAGAGAAGGGTTTCACAGGTGTCACCGTGTGGGCAGTGTGAGTAAAGGCAGCTTCAGCTGTGACCAGAGGGGGCGAGGAACATCCCAGGAGCACAGACGTGGACGGCGACGGGCAAGAGAAAGACATGAATAACACCCTTCCAGAGTGCCCGGGCAAGCTGGCCCTCCACGGTCGGCCCCGCTATCCCCGTGGCACCCGCAGAGCCCCAGCCCCACAGCCTCCGCTCTGGAGCCCCCTTGTGCACCAGCGTCCAAACCCCAGCGCCAACCACGCTGGCTACTCCCCCAGCGTGGCTCCCCCAGCGCGACACGGCGGCTCCTCCCCCAGACCTGTGAAAACCCTTGGTGTCTTTGAGCTGTTGATTGCACACTTGGGTGGCTTTTCAGCGTCATCGTATGGGGTATAATTTTCGCCCTAGGAAGTGGAAAACGCTCCTTCACACGATCAAAGGGTAGTTTCCTCGTTCTCAGGCCTCCATTAGGCTACCCATTAAAAATGAATGCTGCTAATAATTTCATTTATATGCATTAGTATTTTGGGGAAAAAAATACCTTCACTGAATTTGCCTTGAAACTCAGAATGCTCTCAGGAAGTACCGTGACGAGTCCTAATATCATGGCATTTCCCTGATTTATCTTTCTCTCTCGATGGTAATAAGTCACTATCGTAGGACAGAAGCATTGCCTTAGGGAAAGTACACTTTTTTTTTTTTTTTCTAAGTTGAGCTCATCTGTTTCTTTTAGTTTCAAGTTTAAACTAACGGGCATTTTTATGTCTACGTTACGACGCGCACAGCACTGCAACGGTTGATTCTTTGCCTGAGTTATTTATTTAATGCGGAGATAATCGAATTTGGAATTAGTTGGATGAGCGTTATTGGTTGCTACAGTTCTGGTATCGTATTTTCCTTCCTATTAAGTATATCAGAGCAGCAATGTACATAAACAAAGTGCAGGCTCCTGACGCATATATTTGCCGATGGTAATACCCACGTGCCACCTTTTGCCAGTCGTATGACGCCCCTAAAGGCATTGCGGGTTAACGGTGATTTAATCCCCTTATGCATGCATAATGTGACAAGCTTTGCATAAATAATAATAAATAATTGGTATGTATAAATAATTTATCATTTATTTTTGCAGTAGAAGTCGAATTCTTAGGAATATTTTAAACAAAGGAAACTGCAAACATGACCTCAATCAGAAAGAGGGTTAGGTCCTCCTCAAACACAACTTTCAAAGCGCACGTACGTTCCGCGTATGCTGGTGACTTCTTTCGGGAGAGTTTATGATGCTGCCGAAGATTGTGAGGCATGGCGTAATACATAAAAAGCCAGAAAAATAAATTTTAATTATTTTTTAACGTGTATTCATTTTTGAGAGAGACGGAGACAGAGTGTGAGTGGGGGAGGGGCAGAGAGAGAGAGACACACACACAGAATCCAAAGAAGGCTCCAGACTCTGAGCTGTCAACACAGAGCCTGACGCGGGGCTAGAACTCACAAGCCACGAGATCATGAATGACCTGAGCCGAAGTCGGACGCTTCACCGGCTGGGTCACCCAGGCGCCCCTATAAAAATAAATTTTAAATCAGAGGCTCTTTTTTTCCAAAATAAGCTTAGCAATATCTATTATTTAAAATGATTATTTTGCCCTGAGAATGCGTCCAGTCTAAACCTTCACAGTTAAACACATTATTTGATGTGAAGATTTTACATTTAAATCAGTAAGTGGTTCAGAGCAAATTTGGTCATCTAAATCTAAGTATATGCAAAATGCTGAGGAAAAATGGCAATAGGTCGAGGACTGGTCACTTGTCAACTTGGGAGACAAGATGAAACAGAAGGTTGAATTGTCATACAGATAACAGTTACCATATGGCTAACATTTTGCACGTCTAGATGCCTGCCTCCCCCCACCTCCCGGTGCCCCAGTACCAGGGAGGGGAGGTCTCCCCGTGCCCTGCCCCCAGACGGCAGAGCCCAGAGCCCCAGCACTGTGAACAGAGAACTCAGCATTTTCTCCCCGATCTAACAGACAATCTCTTTTGGCCTCCAAGTCCAAAACAGGTAAATCTGCATTTAATTAATGAACATGCGTTTTGGCCCCAGGCTCACTTGATAGATCCTGATTCCACCTGTGATCATCCTGGTGATTCTGGAAGAAGTTGTTCTGAGTGGGAATCACGCTTCCTCATCACAAACTGGGACACTGTCTGCCTCCACTGAAATTGCGAGACATGAATGAAAGCTGCGAGCGAGCCCCGGGTCCTAGCCCCGCCGGGCGCCCCGCACTGCGGCTCTTCGGACCCCGCTGCCCCACCTCCTGAAGGCAGCGTCTGTGGACCTTCCCCTGGACTTCCCCGAGTCCCACGGCCAAGCGTGGCCGTGCCCGAGATGGTGAGAGTGGGTGGGGGCGGGCCCGGGGCAGGGCCGGGCTGGCTGACAGAGCAGGTGAAGCGTGGCGGGGGAGGGGCGGGCACAAGTGTGGGACAGGGACGTCTGAAGGGGCCGGGGGGGAGCAGCAGGGGCAGCTTGCCCAGAAAAGGTTTCTGGAAACCTCTCCTCGTGCCACAGTCAAGCCCTGTGTTCCAGACACATCTCCACTGATCACCTGCAGAGAAAACACCCATGCTTGGGAGTTTCCAGAAAGGCCTAGAGAGACCCTCAAATGTGCAGCTAGATCTGCAATTCTGATCCCCCTGGAGATGCTGAGAGGTTGAGTCACCTCCGGACCCTGAAAGCAGACAGAGGACAGGGTGAACCCAGTGGGACCACAGGGAGGCGAACAGAGACAGAGTCTGAGTGGGGTGAGGCGGGGGAGGCGGGAGGATCACGTGAGCTCAGCGGTCACCCGCGAGAGAAACCAGCTGTTGTCTCCCGTGTGTGTTGTGGGCTGGGCTGCGGTCCCCCTACCACCCCCACCCGCGACTGGTCAGCTGAAATCCCAACTCCAGGCCCTCTGACTGTGACCCGACATGGAAATAGGTCTCTGTACGGGTAAGCAAGTTCAGATCCACACGGATCCCGCGGACCCCAGTGCAGTGGCTGGTGTCTTGTAAGATGAGGGATATTTGGACCCAGAGACACAGGAGGAGAACACGGTGCGAAGAGGACTAGAGTCAGGGGACAGCAGCCTCACGGGGAAGGGGTGATGTCATGGCCATCGTAGCTGAGGGAGTGATGCCATCGTCATCAAGAGCCGAGGGGCTGATGTCATCGCCAGCCCAGGGAGTGATGTCATCGCCAGCCAAGGAGCCCAGCACAGAGAACTCGGCCATGCCGCCGCCTTGATCTCAGGCTTCCAGCTCCGGAATTCGAGACAACACATTTCTGTGGTTTCAAGCCCCCAGTTGGAGGCGAGCTCCCCCCAAGGCAGCCCTGGGAAATGTACCTCTCACTCTAGCCCCACACAAAACACAGCTCCTGGCCCCCTCTGAGCTCTGATTTCCGCTCACAGCTCCAGAGACTGCTTTCTCCCCAGCGGGCATGGGTTTTAAACAGCCCAGCATTGTGTGAAGGGGGCTTGGGTTTTCCTTGTAACGGAAGAGATGGTTCACCAATCGCATGTTGGCCAGCGTGCTTTCTCTGTTCCCCCGGATTGAGATGCTCCTCGCAGCCAACACTATTTGTTTCCTTTATTAGGCTCAGTTGCCCCGAGGAGGGAAGAACATTGGATAAAACTTGAGGAGAGCGTGTTCCACGGGAACCAGATTAAACTTCTCATCAAAGTTGAATTTTCCTGTAACGGCTGTCCAAGAAAGGACAGCATGATGGGTCTGCCGGAAGATGGGGCCGTGCACGGTGACTGCTTTTCAATAAGGCAGCAGCCCGGGCAGCCGGTGACAAGCGTGTCTATTGGTCTGTCTCTCCGGAAAGTCTCCTAGGGCGGACACTTTAAGGGCCCAATCCAATCACTGATGCCATTCCTGACCCCCACTCAAGAAATTAGAGCCCCTTAGAGAAAGCATTCTTGACCGATCAGGGCCACTCCTTCAACTTGGGTGCGACATGATATTTCTTTTGGCAGGGGTCACTGGTGCGCATCACCCGTCATCACTAACTTATTAGATCTTGAGGCAATTAGCTAAAAACAAACAGAGGAGACAAGCCCGGTATTGAAACATAGAAACCAGAAGAAAATAGCCCATAGCGGTCCATTATTTCAAAGCTGCTTCAAAGGCGGGGGACGGGCTTCCTGGTGAAGAAAGGAGTGCATTGTTTTCACGCAATGTGTATACAGTAGAAGAGCTCACTGCATTATTTTCCTACTGATTTGGGTTACATCTGAGCTTGCCTTAAAATAATAGGTTGGTGGAAAGCACTTTGCAGTTTCCACCTAAACCCAGCCGAGTATGATTAGCCAAGGATTAAAAATCCAATTAGACTCTCCCTTAACATGGAGAAATCAGAAGAGGAAGTTTGAGAGATGTATTGAAAAGCACTTCTTAATATGATTGAGTGTGATAACCCACACTAAACGGAAAACCGATCTCCTAGGGACCCCCTTGAATCTTCAGGACAAATTGACTTTCGCCATTTTCAGTATAAATGTGTGTTCCTTGCTATTAATTGTATTGATGAAGGACAGTAGATGTGTTTATATGAATATCCATAGGAGTGTAGTGATTTGTCTTTATAGCTGAAAGCTTACTCATCTCAGTGGGCTCTCTCTGCTCTTAGCAAGGGTGTTATGGTTAGATTTTGAGGCTTTTGAAAATACTTTATGTAACAGCGTACCTACGTAACGACCTTAAGAGGAAAGGTAATAATTTGCTGTGCGCCCCATATGGATTACTTGGTTAAGTGCTGTGGACATGGTAAATATTACCTTACCTAATGTGATTTTCCTTTAGTCACATGTGGTGAATGTTACTAATTTTGCGAGGCAAGAGAGTCCTTGATTCTTATCACGAAAAGAAAACTAAATGGAAAGATTTTGAATAACGGTGTTAGTCATAATTGCTCAGGTCTACCTACCCCCCTTTTTTTATTCTCTGCTATTTAATGCACAATTTGATTTACACAGATACATATCGTGCAATTGCTTTTTTATGTCACTTGTCTGTTGCAGTCAGAACAGAGCACTCAGTGGTTCTGAGCACGAGCGGCATAGAGAGGGGCTGTGCAGACGGAACGTTCTCGGACCGTCCGCGCACGTGATCCTGATCCTTGAAAACGCCCTGACTTTTAGTACAGAATATGTGACGTTCACCTGGCAAATAAAATCCAAATGCACATTTTCGTTCAAACAAATGAAAACCGAAAACGTGTTTTTTGCAAAGATGGGCGGGTGAGTTGCATGAGACCCTCCCCGCTCCTTCCTGCTCTGGGCCATGCTGGGTTGCTTCGGTCCTCAGCTAGCTGTTGGGTGAACCTTCCAGAAGAGCTGGACAGCGACACTCTGTGAACATCTTGCTTTCTCCTCCTCGAATTACGTTTCCACCGTCCTTCTCACAGTCTTTATGGGCCTCACCAGGGTCTTTCTGAGAATCCCCGGGCTGGGTGAATGCCGTCAGCTCCACGGGCTGGTACGCGGAACATGCGGGTTTGGCAAAACTCTTTCCCACAAGAGGTTTCAATTTGTCCCCACGCCCTCCCGGTGTCTGAGTCCAAGCCGCGGTGTGCGGATTCTTCTCCAGCCCCAGTTGCGGAGCCACAAAGCCAAAGTCAGAAGATGAGACACAACTCTTTCAGACGGGATGTGCTGCTGTTTGTAGCTCTCGCAGGGTGTCGGGGAACCAGGTAACGGCCAGTAGAGAGGCTCCAGTGTCTCTGAAGACAAAATTCCCGTTGCCAGCATCTCGAGAGAAGGGCAGCTGTGGCACGCGGCTCTGCCCCAAGCACCCAGCCCCCCTGCGTTCCTCACCCCTGTCCAGGGAGGACACACACGGAGGAAACACCTGAAGATGGGTGCTATGCTGGGGGGGCTCAGGCCATGCCATACCGCTTTGTTTTCAGAAGATTGCAATGGTTTTTTTTTTTTTTTTTTTAATGTTTATTTTTTTGAGAGGGAGAGACAGAGGGCGAGCAGGGGAGGGGCAGAGAGAGAAGGAGGCACAGAATTTGAAGCGGGCTCCAGGCTCCGAGCTGCCAGCACAGAGCCCAACGAGGGGCTTGGACTCATGGACTGTGAGATCATGATCTGAGCTGAAGTCGGAAGCTTAACAGAGTGAGCCACCCACAATTGGAAATAATTGCAATTATTTCCAATGATAAGCATTTTCTTTCCAGACAGTCTTAAGTGTCAGTGAACAGTGCAGGTAAGTATTGAGAAAGTAAGGTATGTTTTTGTTCTTTCATATGTAAGCAAGACACGTTGCACAAACATATACATTCTCGGAAGGAACACGTCCAAGGCATAGAGACCTGGGATTTGGGGCTTTTTTCCCAGCTAGTGAAACGATGCTAATGAATCTGCCCACCTGCTCAGATTTACGGAGAGAAAACTAGAACCAAGGTAGGCGAGAGGCATTTTTCAGGTCACAGAGTGAGCCCACGGTGGAACCAGGATGAGGACCAGGCCTTTGTGGCTTGTCTTCTGATGTCCTTCAAGGACAAGGACCAGAACCCGAGTCTCTCTCTGCTTGATTTTGTGGATAAGACTGAGGACAAATGTGACACCTCTGAGTGTCTCTATCGGAACCATCAGATGGCTCACGAAGCGGCTGGGTGACAGCCGAGGTTGAAGGCCGGTGTCCCGGCCATCTGGGGCGCGGAGCTGAGCTCTGAAGAACTGAACGAGCCCACCGTTCCGGATGCTGTTTGCCGACGGCGCGGGCACCGCCTCCCAGACGCGCGTGAGTCTCCCTCTTCCTGTCGGAGTTGTTCCTCAATACACTCCCCACCAGAAAGGTGTTCTGAGGTTAGAAAGAAAGGACAACGCACTTAGTTGGGTAGTTATGGCCCTGAAAGTGGTTGATAAAGCCCTACGAATCATTTGTGTTGCTCTCGGATTATAAATGAGGGTGAAACACACCAGAATCACTCCCGCCCTGCCGACCTCTGTTAGGGTCACCTCCTTCCAAAACATGTGTGACCTTGGGAGGTCTTTGAGTTCCTTGGTCTAAACCCCACTCTTGGCGGGTGAGATGCAGAGACTACAGTGGGGACCCACCGGCTTCCTTGGGTCCCACGTTCCAGGCTACTGGTGCTTTCACTAGGTTATGATGTTCTCCTATGCTTCCACCTGCTGAAAACATGTCCAGACACACTCTTTAAGAGGCACGACAAGCAAACACACACTGAAAATAACAGCTTTTCAGCCTCTACCAAACACACAGTGCTCCTTGGGGTACCCTTGCCCACTGGCCTGCCGTACCCACCGCACACACCCTCAGGATGGGTTTCCAGGGTGAGTAGAGAGAGTACCAGTGCCTCACTGTCAGACTGTTGGCTCCAAATCCAGATCAACGAGGCTAAAAGGGTATTTTCTGTTAACGTGCGCATCTCCCTAAAAATGCTCAGAGCACACGTGGATCTGGGGCGAGGAGGACCACAGCTAGACTTGTACAAACACGAACCCGCTTCATTCTTAACTTTTGAATCCCGCCCCGGGAACCTATCTGATGTTTTCGGTCTTGCTTTCCATGGGGAGTGCATAGTGGAGAACAGAGGCGTTTATCCAAGATCTAGGGCTGACTGATGTAAGGAAGACCGTGCTCACCGTGCTCTGTGAGGAAGACACATCAGATGGGAGGGAGAGCCCCACTCTTCCCAGCACCTGGACACGTGCATCCAGTTATGGGAAGACCCTCCTCGGGGGCTACATTGTACCCAATGCTATGCCTTTTAATAAATCATATAATTCAGCTGCACATCCCTGAAGACATTTGACATTGACTATGTTTTTATTGAATCAAAAGTCAGGTAGAGTGGACAGCTTGGGGAAGAGCTTCTTGGTCCTTTAACAACATAATATCTGTGTCTTTGTGTTGATCTGGAGGAATGTCAGTCCCCACCCTCTCTCTCCAGGTGGGCCCTTTCCCTTCTCAAATCTAGGTAGAATATTTGTGATTTTCAAGAATAGTTAGTTGTTTAGCAAAGCAACTAAATGGCATTTAACATTTAATATGGGTTTATTATTTTTTTTATTGTTTAATTATTTTTGAGAGAGAGACACACACAGAATGCGAGCAAGGGAGGGACAGAGAGAGAGGGAGACACAGAATCCAAAGCAGACTCCAGGCTCTGAGCTGTCAGCACAGAGCCCGATGCGGGGCTCCACGCACAGAGCCCAACGCACGAACCACGAGATCATTACCTGAGCTGAAGTCGGATGCTTAACCATCTGAGCCACCCAGGCACCCCGTATTTTTTTTAAGCCACACACCATTTGGAGACTTTCACATCTGAGCAGAAATTGCTATGTCTTTAATTTGGGCATGAGATAGAAATAAACCATACATTTTTGACGCCCATCAAACAACTCAATGTTGGTTGTGTATGTATGTACACACGGTTTGAACAGACTCAACTTTTACTTACATCAGGACTTAAAATCTTTTTTTTTCCTTTTTTTTCAAATTTGTATTTAAATTCTAGTTATTTAAATTCTAGTTGATTAACGTAAGGCTTAAAGTCTTGAGAGTTTAATACCTCCTGATTTGTGCCTACAGCTCGTTGTTTTCCAGAGTTCAGAGTACAATGGCATCCCTTTCCTAGTTTGCTTCTTCTCTGAGCTTTGATGGCTTTCTTGTGTCTCTTAACTATTTATTCATAAAGGAGCTACTCCAGCCTGGGCACCATGTCACGTATCGAGGATAAAATGCTGGAAAGACAGAGGGACCCCCCCACCTTGGGTTCCTCAACACATGGACATAGAAGACTCAGTATGTTTCCACCCACCATTTCCAGGTTCTGGGGCTTCTTCCAAGTGAAGGAGGAATGCCCCTATTTTAGCACAGGTTAGGAAATGATCAAGGTGAGAGGAAGGGAAATTTTCCCAGCCTGCTTCCAGGGGTCTCACATCCAGGAACGAGGGGAAGCCCCTCACAGCCCATGCTCCCAGCAGAGAAATGGAGTAGGGAGCAGGACAACCTCGTCTCTAGGAATTCTGACCATGGGAGGGAGGGACAGTGCAGCGGGCAGCCCCTGGGCCTTTCACATGTCATCCCTGGGAGCGGACACTGTTACTCAGGGCCGCTGCTATGGCATATTGTTCCTTCTGCCTCGGTTGAGTGGACCGCATCAAACCGCTTCCCCCAAACCCCAGATCTCCCGGGGGGCTCCACACTCCACGGCAGCTTCTCTTATCACCTCAGCTCTGTCCTGCCAACAGACCCACATGTCCCGCATTCACGTCCTTCACCCAGAACTGCTTCCTCAGCTTCACACACTGCCCCCCCCCTTGCCTTTCTCTCCAACACGAAGGCTCGTCATAGAACATGGTGCATCTGTCCATGTATCTACCTTTCGGTACAGATCTCACGTGCATCATGTTACGTCTGTCCCCAAACTTGCACCTTTTGGTGCTATTGTAACAGTCTTTAGCCATTTCCACTTCAAATTTCTCATTGCTAATTCTCTTATGTTCCTCCAGCAGCTTCTCTCTGGAGTGTGATGTCCAGGTCAAACATCTTCACGTTCTGGCAGAGTTGTCTTTCACTGCCCAGGAGAGGGTCTGCCCTGAATCTCCCACACTGACCCCAGAGACTCACTTGCAGCAGAAGGACAAGCCCATGGCGTCTAGAAGGTGGGATGACCACCACTCCCAGAGGACAGCAGTAGCCACTGTTCTGATAACAGCAGGGAGAGTTTCTCATTCTCCTTCCTGGCAAGTCCCACAAAGACTCCGTGTAAAAGGACACAAATTTGAGTCATCTACAGGCTTGCCATTTATAACCAGTGAATAGCTTCCCATGTGACCCAACTTAGACATTCATCTAAATATATATTTTCTTGTTTAAAATATTTACCGCTCTGTACTATCTCTCAGCATTCTCAAGACTTCACAATGTGTGGCTCATGCCCTTGTATTAAGCAGTAATTCTCAAAAATAAATGTTATATAGGACTCAGCTCTGGGCTATCTTCTGTTTCTGTGTTCCAATTCACCTGGGAAAACTATGTCAGGCAGACACAGGAAGGTGCTTTGGAGGCAATTCAGGAAAGCGAGTCCCACATCAAAACAGGCAGCTCAACAAGGCAAGGACAGCGACATGCCAGCTTACACCATGGGAGAAGGGGAGCAGGCCCTTCAGGAGGTAGAGGAGTGAGGAGCGAAAAGGGTCCTGAAGCTGGTGTCTGGGTCTCCTCCTGTGTAACAAAGGGGTCAATTCTAACACCAAAGTAGAGCAGAGAAAGGAAATAATAAGCATATGAGCAAAAACCAATAAAACAATCAAGAAAATTAACTCAAGCAAAGTCTGATTCATTGGGATGATCAGTGAAATTGACAAATCTCTAGCTTGACTGAGTAGGAAAAAGAAAGAGAAGACACAAATTACTGATATCATGAATGACGGAGGGGACATCACTACTGACCCAACAAACAATAAAAAGATATGACAGGATATTGTGAATGACTCTTTGGCAATGAATTTAAGGACTTAGATGAAATGAACATATTTTGAGAAAAATACAAAATACTGAAAGATACAAAAAAGCAAAGCTCACTCAAGAAAAAATTGACATCTTGATATCTCTGTAGCCCTTGGAGGAATTAAACTTGTATTAAAAACTCTTCCCACACACACAAAAAATCAGATCCAGATGGCTTTACTGGTGAATTGTAAAAAATTGATGAAATAATACCTATTCTACACAAACTCATCTGGCATGAAGCCAGCATCACCCTGATTCTATAACCAGGCAGAAGTATGAGAGAAAATTTTAAAAAATATTCTGATAACTTACAGGAAATTAGATGCAAACATTTATTAAATTAATTCAAAAATTTATGAAAATGTTAAAAATCATGAATAAGTAGAGAGATGCAAGGTTGATTTTACTTGAAAATTAGCCAGTGTAATTAAATGCTTTTTAAAATATATAATTATCTCAATAGATGTAGAAAGAAACATTCAAGAAAAAGTAATATATTTTTATTATAAAACTTTCAGTAAAATAAGAATAGAAGGAAACCTCCTTAACCTAATGATGGGAGTCTAAAATACTTACAGCTAACTCCATATCTAATGGTAAAAATACTAAATATTTTCTACAAAACAGGAAAATGGCAAATATTCCACTCTCATATCTTGTATTCAACATTATTCTAGAAGTCACAGCAGTGACACAAGATGATAAGAAAGAAACAAAAACATATGAATTAGGGAGAAAAAAGGAAGCAAAAATATTTTTATTTACAAATCTGATCATTTATGCAGAAAATTATAAGAAACATAGAAAAAGTTATTAAGAGTAATAATTTAGTTTGCAGAATACAAGGTAGCAATAAAAAATCAGAAATTGAAAAACAACATGTTTGCAATAGCATTAAAATATTTAAAAAATAAAGACAATTTGACAAAAATTGTGTAAGGTCTATCAACAGAAAACTAGGAAGCATTGCTGGGGATATTGAAAAATCTAACTAAATGGAGAGATCTATGCTCTGGATCAGAAGACTCAATATTGTCAAGATGTCAATTCCTCCCAAATTCATCATTATCTTTAATACAAATCTAGCCAAAAATCCTAGCAGCCTTTTTTTTTTTTTATAGAAATTGACAAGTTGATTCTGAAATTATATGGAAATGCAAAAGACCTAGCATGGCTTGTTCTTTGAATAAGAACAAATTTGGAGGATATATGCTACCTTAAATCCGGAATTTTATAAAGTTATTATCAAGATAATGTTGGATTTCCATAAAGGTACAAGGACTAATAAAGGAAAAAAAGTAGAGAATTCAGAAATGAATTCACACGTATATGGTGAGCTGATTTTCAACAAAGGCACTAGGGCATTTCAGTAGCGAAAAGATAATCTTCTTAGCAAATGGTGCAGAAGAATAACTTTCACTTTACCTCACACCACAGTCCAACAGGAATCAGGACAAAACTAAAATGCAAACAAAGATACAAAGATGTACCCATTCTGGTTATTATTCATGAGTAATGAAAAAAAGGACATTTTGTGATATATGGTTTCAGAAACCCATGTGAACTTTAGGGAAAAAAATTAGGTAAGTAAATTCTTAATTCCAATTAATAATCGAATCAGTAGAAGAGTCTCTGCAGAGAAAAATGAAGAATTCAGGAAAAAGTTGTACTAGTTAAAACCACATAACTTGTTAATTATTTAACGGTATGTTGATAATGTAGTTATGAACTATAATGTAATTATTAAGAAATCAATCTATAAATAGATTAAAATGCCATAATAAAAAGTACTTGGAATAGCATTCCGATTCACTTAAATGCACGCAAGCTGGGAAGAAAAGGAAAAGTTGGTCCCTATGAGCTCTGGAGCCTGGAGGAGGGGTGAAGGTGCTGTATCATATTAGTGCTGGGAAATTATGCAGGCACAGATGGTCCCTTAAACATGGAGAGAGAGTATCACAGGGTGAAATGTCTACACTACCGGCAGGGGGAGGTGGTATTTTATGGCATTAAATATATGATCAATAAACAATTCAATTATGGACTTCATGCGTTTAGCAACATGGGAGGGAAAAAAAGGCAAAAATCTCTTACAAATGCAGCCCAAGAAGAGACTGATAGATTATAATCATATTGGGAAACTATAACATCTCTTTGGATGTTTTTAAGTTTTCTTTTTCTTTTTATTTTGAGAGAGAGATAGAGAGCAAATAGGGGAGGGTCGGAGAGAAGGAGACAGAATCCCAAACAGGCTCCACGCTGTCAGCACAGAGCCCGAGGCGGGGCTCAAACCCACAACCCTGAGATCATGACCTGAGTAGAAGTCAAGAGTCAGACACTCAACTGACTGAGCTGCCCAGGTGTCCCTACACCTCTGGATTTTTGAGTATCATAATAATAATAATAATCATAATAATAATCACAACTACATACACACACACTTAATTTTGAATAATGATGAAAATGTTTCATCTGGCAGGGATTAAGATATAGAAAAGTCTACATTCCATAGATAATATATTTTATTTTACTTACACCCAAGTGTTAAATCACATAGAACATCTCAATATATTTCCACAAGTACAAAGCATGGACTGAATTCTTTTATCAGGGTGCAACAAGGCTGGAATCAATAATACAAAGAGGGACAAACATATCAATCTGGATAGTGGACAGGCTGCCTCTACGTACCTCTTGAACCAAATAGAACTGAAATCTGAGGTTGAAAATTAATCAGAAATGAATAAAAATCAGAAAATGTAACTTTAAGAACTCAGAGAATATGGCTAAAGCCATACTCTGAGGAAAAATTATAACCTCAAATGTTTTCAGCATTCAGTAGGACGTGTAATATGTGTACGTAATTACAGTACATACACTGAGGTCTAAGAAAAACAGCAAGGTGCAAAGTTCATACTACCAGGCCATTCCCTTATTTAAAAAATTAGAAACAACCAAAACCCTTTGTTAAATAAAAAATATGATGCAGTAAAATCCTACCAATGATTACACTTCAGTAATGGTATCGTTGTGTGCTACATCTTTTTTCTCTGAAAATTCTACCATTATTATGCTTTAGATAATATATTTATACTTAAAAGAAATACAAAATATCTAGGCTTCTACCTAAGAAATACATAATGCAGCCTACTTGTGATTTTAAACTTTTAAAACAGAGATGTCAATTCATGAGGTTGTTCAATTAAATTCTTTTTTTTAAGTCAAGTTAGTTCATGTACAGTGTAATCTTGGCTTCAGAGTAGAACCCAGTGATTCATCTCTTACATACGACACCCAGTGTTCATCCCAAAAAGCATCCTCCTTAATGCCCATCATCTAGCCCATTCCCCCACCCGGCTCCCCTCCAGCAACCTTCAGTTTGTTCTTGGTTATTTAAGAGTCTCTTATGGGGGCACCTGGGTGGCTCAGACGGTGAAGTGTCCGACTTCAGCTCAAGTCATGATCTCACCATTTGTGGGTTCAAGCCCCATGTTGGGCTCTGTGCTGACAGCTCAGAGCCTGGAGCCTGCTTCAAATTCTGTGTTTCCCTCTTGTTCTGCCCCTCTCCTAGTTGCACTCTCTCTTTCTCTCTCTCTCAAAAATAAGTCAATATTTTTAAAAAATTAAAAAAAAAAGAAGTCTCTTATGGTTTGCTTCCTTCTCTGTTTTTTATCTTAGTTTTCCTTCCTTACCCTTACGTTCATCTGTTGAGTTCCTCAACTTCCACATATGAGTGAAATCATATGGTATCTGTTTTTCTCTGAGTTATTTCACTTAATACACTCTGGCTCCATCCACATGGTTGCAAATGGCAAGATTTCAATCCTTTTCATTGCTGAGTAACATTCCATTGTGTGTGTGTGTGTGTGTGTGTGTGTGTGTGTGTGTGTATACACATATACCACATCTTCTTTATCCATTCATCCGTCGATGGACATTTGGGCTCTTTCCATACTTTGCCTGTTGTTAAAAGTGCTGCTATAAACCTCGGGGTGCAGGTGTCCCTTCGAACCACCGTTTTTGTATCCTTTGGGTAAGTATTTACTAGTCCCTCCTGCCATTTGAGCATGCCCATTTGGCTTACAGCGTTCTTTCTGGGTTCACATACTCATGGAGATCTTACAGAATATTCTAATCAGATTTCTAACTCTGCACAGACCATTCTCTATCCCACTGTAACAAAACCTGACTTACGTATCCTTCAGAATCAAAGTTCCTTTTTAGGAGAGACGATGGATCCTGGGCCTGAGGCTGTCGATGACATCTCAGATGCTGGCATCTGGAGGCAGGGTTTGGGGACCCTGTGCTCTTAAAGCAGGCATCCCTGAGTCAGCCTGAGGATGTTCCTCTAGAAGCCAGAGGGACCCAGGCCGGGTCCCACGAGATGCCCAGCCCAGAGCAGGCAGAGGCAGGAATGGCCGTGGCTGGGGGGCCGGGGCTTTCCACGGAACGTGCCCCTCCCAGGGCTGGCGAGGACACCTGGATGCTTCTCTGGAGCCCTGGTTATAAGTTCTGCCCGGTCAGCATCCAGCGCTACAGGTGTAGAAAAAGTGAACTTGCACCTGAAAGCCCTTAGGAGCCTTCTCCAAAGTGGAGACCTTCCAGAGAAAGCGGAATGGGGCCGGATCCCAGGGTAGACACCTCCCACGGGAAGGAGGAGGGCTGGGTCTGGGAAGAGCAGATTCCAGAGCAAAATGAGCTGTTTGTCAACAAGACAAGAGAGAGTCAGTCGGAGGAGAGACATTCCGAGCCCACCCTGCCCCGCACACGGGGGTTGAGACTGAAGGTTAGGACAGGGCTCCCCACTCTGCTAAGACCTGTGTGCTTCCCCGGCCCCCCCACCCCACCCCCACCCTCCATCTGAGAACGTGGGGCAAACGCGGCACAGGCTCCTGGAGGGCTCAGGCCCTGACGGGTGTCAAATGCCACATGATGAACGGGGAGCCCTGGGGTCAGACCTCCCCTGCCAGCCAGCCCTTCCGGCCGTGAAGGTAGGGGTGCTGCCTCCGCAGAGTGCTTCTGGCCCCCACTTCGTTGCCAGAGGTGTTACCAGTGTCTCGTGCTCAACAACATCGGCCCAAACAGGGCGGCCGACAGCTGCCGAAGGTGTCCAGATATGAGCTCCCCAGCGCCTCTCTCTGGGGCGGCCTGCTTCTGTCCTTGTCCCCACCAGCCGGCCACAGGGTCTGCCATGAGCAAACCAGCCAAACACTCGTGCTGCAGGGAAAGCTGCTTCACCCCAAGAATGAGGCCGTGTGGCTCCGGGGTGGAGGGAGAGGACGTGAGGCCGTAGGAAATGGCTGGATGTTCGAGGCCAGGCCCGGGGAAAGGCACAGGACGACGAGCTGTGACGCGCACCGGAGGTCAGGCACCGCATCAGTTTCAGTGGGAGAGGCCTCTTCCAGCAGTTTCTGGGGCTGGAGAAGGCCCAGCTGTGAGACCAGAGGAAACACAGGTCACTGGGCCACCGAGGCACAGAAGTACTTGCCTTCTGCTCCCTCACGGTGCTCCCTGCGCTCCTCACATTTCCGCGAGGCCCAGCCAGGCTCCCTGCATTCACCAGGGGAAATGCCCCGGGAGCCCCCTGCACGGGCCCAAGGCCACGTGTCCCCTGGAGCCCTTGCCCGCGACGGCCATGAGCGATTGGACGGAGCCGTGTCCCTGGGAGCCCCCACTCCTGCGCCCCCAGGTTGACCGCGGTATAGCTGGGGGACGTATGGCCTTAGGCTGGGCTTTTGTTCTTCTGCCAGTCCACCCCACACAGGGTCACATGAGGCCGGAGGCAAGCGACACTCCTGGCCCCGGACCCCGTTCCTTCCTTTGGACGGTTGACACTCCTATCTGTTCCTCCCTCCGTCCTTCTCTCCCTCGTGAGGAGGCCAGTCTGGACCAAACGGTGACAAAGAACTGTTTTATTATTCGCCAGTGACAGAGAGTCAAGAAAGCCCGGACGTGCCACCCGCCCTCTCCAGATCGTGTACATTTTTTCAAGTGAATTCCCTTGAAATGACAGCGCGTGTGTCCTCCCTCATAAGACCGGACGTGTTTCTGCTCCCATCAGATCAAGAGGGGTGTGGATCCTCTTATCGCTCGGGCAAAAAGCCGCTGCAGCACGGATGGAGGGCTGGGCTCCGTGGCTTCCGTGCAGGACCAGCCTCGCGGCGATCACAGCCCGCTGTCTCGGCCCCCCAACATCCCGGGCACACGGCTCAGCAGTGACTTCACTCAGCCGTCCCTCCAGACAGGTGCTAGCAAGTGACTCGGCATTTTCCTCTGGGCACACGTGAAACGAGCTGAACAAACAGGCCCGTCTCCTTCGGCAGGCGGGGGGGTCCAAAGAAATAGGGGTCCAAAGCGGGGAGACTTCCGTTTTGTGAGCAGCGTAGGGACTCAGAAGTGGGCACGCTTTCACCCCATTTACCACCAGGAGAGGGGTCACCTCACCCGCTCTCAGGGACAGGGACCGTGGACCCACAGCTCCCCCTGCCCCCCGCTTGGCTGATGCAGGTCTGTGCTCACCTGTTCTAGCCGGGGGGCCGGCTCGTTTTCCAGAAGTGTCTCCTTCCCCTTGACATAAATAAACATCACATGTAAATTGAAATCTTATTGTAACTGGGAGACAATAGGATTTTAAAAGTTCTGAAAACAGGATCAACATCTTGTTATCGTGTTATGCTCTGATTTAAACAATTTTGAGGTCCTGTGAGGATTCCTCATGAAATATCTATTTCATTTGTGGTGCAAGCCCCAACTGAGATTTAAAAAAAAAAAAAAAAAAAAGGAAAGAAAGAATGCAAAAACTCCAACAACATGACATGACTCAAACAGTACTTTCTTATTAACCAACAAGAACAATTAGGAAATGTTTCCAGCAACTTTAATCTCTGTGCTTGAATACACATTGTTCATTTTCCTATGTCAACAAGCACAGCCTGACCCGTGAGCAGATTTCCATATGCTAATTCACCTACTTTCCTTTCTGAAAGGCTCTAGTTTCCGGACTGTTCACGCCAGCCGACACGGAATGGTTTTTGCTTTTCGTTCTCTGCAAAATAATGTATTGTTGCAAAGTGATTTATAATCAACGGGATCTGGGAAGGAACTACAGTGTTGATTGTTGTTGACAACCAAAAATGAATTCTTAATGAAATAATAACACCGGCAGCTTCGTGGACGCAAGCCGATCGTGTAGTGTATTTTCTGTTCGGAAGCGTGATCCTCGCTTTCCGTTCAGAGCTGCTCCGAGACGGTGATCGTTGCTGAGAGCAATGTGTAAATACAGCGTGCCGTGGAGAGTCCAATGCGTCTACGGCGAAGGAGGAGTGGTCACTCTTGCTGGGAATTGCGGCTGGCAGTGCATTTCATTAACATTATTTTTCAGCTTTACTTAACTCGGCAAACCTTGATTAGCCTCAATCAGAGGTCCCTCAAACCACACAATCTATAACTAATCAAGATGATTCCAGGATAATAAAGAAAGCAGTATCAACAGCCAGACACAAATGCAGAGCCTCCTATCTGCAGCCAGCCCCAAATTACAGCCAGCATAAAAATGGAAGAAGGACACAAAAGTGAACGTAAAACTCTACAACATATCAATTTGTGTGATGGAATCGGGGGAAATCGGTCATTTATCCCCACAAAATCCATAGCTTCGCCATGCAAACTCAGTCGTATAAAGCTCCAGAAAGATTTTCTGATTGGATCTGGTAGTAAACCACTCCACATTTTAAGCTCACTAATTATACAAAACATAACGTTTTATTTCATCCAGTCACTCCAATTTCTGTTACTTAATTCGCTGAAATATGTGTGCTTCAAGTCGGATTATGCTTCTTCTGAGGGACCGGCCTCCGTTGTCATTGGGTTCTGTATTAATTGCGGTATGAACTTTATTGAATTTACTGAGTGCTTTGCTGGATGGTCTCCAAACACTAACAGGCAAATGAAATTAAATAAAAAGGGTCAGCTATATTTAAGAGCGTTGTGTAAGTGCTTTAGGGACTGGGTATAATTAAAGAGGCTGTAAACCAAAACGGCGAGTGTAAATGTCACTCTCACCTGAGCGTCCCCGCAGGACGGAGGCGTCCAGCCGAATCCACCACGGAGCGGGGTGTCGCAGCCAAAATGCCCGCAAGGGTGTTTAATGGAAACCGGGCCTCCGAACAGGGTGGTGCAGGTGCCTGGAGAAGCCCGAGCTGCGTGGAAAGGCCGTGCGGGGAGCCGGACTCTTCCCACACGAGGTAAACCTCCCAGCGGGATTCAGGACTGCCCCGGACGCTTTCCCCGACGCGCCTTGTTCAGCTCACTGTCCGTTGCCCTGAAGACTGGAGACATGCGCTCTCAGACACATGTCCTGCCTCAAAACACCACCACCAACACAACCGCTGGAGAGCGGAGATTTTCACGTCGTTCCTCCAGGTCCGGACCGCTAGCAAATGCCTGGAACGTAGCACATGCTTTGTCTTTTTAAATGTTTATTTACTCAGTGAGAGAGGGAGAGAGAAAGAGAGAGCGAGGGAGGAGGGGAGGGGCAGAGAGAGAGGGAGGGCAGGCTCCACTCCCAGGGCAGATCCCGACGTGAGACTCGAACTCACAACTGTGAGATCATGACCTGAGCCGAAATCAAGAGTCGGATGCTTTGGGGCACCTGGGGGGCTCAGTCGGTTGAGCGCCCGACTTTGGCTCAGGTCCTGATCTCGCGGTCTGTGAGTCCGAGCCCCGCGTCGAGCTCTGAGGTGACAGCTCAGAGACTGGAGCCTGCTTCCCATTCCGTGTCTCCCTCTCTCTCTGCCTCGCTCTCTCTCTCTCACTCGTGCTCTGTCTCTCTCTTTCTCAAAATAGACAAACATTTAAAAAAAAAATTTTTTTAAAGAGTTGGATGTTTAACCACCTGAGCCACCCAGGAGCCCCCACAGTAAATTCTGAATGGGTCAATTCTGAATTAGTGAATGGGTAAATAGCATAGAAATACCTAAAAAGCTATAAGAAAAAGCACTTTTACAAGGTGGAAAATATTGTGGCAATCTAAAAATGACCCCAATATTTGTTATCAATTACCTCTTCTGGTCTGCACCTCTGCTCTCCGTAGAGTGGGTGCACCTGTTAATGATTTTTGTGGGGCTGGTCACCGGACTGTGGCCACATACGCCTGTGTCCTGCTCTGAGAGACAACCGTGATGTCCTGACCTCGGCTAAGCTGACGCACACCCAGTCCGTGCCGTCCCTCTAGACACGCTTTGATTACTGAGCCCCCGACCACAGGAAGGGCACAGGCACCTCACCCCTGCACAGGCCTGCCTGCTGCTGGAGCAGCCACGGTTGCTGGGCCACGGGAAGGGCACTGCCCCTCTGGCCTCAGAGTTCTTAGGGTCGAGTGAGCACTGAGCAGCCCCTCGGAGGGGCTCTGAGGCCCCTGGAGGAGGTGGAGAAAGGAACATGGTGGGTGAGCATCTCTGTCTGAAGGATGTGGCTGGGCTGACGGGACATAGCGCAGAACGTAGGCCAGGAACACGGTTGCAAACACCCGGATGAAGCCGGTGTAGACACTAAGAAGCAGGGTGTATCAGATCACCCCGCAACACCAGGGGAGAGGGGCAAGCTTCCTTCTCACGTGGGACTGGAATCCTCTCTTTGTTCCAAAACTATTTATATAATATGTGTAAACATCATAGATTGTATGCTCTCTTGTAGTTGTCTGTAAGTACTATATGCATTATTATAAATGTTGGAGCAGAATATTTTCTGAAAATTCTTAATTCTATTTGGGTCCGAGGCTTCATTCATTTGCTTTGAAAGTAGGGGGGCAGGTGAACACAGAGGGGTCAGCACAAGGGAGAGAGAAAGGACCCTCCCGACTCACTCGCGGGGCTGCTGTGGGTCAGCGTGGGTGAGCGAGGACTGAGTGTCATCTCATGTCGATACGATGCTCTCTTTGGAAAAATCACATCCACCAAATGCATTTCCACGTGCTTGTGAAATTCACCATGGATTTTGTAGAGATTTCAAGTAAAGTTGGAAAATGCAAGGAGATGGGAGTCGAAGGTTCATCTGCTAACTTAGTCCGGGAAGCAGCCTCACTGTGGGTGGAGATCACAGGACCCTGGGGGTGTTTCGTATCGGTCTTATTTGGTCTGCTGGGCTCTCAGCTGAGCATGAGCATCGGGCAGTCACAGGTGACCCAGCAAACAGAAGCCTTGGCTCCCTCCCTTCCCGCTGGGGAGTCGGCGAGGGTGGGGCTGGTCCCAGGTGAGGGTGGCCCTGAAAAAGAGGCCCGGGGTACAGGCAGCACAGGAGGGACAGCTGGCTGCTTCCTGATGCCACACGGAGTCCCCAGAGCTGAGCGGGTTTCTAGAAGCTAGCAGTTCTCCACCCACGGGGGCAGTTGTTAAAATATTATTGCCAAGGTCCAACCTCGTCTAGTTGACTAGAATCCCTACAGGTGAGGCCCCGCTGGGTGTGGTTTGCAAAGGCCTCGGGGCAGTCCTGCCACACAGGAGGGGGGAGAAGGAGCCCCACGTGGCCTGCAGGGAGGGCAGCCCACACTGAAGGCTGCCCAGAGTTAAAGGAGGGGCTGGAAGGGGCCCCAACCTGCACGAGGATCTACCTTGCTCAGCACGGGCCCAGGGTGGCCCCTCCTCAGTGCAGACGCCCCGAGTGATGAAGCTGAGTCTGAGAGAACCCAGCCAGGATCCAGGGTCCCGGGCACCTGCGTGCATCCGTGCTGGGTCCCGCAGTGACACAGACGAGCCCTGTGAGGGGAGGACGCTGGCTTGGGGCGCAGCGGGGTCGTCCGGGAGGGCACGCACATGTGAGCGGGGAGAGATTTTGCACGGGACTTGAGAGGTGCACTCTCTCACTGGTTCAGATAACGGGGGGCACAAATAGGATGAGTGGTCACCAAAATGTGCCAGCACAAGAAGGATGCCTAGAATGAATAATATGTTAGCAATACGTCTCATCTACATAGACGTAAATATTTAATAGGTTTCATCAATATATAATATACATCGTGTATATTATTATACATAATATACAGATGGTATGTTTACATTAATATGCAATTACACACCCAATTTATATGTATATGTATGTATAGAATTGATGAAAAATTGTACAAACAGCTTCCTCCCGGAAGACAGTGGGTTATTGCATGAAATATTGTTGCCCACCAGTGTCATCACCTCAGTGAAGAACAAGGCCAGATTGTGCGCGGGGAAAGTCACATGTGTCCCTAACAAATGGTTGGAAGCAACCCCCACTGTCCTAATGACAAAGGAGGCAGGGGGAAAGGGGCAGTAGTCCTCAGTGTGAATGGATGCCAGACTGAACTTCGTAGGCTGTAGTTCCAGACTTGGAGAGTCCTCCCCTGAGAAACTCCAGAACCTTCTCGTTCTCTAGGGAGATGAGCAGACCCAGGCTTTCATGCTTCTGGAGGTCCAACCTCACATCTACACATAATTCCAAACCGTAGAGCCCCAAAGAAAGGACCTGACCCTGATGCCAGCTTGGCCCAGTGACTTCGTGTCGAGCCACAGCTTCCAGGATCGAGGTGTGGCCAGCTCGTTCTGCACGAAGCCCGGCCTTCCACACCAAGGCCACGGAAAAGTCACCCACACACGTGCTGGCCACAGGAGGCTCGAAGCCCCCGCTCCTTTCCGGGTGTGTCGGGCGCAAGACATCCTTGGACGTCATTTGCACATTTTGACAAAGTTCCCGCAGACGTCAGAACTGATACGCCACGACTGTTTGAAAGCCAACTGGAGAATTTCACGAAAATGTGTCTTCTACTGCTGATTCATCCCGTCTTTCCTGGATCGTGTTCTCATGCCGTTTCCTGGGAAGTGCAAACAATTTAAATATTAGTGAGTGTAGTCCATCAACCCCATAGTCAGTCTGGGTCAGAGCACACGCCATCACTCCCGCCCTGCACTTTTACATGGATGCGGTCGGTGGCCCCCGAGGCCGAACGCACCTCACAGCCCAGGTTCACCTGAGGCGACACGCACCTTGAGACACGCCCACCATGCGCTCTTTAGTGAGCAGAACCCTGTTCTTCCGCTCTTCTGCTATAATCCTGTTTGCCATCAATAGACGTGCACATAGTCATAGAATGTTCTGGAAAAATAGATAAGCTGTGCAGTTACGGCTTAGGGCAAAGCTCTTTTACTTTCGCCTTATGCCCTTCGTACTTAAACTTTCACCAGTAGTATTTATTCCCCCGCCCCCCCTCCCAAATAAAAACTAGCTCATGAACAGACTGTATTCCAGGTCTGCTACCCCACAACAAACAAGCCAGGCTTACTGGCTGTGGGGGCTCACCTCCCCCAGGATGCCTGGTTTGTACCTGAGACCCTCACCCTCACTGCCCGGTCGCTGAATGTCCACCATTCCTCTTCTCGACCCTTCGGTGAACCAGGAGGCGGACACGTGACTGCAAGTCCTTTGACAAATGAACTACAACCTAACGTCACGTGCTACTCAAGACAGCGTAAGCCAGAGAGGGGACCTGGCCCAGCCTCGCTCTCCAGTGCTGTCACGCCCAATAGATTTCAGCCATCTTATTAAAACACAGGGCCGCCGTCATGATTTACTCGAGGCAGAGCCGGTGGGGCTCGTCGCTTGCGGGACAGGAGGTCGCGTTCAACAGGGGAAAATTTGGGGGGCCGGCTGTGGCGCAGGCAGGGGTGCCCTGGAGAGTCAGAGGCGCCGCCCTGCCTCCCGGGGAGCCGGAATGCCGGAGACACCTCGTTAGTCACCGCTGCCGAGGGGACCCGCGCTTCCTCGCGTATCTTTACGCGCTGCTGTGGACGCTCTCTCTGACGCGGTGCAAATAATAAATTCGTGTGACCGTGGTCAGCGGAACGCCATTTTTTACTTTCATCCCGCTGGGATGGGAACTGTTTTTGAATTATGTTATCATTTATTACAAGGCCCACTGGCGTGCAATCTCCCTGTTTTTCTCCTGGCTCCAAACGAGTGCGTACTCAGCACAGATAGCGCAAAACCTTTTAATCACGCACTTTAGGAACTTTGTGCCGCACGCGTGCTCACAAGTGGACACACAGTTCTGGAGGATGCCCGCTAATCACGGGTTCGGGAAGGAGAACCAGTGAATGTCGCCAACGCAAACGCAGCGCGCAATCGACCTATTTTGAGGAGGGCAGAATTACTGAACGGCTGCGGACTCCATCAACGGGTTAATAATTTTACGTGCTATTCTTTTTTGAAAGGGCTTATTTAAATGTTTATCAGTCGTGCAGACTGGAGCCGCACCG
The DNA here is from genome assembly GCF_028018385.1 of Neofelis nebulosa. Taxonomy (NCBI): domain Eukaryota; kingdom Metazoa; phylum Chordata; class Mammalia; order Carnivora; family Felidae; genus Neofelis; species Neofelis nebulosa. Next base: position 2,256,091 of record NC_080782.1, on the reverse strand, counting down.
GTGATTCGCTAGGGATGACTCATCATTGCCTATGCATGGGAGCGTTGTAGGAAGATTAAAATAACATTGGGTATATTCTGTAAATGAAGGAGAGAACTAACGGAAGCCTCTGGAGTCCATTATAAATTTTAATAATACATCAAGGTAATGTAACCGAATAACTGATCTCCAAGGGAAGAAACACAACATTTGGCTAATATTACAATTTAAATTACGAAAACAAAAAGAGCTTTTAGTTAATCTTGTGTTTCTGCTTTTATTCTTCGGGCTCTTTCTTATTTTCCCCGAATCCAAAACACCATGTAAACAAATAAAAGTACGGGAGAAAATAAACAGTTTGGCATCTCAGTAGATTAATTAATGCGCTTCAGCCTTGGCACCAGTAGGCGAAAATTATGTGCATAAATAATATCACTAATTAAAAAGATGCAGATTAACATGCAAATAATGTTAATGAGGACCTGCCATTCCAGAGTGGATTCGCATAACATCAACAATTTAATGGGTTGGAAGGCTTGTGTTTGCATTACATTAATAAATTTCAAAGACCTTGCATAAAAAAGTTCTGTCGGAGCCTCTGTTTCCCACTTGTGAGTTAGAAATTCTGTGGGCAGTAGGAAGCGCTTGTCAGCAGATGCCAAAGTCATTATCTGAAAGACTGTTGAGAGGGTGCCACGGGCCAGCGTGACCAGCTGTTGGGAGCTGGGCAGTAGGCATTATTCCGTGCCAATTATTCATATTATTTGGGTAGTCTTGATATTTATTTAAACTGATTAATATGTTGTGCTCTGCATCTTGATCTGGAGGGAAATCATTTTAAGCGAGCAAAGTTTAAAACACACACACACACACACACACACACACACAAAACCAACAACCCTTATCAGCCTTTGATGTGTCGTGGAAGTCGAACGCATAATGAAATTGATGAAGCAGACATAATTCCGGGCCACGGACAAAAACAGCATAAAGTGCCTGAAATGATGTCATATCACGTTGAAATAAAGCATTGCGGCGTTAAATTCCCAGTGTGTCGTAATACGTCGGGCTCGGTTTGAAGATGAAAAGGCTGCATCGGGCAAAGGGCTGCTTGTTGGCTCCTGGCTGCCTGCAAGATGATGCTTGTGGATGGAGTGTTACGGTGAAAAGCGAAGACTAGGGGGCGAGGGGGCGCAGGGAACTCCTTCCTAAGCACCAGGTTACCTGCGTGGGTCTCGGTGGTGCGTCCTTGTCCCGCACCGGTCCTGGGCCGGGTCTCCCGGGCCAATGCTGAAGTATCACGTCGTGCGGGAACTGTGCTTCTTATGGCAGCAGCCACACAGGTCAACCAAACGCCTGTCTCCTGCCAATGAGCTGTCCACGCTCACGCCCTCCAGCGGGTGGGAAGGTGTCCTTTCCCTGGAAGCTAGCCGTGAGCATTCCAGGATGCTATCTACACGGGGCCAAAGTCAGTGTGGTCAGATCACAAGGCGGCCAGCAACCTCGAGCCCAGGTGAAACCCCAGGTGGCAGGGCTAGGGACGCTCTGAGCACAGTTCCCACTCTGCAAAAGGCAGAAAGCAGCAACTGGCTTCTGCACGCGGCTCAATGTGACCTTCACCTCCAATCCCCTGCCTTCACACCTCTGGTTCCTGAAGCCAGATCCCGGCGTCCACCTCCTCGGAGCCTGCTGATCTAGGACAACCCCCGGACGGGTCTGCCTGCTGAGGGCTCTCGGGGAGAAACGGGGCGGTGTAGGGGCTGCTGTCTCTGCCGCTGCCCGCCCAGCCCAGCCCTGCGCAGTCTGGAAGGTGTGGACGGTTGGGAGACCCCGGGGGGAGCAGATTCTACGTTCTCAGTCCTGCCACCTTCAGAGAGAAACAAAACAAAAACTAAAGCTTTTACAGCTTCGAATACAGAGCCACGTGGCCGCTCCCCCAGAGAGTGTGGTTCCCAGCTCACGTTCTGCCAGCAGGTGGGTGATAGAAGGGTTCCACAGCCCGAATCTTGATGGTTTCCTCTAGAAGGAAGTGATATTCACGTCTCCGCAGAGCCGGGTGCTGCTTGTATTATGAGTTTTCCATGACCGGACCTCGCTAGAAGGCGAGCATTACAGAGGCAGCAAATGCATCCCATTTACCTCTCTATCTGCCAGGCTCTTAGCCTGTGCTCCAGGAAGCTGATGAGTGTCGAAGGTGGGGGGCTGGGACATCGTACCCGGAGTGGCAGTCAATAACCGCGGGCCAGGGCCGTCGAGTGTTTGTTGAACGTGTGCTGTGTGCCAGGAACTTCCCGCAACCTCTTCCGACGATGTCTCCTTGATTCTCCCTGCAGTCGGGGAGCTAGAACCCACATTCCTGCCAGGACTCACACACAGACTTTCTGACCCTGAAAATCCTGCCCTTTCCTCCAAGCCACAAACCTGCCATGACGTGGCATTTGTTGTGGAGGGCATTTGGTTAAAGGAGACAATACCACGCCCGACAATTCTAGGCAAGTGTTTCCCTCGGGATTTCTTGATCGAGAAATACAGCGTCGGCTGCCCCTAGACTTATGTATCCTAAGGAGGAGTTATCTTCCGTCCCCTGGATTATCAGCCTGGAGTTACGACTTCACACCTAATGTTGACACAACAATGCTTTTGTTTTTCTTCTTTTTAATCGTTGGTCTTCAGGTTGTCAACAATGAACGTACGCGTTTAAAAAAACAATTATGAGGTGTATGTTTCAAAAACCACAAGTCTCACACTGCCCGAGAGGCTACTACTGATACACTTGCCCGTTAAAGTCTGTGATGGTAATGCTTTCGGGCTTGCCCTGCCCTTGGCAAAGATGTAAATGACGACTGAGGCACGGATATTGCGCAGTCCCGACGTTGTGCCTCGAGCCCCGCGCTCAGGTAGGTTCCACTGCGCTCTGCAAGCATCTGGATAGATGGCAGGTCGTATGCGACTCTCCCTGGTGTTTCTCTGGGGCATCGGCTTTGCACGGAGATTGGAGAGAGAGGCCCAGGGCGGGAGGGACACACACAGGGAGATGGGAGAAAGCATCCCAGGACGGCAGCCCAGGTCACGGTGGGATGCGTATTTGCCAAGTAAATCCAAGCTGACTCCTGTCTTTGTCCTGGCCCAGAATTTGGCAATTATAATGATCTGATCAGACAGCTGTGCCCCACGCCACCCTACTCTCAGGTTGTGGAGGGCTGTTTTACCCCAGAACCGCGTGCCACATGCATGGTAAGTAGAGGAAGACGATGCAGCTCTGGCCGGGACCAGAACACTGGCCTCCTGGCACTCCACCTGCCCTGCCCGCCAGGTCGCACTCTGCAAGGTGCTGTCCCTGGAGTTAGGCAGACAGGTGCAGGAGGGATCAGTCAGCGGGTGTTCCCGCTCTCTGGGCCCCGTCTGGGCTGTTCCTCCCAGGCGCCCACTGCCTCTCCTGGGTCAACACTCTGAGTCCTGCGTGAGCACGGCCCTCGGACAACTGGGTCTGTCAGCAGAATCGTGCACAGAAACGCTGTCCCGCCACACGCTGTCTGGAGCAGAGCTCCCTGTGAATGGGGGTGCAGAGCCCCAAGGGAGCCCACCGTGCTGGTGGTCCCTCGCGGAGGTGCTCCTGGCTCTGAGGCCGGCTGCCCGCCCCAGGTCTTCTGCAGAAGCTCAGGCGCCCATCATGCCCCTGGACTTGGTGCATAGGACGCTCTCCCTTTTCCTTGACAACCGGATGTGTTTTGAAATATGAGCGTCTTGTTTGAATCCAGAAAACCCAGCCACCTGCAAAGGCAGTCCCGGCGACCACGGATTGAGGACCTCAGGGACTGCGCCACTGGACGAGAGGAGGCTCTCACCAAGCGCTCCTCTACCCTGCGTGGATGTCTGTCCCTGGAATCTGCCCCTCAGGCTGCTGCAAAATGCCACCTCCTCCGAGGGGCCTCCCATGGCCGCCCTCACCCAGGGCCAGAGGGCTCAGGAGGCTCTCACCTCGGCCACCTGGGGGCTGAAAGAATGAGTCCCCAACACAAGGCCATTAAGCTACTTGCCGTTTTCCTGAAACGAATCTTTTCTACTTACTTTTCTAAAAATAAGGACAAAAAGAACCCCGCAGAATATTAAGTTGCTACTTTAAACTTTGTCTATTTTCCAGTGTGCCAACCGTGCTCCCGCGTCTGCAGTGGCAAAAGCAAAGCTGAAAATTACTAGCTGGACGTGAACATGACTGTTCAACATAATTCAGGGCCGAAATTTCCCTTAAAGATTTAAATTACCTCAACTGGCCTTCGACACGCCCCAAGTTAGCTCCGTAATTCAATACTTCATCTCGCTAGCCACTGTCCAACAGGGCTGGATGGGGTTGGTGGTGCACAGAAGCAGGCTGAGTCCCCACCCGCACAGCGGCCACGGACCAGCTGCTGCTGGCACCCGCGACCATGACCAGGGGAAGGCTGGGACTTCCCGGCAGAGAGAACGCCTTTCCGGGGCTCCTCCCCCCCACTCCGGTCACCTGCCTTCCGGGGGCCAGACGAGACCAGAAAAACCAACAATCGGAGGCCACTCAGCACAGAGAAGACGATTCGACACACGAGGGTCCTCAGTGGCTCACTTTCGTGGCCGAATCTGTCTGGCTGTAAAGAACGCAAACGCTGGAGGTCCCGGCAACACATTCATCGCTCAGATGAGGCGATCCTGAGCTGCCGTTTGCCATAGTTGCCCTTGAAGTTAACGTTTCTAGTGCTGACGGTGGTACATGTCACTGGTTAGTATTTCTCACATCCAGACAGTCCGGGGAGCATCGCACGTTCATCAACGACGTGGGCTTGACCGATCCCACGTGAGAAGGCACGATCGAGGGTCCCGAGCGCCCGGTGACAGAGCCACCGTGTGGGACCGTGGGTGTCGGAAGTGACATCTGGAAGCAACCAGGGGCTCAGACACTGTGCAGCGAGATGCCACGTGCTCATCTCAAGCATGTCTGAGGCCAGTGTGTTTGGGGTGGCCGAGGAGAACCACGAGGCACACAGGGTGGGGCGCCTAGAGCAGGTATGGCCTGTGAGTGTCCTGACGGGGACGCGAGGTATAGGTCCACACCTACCCCGAGCTGGGCTCCTGGATGCAAATCCCCACCAAGGCTGTCACTCCATCTGGGACTTCCTGGCTCCTGTTCCTCCATCAAAATCCCCTCGGCCGACGGGCAAACGTTCCGAGAGGCCTCGAAGCCACTGGACGTGAACTTTGTCTCCTGGGATCGCAGCGTCCTCCCGAGCTCTCCTGGGCTGTAACCATCGCTCAGCCCTTCCGTTCAGGTCAACAGCTATGCGTCGGGCACTGCTGTGTGCTCACCGGGATCAGAGGGGAGGAAGAAGCAGGACCGCTGTCCCTGAACCTAGTCTTGGTGTTCGGCCCAAAGACAGATCATTCTGGTTCGGGGAGCCATGTCCTCTGCCGGAACCCTGCAGAGATGCTTGGCCTGTGGCCCCGAGAAGGTCTGCCGGAGTCCCCGACACTCCAGTAGGGATGCGTCCGCAGTGCATCATCCGGGATGTGGTGGGAGGGCTCTCCAGGACAGCGGGCAGCTCGAGGAATGTCTGGTGGAGAGGCCAAGAGCCTACCTCCCCCACGCCGGCTGTGGTGCAGGGAGCTAGGACGAGAGGTGGCGGACAGGGCAGGAGAGCCCCCCAGGGTCCCCACGTTGTCCTGCAGGGAATTAAAGCCACCGGGGACTTTGGAGTGCATCCTGAAATCGGGTTTCCATGGGACAGGTCACTGGTGCAGGGGTGCCGGATGGAGACGGAGAGCTGGAGCGGAACGACAGGTCAAGGGGCCACGAGGCCGCGCGGAAGACTCCCCCCTCCCAGCCCCCCCCCCCCCCGCTACCCGTGAGGTCACTTGCTTTCTGTGTGGCCTGGGGCTCTGCCTGCTCAGTGGTCTGTCCCCTCAAGGGGTCTGCGTGGAGACAGAAAGAGCTAACACTCGGTGCTCAAGGGCTCGACCCGCTCCCTGGTTGTGTACGGAAATCTCTTCGCCCGCACCGTTTAAAGAAGCAGCAGCAGCTCCAGGAAGAGGCAGGAGTGCCCCGAGGTGTGGCATTATTTCTGCCCCTTGTTAGCCTGCACCCGGGCCGCTCTTCCTTGTCAACAGCCGGCTCCCTAGGACACGGGTTGGAGCTCAGACCAGGAGCAGGGGGCTGGCCGAGGAACGCTCTGGATGCCCGTGTAGAGGGTGCCTGCCGAGCCCACGGGCAGGACGGGGCAGGACCACTCCCCTCCGAGATGGGGCGCCTTCCTTTGCCAAAGGGCGACTGTGCGGGAGGACAGGCAGGGAGCTGGCACTGAGGACCGAGGGCCTCGATCCGGAAGCAGATGTGGCCGGACGCCCCTCGGCCCGTTCACACCCTCTTGCTCTGTGTGCTGATTTCTGCTCGGGGGCCAGCAGCTCCGTGATGCTGCTCTGTCTCTTTTCCCAGCAAAACCCATAAGAGCAGGTCGGATGATCGGTACAACCGGACTTGGCCTTCTTCTGAGCATGACAGACCCCCCCGCCCCGTGGCCAAGTCTGCAAGCCTGGGTGACTGGCTTGGAGGGGTGACACACATCCTCGCCCTGAGAGGCCTCAGGACCATGACCTTCTCAGTCTGTGATTCCAGGGTTGGTCCACTTACAGTCAAGTTCAGCCTGGCCAGTTTAAACACGTGCATCGCCCGCTGCGCGGCTTGGGTCTGCCCACTGGAAGGATGTTCCCTCACTGCTGCCCTTCAGGGCCACCCTGGGGGTGGCTGCAGTGCCGCCGAGGTTCCTTCTGGCCCTGCACGCCTGTGCCATGCCATCTGTGAGGCAAGCCCGGCCTCTCTCCATCAGCTTCCCCTACGGGACCCCTCCCGCGGCCGTATTTGAGCCGAGAGGCGCTGGGCCATCCATGGCGAGACACGGCCTTCCAGCCATCAGCTTCTGCAACTTCTGGCTCCCTACGCCCTGCTCGCACCTGGTGCCGGGGGCACACGGGACCTCGTCACACCGCAGCACCCTAGCGGGTGAGGGTGGGCATAGCCCCGAACGGAGCCAGAAACGGGCACCACTGCCCGTTCCACACGGTGCGCACTGATCCTGGTCCTCCCTTCGGGCAGAGATGGGAAATAATGCGCTTGCCGGGTGAGTGGTCACATCCCCTGTGCCTGAGTCCGTGCTAATCTGTCCTGGCAAAGACTACACCAGATGCGACGAGGAGGCTGCTACCTGCTTGGGATTACGGCATCCTCTGGGATGCGCCTCATTGTTTTAGAAGCCGAGCTCTGAATTAACTGGGGACGTTAGTGCCCCCACACGTTTTGTCTTCAGGGGCACTAATCTCTGGCACCCTGGTCGGCCGGATTGGCTGCCCCACCAAGGCTGTCACGGGATGCCGGTCGAGGAACGTGCGGGGTTTGCTTGCTACAAAGAATGTGCATTCCCAGTGTTGAGGAATCTGTCACTGGGCGGGCGCAGGGACACAGCAGGCTCACCGTGAGCTGACTCGGACCTGGGCCGTTCTCATAACTGGGCACCCACGTGTCGGGGCACCACGGTGTCACGGGGAAGCCGTGGTGGTGCTTTAGGTCCCCAGTTACCAGTGTCACCTCAGGCCCTGTGAAAAGAGTCCTCACCATGCTTGGGGTTCCTTCCCCTGGTGGACAGTAACCCAGGGAAAGCTCTGTGGGCTCCTCTAGGAAGGCCTCCAGGACTCACTGCCAGGCAGTGTCGTCCTCCTGGGTCTCCTCTGGAGTCAGCATGTTCTGGGTCGAAAATCAAGTTCTGGGGGTGCCTGGGTGGCTCAGTCGGTTAAGCGTCTGACTTCAGCTCAGGTCATGATCTCACAGTTCGTGAGTTCGAGCCCCGCGTCGGGCTCTGTGCTGACAGCTGGGAGCCTGGAGCCTGGTTCAGATTCTGTGTCTCCCTCTCTCTCTGCCCCTCCCCTGTTCTCACTCTGTCTCTGTCTCTCTCTCTGTGTCTCTCTCATAAATAAAATTAAAACTAAATCAAAATAAATAAAATAAAATGAAAATAAATAAAATAAAGTAAAATTACATTAAATTAAAGTAAATTAAGTTAATAAAATAAAATAAAATAAAACAAAGTACAATAAAACAAAATACAACAAAATACAATAAAATAAAATAAAATAAAACAAAACAAAACAAAAGAAAACAAAACAAAAGAAAAAACAAAACCATTTCCGGTCCAGAATCGGAGCCAGCGGCTGCGACTCGCATTCGGGTAGCCGCCCACAGCTCTCACACTATTGCACCTGCTTTCCCGTGTGCAGAGCGGGAGAGGCGCCCGCTGGCTCCCTGCAGGCCTGCCCTACGCGCGGGGCTCTCCCGGCCACCCCGTAGCTGCCGCGCGCGGGGCCGGCTCCCCCCGCCCCAGCCTCCCCTGGCCTCTTGCTAAGCACACCCGCCACGCGTCTGACAGGCAAACACCAGCACCCGCCCCTTCATCCCCCAGCCATCGGAGTGCCAGCGACGTGACGCCATCTCCCAGAGGCAGCCCGGTCCGGGGCAGACAGCCACCACGGCGCTTCTCCTCGGGGAGGACGGTGGCCTGCCAGGTTTTCTGACTGCGCTTAGCGTATCCGCTCTAATAGGCCCATCCTCTGAGCCTTTTCATCCCCCTCCGCCATCTGCCCTGGAGACTGTCGTCTCCAGTCCACTTAGTATGGGCCATTGCCTCTCCCAAGCCCTCCGGAGCCCATATGGCAGCGTATTAGCACGGTCTCCTGGGGGTCTTTGCCAGGGTGCTCAATGCCACTTTGTGGGACAAGGCCCCCGTTTGGGTAAAATCCCCTGTGTCCACGTTTGTATTTATGCCCCTTGACCCAGTCCCCGGGGACGGCCGCATGCTCAGGCCAGTGTATGTCGCTGGGTCCTGCAGCTCCTAGAGGAGGGGTCCCTCCCCCTCCCTGCAGGCTTGGCTGCCCCCCCGGGCAGGTTCCGGTGGGGGCAGGGGAACACCCACAGGGGCGCGTGTCCGAGTGAGCACGTGTGCGCTCACACACGTGTGCATCTTGCAGAGAAGTTTCCGCATCATCCTCATTCAGGGTGAGATCCTGAGGGAGGGGTGGGCCACCTTTGAGCCCCAGAGGCTCCGGCAGATGTGAGAACCCGGGGAGTCAAGCGCATCGGCCCCCATGTCCCCACCTGAGCCTCGTGTCCGGTTCTTCACCGTCGAGGATGGTGTCCGACTGTGTCCGGCAGGCTTGCTGGATTTGCGTATCCAACCGGCTCTGGACTGTTAACTCTTCTAAGTCCCGGAGCTGCCCGCCATTTGTGGGTGAGCAGAGGCCTTTCGCGGGTGGTCACGGAGTCCGCCTGCGCTTACACTCGGCCTCGAAGTGGCGACCAGCCAGCCCCAGGCCTTCCTGGCTTCCCCCGGGGCCTCAGTGGCCTCCCACATCTACCATCCACTTCCCGCTTCGTGGGCCAAAGCTGGTCTGGGCAGGGCCACTCCGTTCTCGTCGCCAAGGGCCCTTAGCCCGGAGACCCAGACGTGTCAGACGGGAGCACCGAGAGGAGGGATAAATGGCGAAGGACAGATGAAGGCAAAGAGGGTGGCCCCCTAACAGTCCCACAGGTGAATTTCCAGGGGACCCCGTCAGCCATAGCCGGACGCTCCTGGTTTCTGTGGCCTGATGCCTCCTCTGTCCCATCCCACTGAGACCTAGCTCAGGGCTTCCCTTCTCCAGGCCTCTATGACAGGTTGCCCACTTTCCCGTCCCGTGGGCTTCTCTGAGGTGGCTGGGCAATCTGTTCTTTTTTTAAAATTTATGAGCTGGTCCTATTTTTGTTTCAAGTAACCCAGTTCCTAAATCCACTTTCGTTTTGGAATAATCAAGGGAATACAACATTTGGCTAAAGCAGGTACTGGTCCACGGTGGTTGGTTCTGGATTGTGCAAAATTAATGCGTTTGGGGTATTTTTAACAGCACTCAGCAGACCTTTCCCCACCGCAGCCCAAATAAAGAGGCCTGGGACAAGAATTCCAACCCCCCCCCCCCCACCCGGGACCCCTCTGACCCTCTGGCACATTGTCCAACTCCGGGCACTCGAGGGGAGCTCTTGAGTCTGATATCAAATCTGCCTTCCCTCTTTTCAAACACGAGTGTCCTTCTCACCCTGACCTTGCTGAGTAGAACTGCCTTTCCATCTCAGAATGACAAAAAATCTCCCTCCCCAGTTGGGCAGTCATTTCAGCAAAACCGCATTAGATCCCCCCAAGCTCTTACATCACTAGCTTCTTGGTGTTAGAGATACAATAACGTAAACATACCAGCCAGGGCCCCGTCGGATTACACACTCTTGCTACCTGGGGTCCTAGATCAGCAGCCGCACACGTTGTACGTGTCATCTGCACCTAATAAAATACGAGAGTGGGTCGGGGGTCCCTGAGCCTCCAGAAGATTCTGGCTAAGAGTCACTGAATCGCTGCAGACGCGACGGCTCGGGAGCGCCCGGTGAGGGGCAGTGAGCCGTGGGCCCGGCAGTGGTCACGGCGAGGGTATGCTAACGAGGGCCTCTCTCTGGGCCACGAAAGAGAAGCCCAAAGTGAGGACCGGCCGCCCAGGGCACACTAGCGGCTGCCCGGGGCCAGCAGATTCTAAGCCAGGGACGGACATGTGAACGGGACCAGAGAAGCCGGGCGCTCTGTGTCCCTCTTCCTGCAGCAGGCTGCTGAGGCCACCTTGGTAAGGCTGTGGTAAGGCCGGAGCCTTTGCACACACGTGGGTTCGAGGAGGGGCTTCTCCAGGAGGCCGACGGGCCCGTGTAGAAGGACAGCGGTGGGTGCAGCCTGCAAATGGGCCGAGGGTCCCGCCCAGCGGGACCATCTTGGTGGCTCCGGCAGCCACAGCCTGTCCCTCTGCTGTCATATCCAGCTGTCCCTCCCCTGCCCCGCTTTCCTGCCTCAGGGTGGCGGCCATGCAAATTACTTTTCCCGGAGCCTTCCTGCCGGTTTTGGCTGGCGGGAGACAGATTCCAGGTATTTTCTGCCGTACGTCCATCTCCTCCGTGGTCTCAGCTCATCATCCCCTGCTTCCCATGAAGGCGGCACCTTCCCGGCTGGCCTCCCCGAGTCCCTCCTGTGCCCGTCTGCGGCTCCAGGGTCCCAGCTCCCGGGATCCTCAGGCCGGCGTCCCCGTCTGCAGCACTTTCCGTGACCAGCTCCCGCATTCGAGAACCCTCTGGCGCAGGCCGCGTCTCCCCACGCTCACAGGCTGACATCCCCCACGGGGCCCTCGGGCCGCTCTGCCGGCTCCGTGCGGGGGGTTTACAGAACTGGGGGCTCTCAGGCCTGAGCCTCACTGCCCGAGGGAAGCCAGAAGGTGAGCATCGGGCCTTGGGATCCTAACATCGGCTTCCCCCGCGAACGAGCTGCCTTTCTCTTCCCGTCCAGAGAGTCAGGCTCAATCCCAGACCAAGGGCAGGTGTGAGCATGTGTGGACCCGTGGATCTAGAAACTGTGTCTAGAAGAGTCCAGGGAGGCCCCGTCTAAAGCACACGCCCTGCAGAACCTCACTTTGGCCCCGGGCACAGCAAGGCGCCCCAGGCCCTCTCAGATCACTTTGCGGGGTCTCCGGAGAAGGGCTGTGATGGGCGGGCCTCGGATCCCCGCGTCCCCAAGCCGATACTCACGGTCCGGCTCCAGGTGAGCCCCTCAGGGCAGAACAGCCACAGACCACTTGAAATGTGTTCGCCCTGGTTTCTCGAACAAATTTGTTTAAGTTCTGCCGCACTTGTCACGTTCGTTCCCCAGAGTTGTTTATCTGGACGCTTCTGAGATACGGACGGAGGCCCCAGGGCCCCGGACTCACGCGGGTCCGTGTCCACCAACACCAGAGTGTGGGGACACGGGGCCGGCGGTGCCCCCGGGACAGGAAGATTCAGCGCCCGCCCAGGCACCTGGCCCTGCCTGCCACCCTGCTCCCGACACGCTGCGTGTGACCGGGCCTTCTCCTGCGTCCCCACTGTCATTTCCCATTTCCTGCCATAGGCCTCTCCTCCGCAGGTGCACACGCACCACCAGCATACACGTACTCACTCTCAAACCCACACACCTGCACTCCACACACCAACATGTTGACACTCACACCTACACACATTCCCACCTGACATCACACCCACACTCTCACGTTCACACTTGTGCACATGCACCCACCAGGGCACACCCACACATTCTTGCACGCACACACACGCCTCCATGCACGCACCTCCATACACTCTATGTGACACGCACAAGCCCACATGCACGCACATATGCACACACCTCTGCCTACACACAAACTCGCACACACATGCTCACACACACACACACAGCAAGCCTGATCACTGTTGGTCCTTGGTAGCTTTCTGACATTGTCACTTGGCCAGACGGTTTTTTCCCGGGCGGGTGTCTGCTTGAACGTGGCTAGAAGACCCACGGACCGGCGATTATATGGCCTTCTTTCTCCATCTGCTCAGCACCGGGTCTCTGCTTTGCCCTTAGAAGTGTCAAGCAAGTCGCGGAAAGGAAGCAGAAAAGAGCTGTAGAGAATCTGTGGCCCCAGGAGCAGGGATCTGGGAATTTAGGGTCCCGGCACCTGCGACACTTGTATCGTTGACCAGCTTTGAGCATATCTGGGAGCACCGCTTTGTTCCTGTTCAATTTTCTACGGGACACAGTAGAGAAAACGCTCACTGCCATCACCACCCCTTCGTCGGGGTTGGGGAAGAGCCGTCCTCGGGACACAGAGGCCCAAGGAAGCCCGGAGGCCGGGGAGGGGATCACCGCACGGGGCTCCAGCCGGCCTCCCGCTTCGCTACTGAGCGTGCTCGCCATGGCACTGAGGACAAACGGATGCCCTTGGCCTGCACCAGCCACCTCACGGCCCTCCCTGCATCTGGACAGAAGAGAGGAAGGACCGAGGGAGCTTCAGCACGACACGGTTGCGTCCCCGCCTGCCATCCTCTGAAGGCGGGGCCACCAAAGCCGTACCCTGGACACCCAGAGCCAGCCCTCCCCAGGCAGGATACTACTGTCAGCCTCCCCCTGCAAGAGCCAGCGCCGCTCACGAGCTCGACCCTGAAAGTGTCAGAAAGGAACCCTGGAGACTTGTCACCGGAGTCCCAACACCATGACCCAGAGCATCAGAGTCACCTGGGACTTGATAAAAACGCACAGTCCCCAGCGCCACCCCAGACCCACGTCAGCCGGAGCCGGGCCTGGGTGGGCGCCTCCCTGCAAACCCCCAGGCCCGAGACCCTGACCCTCGCCCTCCTCCCTCCGCCCGTCACGACCCCTCCCTCTGGACAGACCTCGACCTGCGCCCCTGGGACCCGAACGCCTGCAAGTCACAGCTCTTGTTTTCTCATCTGTGCCCAAGAGGTGTGAGCGTGTCTGCCTCGTTTTCCCTCGGAGGGCGCAAGGCATCTTCAGGACTCTATGCGATCGTGTGTTCAGGACTATCTCCACATTAGGTGGAATTAGGAGGGAGGTTCACAGGCGTGTGCTTTGAGTCTGGGCTGGCTTTGGCGAGATGACCTTGACAGGCGAAAGAAGACATCCGCGAGTCCTACACGGCATCACAGGAAAAGAAGGGAGAAAGCCAGTTTCTTCTTTGTGTTGCTGCTAAAACGCTCAGGGAAGAAAGACGAGTGAAATAGCTCACTTGTGAACAACGTTCACTTCACGGGGCTCCCCTCCGGGTGCTCTGGGCTTACCTGGCTCCGGTCGGACCCCTTGGAAAGGGACTTTATTTAAAATGGGAAGGTTGGGTCACATGATAGAATTCAATGGATGACACATGAACGGTAATGACACGTCCACCTTCAGTGACGCCGAGGAGTGGGGTCTGGGACGTGGCATCGCCGCACAGGCAGGTGCTGGTCTAACCACGCCACCCCCCCTGCAGGAAGCGTGGGTTCCGTGTGGAGTGGGGCAGTCTGGGACGCCCCACCAGAGCCCGGTCAAGTCTTTCCTGCCCCCTCACCGGGGCCTGGAACAGCCAGCGGCCACTGGCAGGTCCGGAAGCGTCCGCATGCGGCGGGGGGGACTCGTGGAGGAACCCCAAAGGAACGGGGCCTCGGGAGGTTTCCATGGAGGCTCTGCGGCCAAAGGCACGGCATTCTCTCCTTCTGCTTGGAACGTAGGATCAGTTTGCACCTTCTACCTGCTCAGGGTGAGAAACTGTCTCCAAGTCTTGCGTTAAAAAACGTATACCATGCAGGGCCCTTTTCTCATAGCCTGTGCAGAATTTGAAACTTCTGTCCTGAATCTTTCCCAGGAGCAATGACTCCACACAAATGACCCCAAAGACCTTTGAGCTCCCCAACAAAGAACAGAAGTAGGAGAAAAGAATTGCTCGGGGGAGCACTCTAGGGGCAAACACAGACTGTTAACATTAGCATTTAAAATATAAGGAAACAGGGGCGCCTGGGTGGCTCGGTCGGTTAAGCGCCGACTTCGGCTCAGGTCACGATCTCGCGGTCCGTGAGTTCGAGCCCCGCGTCGGGCTCTGGGCTGACGGCTCAGAGCCTGGAGCCTGCTTCCGATTCTGTGTCTCCCTCTCTCTCTGACCCTCCCCCGTTCATGCTCTGTCTCTCTCTGTCTCAAAAATAAATAAACGTTAAAAAAAAATTAAAAAAAAAAAAGAAATAAAATACAAAGAAACATTGAAAGTGTCCTGCAGGTAAAGTTTGCTGCCTGAGAGTGAGGAGGCCCCTGAAAATCAGGAATCCTGAAGCTTACTCTTCATGTTGGCGGAGACCCGCTTGGGACTCCCCACAAGCCAGGTCGTGGAAGGAAATGACACACCGATTTACAAATAAGTAAACTAGGGACGCCTGGTGGCTCCGTCGGCTGGGCCCCCAACTGTAGATTTCAGCCCAGGTCATGATCTCACAGTTTGCGGGTTCGAGGCCCACATCGGGCTCTGTGCTCACAGTGCGGAGGCTGCCTGGGATTCTCCCTCTCCCTCTCTCTCTGCCTCTCCTCTCCCCTCTCTCTCCCTCTCTTTCAAAGTAAATAAGTAAACCTTTTAAAAAGTCAGTTTAAAATAAGCAAAATGCGGGGCGCCTGGGTGGCTCAGTCAGTTGAGTGACCGACTTTGGCTCAGGTCCTGATCTCATGGCTGGTGAGTTCGAGCCCCACGTCGGGCTCTGTGCTGACAGCTCCGAACCTGGAGCCTGCTTGGGATTCTGTCTCCCTTTCTCTCTGCCCCTCCCCCACTCTTGCTCTGTTTCTCCCTGTCTCAGAAATAAACACTAAAAAAAAAAAAAATTAAAAATAACCAAAATACACTTATTCATTTACTTGTTTTCCGTAAATGACATAAATATTTGGAAAAGTTTTCAGAAAACTCTACCATTTTTCCTTCTCCATTCAGTTTTTATAAAATGATATGCCGTGGTCATCATCTCTCCAATTTATTCCAGACTAATCACCAAAGTTCCCCTAAAAAATGGATACCACAATCTAAAACACGACAAAATGTTTTTTTTTTTCTTTCTAAATAAAGATCGGGTTTATTTTGATCAAACTGAGCTACACACAACACTTTATGTAAAAGTCCGCTTCAGCATTTGTCTCTTGGGGGGGGGGGGGGGGGAATTTTCCGCAAAGACTTCCCGAGCGGCAAAGTTGCATGTCTGCCGTTCAGCTGGCGGTCCTGTGTGTCCTGTGCCAGCCTCTGACCGGCCACGTGACCTCGCTGACGGGAGGGTCTGGGGGGGTCTGGCCACTCTGCTGCCCCTCCCCTCCCGCTGCTGACCACAGCAACTTCGGAGGTGAGGTCCGGTCTGGAATCTCTGCCCCTGGATCTACATGACCTGACACTGGAGGCTTGCTCGCCGTCCTCCTGACATCCAAAGGACCCCTGGTGGCCTCTGAGGGGGACCCCTGGCCCACCTGCTCTCCAGGTGTGTGACGAGGCCTCCCATTCCCACCAGGGCTTTCTCACAGGAGCTAACTTCTCCCCCCTCCCAGGGATAGGAAAGCGGGTGGTTCGCGCCTCTGGTCCCCAAGCCTGAGAAGGAGCCTGTGGCAAGGAAGCCAGTAGAGACGGGATGATGTCCACGTACACACTCTGTCCCGCCCCCAGAGCGCAGACGTGCACGCATCTTGTCGAGTACGACCCAGGGGACATGCGGACGTGGGTCCTGTGTGCAGACGCAGCACACGTGAGAGCAGTTGGGCCTTTAGAGAAAATTCCAGAAGTGCAAAACCGCCTTTCAGTGGCTCCATGCTTTACTGGTGAGGAAGCAAAGAGGAGGCTGTGCGCTCACCCTCCCCCCACCCCCCAACCCGGTCACCTGGCAGAAGCTCCCAGCTGTCAGGCTCGCCCCGTCTGTGGGTCTGACGGGCACTGAACTCCGGCCGCGGCTGCCCACCGTGTAGCGGGTGCTTTGCCGACGCCACACCAGGGTCCCCTCCGGGGCAGGCCAAGCAGACCCGCGTGAGCGTTTGCAAGGTCCCCGCGGGCAGGGCTGCAAGGGGGACGTGCTGGGGAAGGGATGGCCCTGATCACACGGAGCGTTTGTTCAGGAGCTGCAGGTGTCAGTCCACGGCACTGCCTCGCCCCCCAGTCCGTGCGCTCTGAGTCACGGGGGTGCACAGAGGCTGAAGGGGTGTGTGCAGAACGGGGCTCGCTGGGACACGGGGGCGAGGGGACTGCACGAAGACCCAGGCTTTCCTGGTGGCAGAGACATCGAGGGGGACGCAGCATAGGCAGCGTGAGGACCGTCTGTGAGTGTGGGGGCGTTGTGGGGTGGCGTTTGGGGAGGCCCTACAGAGACTGAGACCCTAGGTGTGGCAGGAGAGGTGGGAGGCGGGACGCGTGGCCCCTCTCCTTCCTGAGCCATCTGGACCCTGACCGAGGAGGCCTCAGGACACCAAGTGACCCCTCTGCTCCTGTGACTCCTGGGGCTCCCATGCTCTGTGCTCCTGAGATGGCGGCAAACCAAGGCAGTGACCCCCTGGCCCAGAGATGACCCCCCTGTGGAGGACATGACCTCACCCCGTCAAGCGCCAGCAGGCTGGGCTCCAGCCAGATGGCGGGTCGAATGCAGTGGGATGTGGCAAGATGACGGGCCTCTGCTGGTCAGTCTCATGGGGCCCCAGAAACACAGTCTGGGATCAGCTTGAGGCCACGCTGACCCCGGGAAAGCCCCAAGCCCCTGTCATCATCCAGCCCAGGGAGGCTCTGTGTGCTTTTAACCTGCAGGACCGCTGCCTGGCCAGGACCCCCAGAGCCCCTGCCTGAGGGGGGCTCAGAGAGAGGGGGCCCCGCCTGGAGGGGTTTGAGGCTGAGAGTCCTCCCTGATGAGCGCACCTCACAATTCCTCCCCAAGCCAACATCCTGGGATTTTCTTTTTTTAAGAATCTCCTTTAAAAAAGAATTTGGGGGCTAAAAATAATGAGCTCAAAACTGCGCACAATAGTCGAGAGCTTATCCTAGAAAAGGGGGGGCTCGTACTGCAGAACGGACTCTGGGCTGCAGTCCTTGTGGGATTTTATTTAACACAGAAAACATTCCACAGCACGTCCCCCTTCGAGCTTGAAACTCAACACCGATCTTTAGAGAATACGCAGCCAGTGCCCGTGATGGTTACAGTTTCCTCAGACTTCGTTTCGGCTCCTGCCTCCCCACAGGGGCTGGGCCGGCCTCCGAACCACACCTGCTGGAGACTTGGGGGCAGAGGTGGTGGGGGGAGAGCTTCAGGGACGCCTGCCGGCACCATGCTTGGCCAAGACGGTACGAGGGCTCGGAGGTGCAGCCACAGGAGCGCAGTGACCTCTCGGGTGGGACACCGTAGCAGCTGAGCAAGAATTTGGGCATAATTTGCTGGGCACTCTAGAGTGTCCTGGGATTGAGGAGACTAGCGTGTGACGTGCAGTGATGGACTGTGGGCCGAAAGTCCCAGGGAAACATGCCTGCGTGTCCTCAGCCCGCCCGGTGGATGGGGGCGGGCAGATGTGGGTCGCCTTCCAGGACATGCCTCGCACGTCCCCAGAACACATGGCGACGTGGGGACAAGTGCCCAGAAAACTGCCTCGGGATGCCCATGGGATGGATCTCAAGGCACAGGTTCTCTGAAAATGAGAGGTGGGAGGACCGGTTTGTGGAAGGCAGGAACTAGAAAAGGAAATTACCCTGGTTTTCCCTTTCTTTCCCAAATAACGCTTGCCAAAGCAATCTGGTGGAGGGCCCTTACAATAAAAACGTAATATGCAACGGGGTGTGAAAAGATACCAGTTAAATCTTACAGCTTGCTGCCATTCTCAGTGGAAAACGGACTTAAAAGGTATGCAAAGGGCTCCAGGGCAGCTCAGTCGGTTAAGCATCTGACTTCAGCTCAGGTCACAATCTCATGGTTCGTGGGTTCGAGCCCCGCGTCGGGCTCTGTGCTGATGACTTGGAGCCTAGAGCCTGCTTCCGATTCCGTGTCTCCCTCTCTCTGCCCCTCCCCTATTCGCGCACGCTCTCTCTCTCTCTCTCAAAAACAAATAAACATTAAAAAAATAAAAAAGAAAAGGGACACAAAAAGAATAAACATGATGGGGAAAGTTCAGACTTTTAAGCTGACTAAATACTGTGAAAAGTGTCTTCAGAGCGTGCTGATGTTTTTTGTTGTCGCTGCTGGTCATTTGCTCACGAAATAACGATGCTCCCACGCACCGGGATTGTGCTGAGGACAATCAACCACGACCAGCAAGCAGGTCACACTCAGTCCCTGCCTTCGAGAGTGCCGGAGCTATGTGAGCTCGTGGGATTTCAAGAATCAGACAGTAAGTATAACATCACCGTCGTGATGTGAGTGCTACTGGAGAGGCCTGTCCTGGTCTGGAAACTGGGGACGGCTTTGTGAGCAAGGGAGGAGAGGTTTGAAGAAGGATCAGGGCCACGAAAGCGACAGGTGGAGGAAGCAAACAGAAACCAGAGGGGAAACCACGGAGGCCTGCGAGCGGGTAGGAGGCAGGCTGGAGAGGAGGTAGGTAGGGCCTGGGCTTGAGGGAGCTGGACCCTGGCACGGTGCCTTCGTGGAAAGTGTCCCGAAGGGGATAACTTAACGCAAAATACCGGTCACCTGACTGCAGAATGAGTGTGCATAGAGGGCCGTTGGTTAGGGGCCCCAGGCCATCACCCAGTTGAGAGACTAAGGAGGACAAAGGTGGGGTGGCCCATTTCACCAAGAAGAGATGGGTCAGGAGGCGCCGGCAAGGCAAGAGAAGCAGACCAGGCCAGCTGCCGGCTTCTGTGCAGGGGAGGGTCGGGGGCAAGTTCACGAGCACACGGTCTCCTCTCAAGGATCAGCAGAGCAACGCCATTCACCACCCAGGAAAGAGGGAGAGGTCCAGATCTTGGGAAGGGAATGCCTTGCACACCCTGCGATGGGGGGTCAGGGGCCCTTGCACAAATTGCTGTCGAGACAGAAGCTGGAGTCCAGCTGACAGTCGGGATGTCCCGGGACAGTGGCTTCTTTTTATCTTTTATCTTTCCAGATTTATTGGGATAAAATTAACACGTGACTAAGTTTAAGGTGTGCACTCTGATGATTCGACGTGCATACGTATCGTGAAACGTTTACCACGATAGCATCGGTTAGCACATCCGTCACTCACTGAGTATCTCTTCGTTGCTGTCATTTCGGTGAAGACATTAGGGCTCGACCGTCGTATCAAATCTCACGTGTACCATCAGGACAGTTACCTAGAGTCTCCATGCGGCACATAGGACCCTTGGACTTATCCATCTTGTACCCGGGAGTCTGAACCCTTTGAGTCACGTCTCCTGTTTCCCCCACGTCTGGTACCTATGCATCAATCCGTTCTCTGTTTCTGAGTCAGATGTTTTTAGATTCCACACATTAAGTGAGATCGTATGGTACTTATCTTTCTCTAGCTCGTTTATCTCCGTGAGCACGAAGCCCTCAAGGTCCGTCCACGTTGTTGCAAATGGCGAGGTTTCTTTCTTTCTCACGGCTGACTAATACTCCTGTGTGTGCGTCACACCTCCTTCATTTCTCCACTTATTTATTCTTTCTTTATTCATCCGTGACGGATGCCCAGGTTGCTTCCATGTCTTGGCTTTTGTGGCTGATGATGCAGTGACCATGGCAGTGCAGAACTCAAGACGCCCATTTCCTACCCTTAGGTTTGTTCCCACAAGGGGGGTGCTGCTGGGTCGCAGGTGCCTCTATTTTTAAGTTTCGGGGGAACCTCCCTACCGTCTTCCACCGTGGCTGCCCCGGCTCCCACTCGCACCAGCAGGGCACGAGTGCCCCTTTCCCCACCTCGTCTCTGCCTCCACCTCTCATGGTTCTGAGGCTCGCCATTCCAACGCACGGGAGGTGCTCTTTCATTGCGGTCGGGATGCGCCTTTCCCAGGCGGTGAGCGATGTCGAGCGTCTTGTGATGTTCTCCTCCCCCTTGCGTGTGTCTTCTCTGCAAAATTGTCCGGCGGTTGGCAGGTGGCTGGCACCACGAAAATCATCCTTTCGGTGAAATCTTGATGACCGTCTACCACGCCTATGCTCCTGCGGCTGGTGTAACAAAGGACCACACACCCGATGGCTTCAAGCCACAGAAGTAGACGATCAGCTTCCTTGGGCCAGATGCGGCAGGTGTGGGCGGGCCTGGTTCCTTCTTGAGTCTCTAGCAGACAACCGGTTCCTTGCCTTGTCCACCGTCCAGTGGCTGCTGGCATTCCCACCAGCAAAGGCAATTTTGCCGCATTAGGTAACATTCATCGCTCCTAGGGATTTGGACTCGCATATCTTCGGGGGACCATTTTCTAGGCCAGCACGTTGACTAAGACACTGACTGAGCTAGGTCCTAGGGAAACTGTTCAGATCAGGTGCGGCTCCCGACCCCATGGCCTGGCCCCAAGCCCTATTATTCTTGTCGCCTCTTATCAGAATTCCCGAAAATGATTTTTTTTTTTTTAAACAGCCAATCCAGACTGGTTTAGAAGACAGAATGTTTATTGCTCTATGGAACTGGAAGGTGGCTTTGGGCACCTTTGGATTCAGGGGCTGAAATGCTGCTGTGGGAACATTTCTGCCCAGGTTTCAGGTCTCCTGTGCTGCGGGTTGACCTGCCCCCGTGGAAACCCCAGCACCCCCATCTTATGTCGTCCCTGCAACAATTCGCCCGATGAGGAAGAAGTCTCTTTGCCGTGTTCCAACAGGCCATCTGACTGACCC
The DNA here is from genome assembly GCF_028018385.1 of Neofelis nebulosa. NCBI lineage: Eukaryota > Metazoa > Chordata > Mammalia > Carnivora > Felidae > Neofelis > Neofelis nebulosa. The sequence continues at coordinate 2,234,913 of NC_080782.1, read as the reverse complement.
CACTGGACGGGCCATTCCCACAGGGATGGAGAACGTATCTGGACCCTTCTGGGTCCCTCACCCTCTGATCACTCCAGGAGGCCCTCAGGACCGGGGAGGGGTCCACATTCACCATGGTAAGCTGAGATTCTATTCCTAGAAGAAACAAAAGAGTATCCAGCTCACTCCTCCCCTGTCCACGACCCATGCACACCACGTAGTGACAGGGGTGCCCAGGAAGTCCCTTTGAGAAATACTTGTGAAAACGTTGGGCCAATGCAACTCCCAGACCCGCTAGAGTCTGCAGTTCAGGTACAGACATGGGGGAAGGAGTCGTTCTGGCTTGAAACTGCCTCCCGTAGGAGGGATGAGAAACCAGTAAACGGTGCTTCAGCAAGATGGGGGGGGCTTCTGGGTCCTACACGGTGGCCCTGAGGCATCGCTGGCTGGTGCCTGGATCCCATCCGGGTCCGTTCCGCGCCCCTAGCTTGGGCCTCACTCCCCATCCCCTGGTCACTCCTGGTCCACGGCGGCCCCTGGCCCTCTCACAATGCACAGTCCAGGCAGCGGGAAGGAGGTGGGAGGAAGGTTCATGCACCGCCTCCCACAGTCGGCTCACCGGTGGCAGCTTTTCGGAAGCCCTGGACGTAACCTTGCATCTTCTTGGCTGGCATCAGCCTACAGCCTCGTCCAGCTGCAAAGGAAGCTGGAGACTGTCATCTTCTGTCTACCTGCCAGCATCCCGACGTTGAAGAGAGGGTGTGACACAGGGACAAGTCACCTGCTCTGTCACCTGTGAATCATATCACAGATTTAAAGCCGGATTGCCCTAAGACGTAGCCCAGTTCTTTATGCTGATGAGTTAGCAACAGAACGCTTTCTTGTCCAGTGATTGGCTCCTGGAAGGCTCCTCAAATGTAACCATTCAATGAGCAACTATTCGAAGCGTGCTTTGATCACATATGAAAATCCTCAGGATCTGTTTATCTGCCTACAAAATCAGAAGCAGACACCGATCGCCGCAATCATTCTATTATGCTAACAGCAGTCTGCTTTCAGAAGTTGGATTATGTGTGCAAACACCAGTGTGATGTGCATTAACAACTACATGTTCATGAGCCAGAATCCCATTAGGAAGAAGACACGGCCGGGAGACAGAGGGACTGGAGAAAACACAGGCCAGGAATTAAAAACACAGAAGTGAGAGGCTGGGCAGGATGGCTGGGCTTGGGTTAGTGGGTTAGGGTGGTGGGATTGGAGGGGATGGACAGGAGTGGTGGAGGGGCTGGAGCGGTGGAGGGGGTGGTGGGGTGGACGAGAGTGGAGGACAGCGGAGGGGGTGGAGGGGTGAGGGGTGGAGGGGGGTAGAGGCGAGTGGAGGGGTGGAGGGGTATGGTCGGCAGTGGAGGAGGGAAGAAAGGGTGGAGGGGGTGGAGGCGGGGAGGGGAGTGGGTGGGGGTAGAGGAGGGTAGAGGAGGGTGGGAGTTGGCGGAGGCAGGTGGAGGGGTTGGCGGTCAGGGCCTGAGGCAGCAGGAAGCTGGGGTGCCATCTGGGCCCCCGCCTTCCCGCTTCCTGAGACTCAGACATCTGCTCGACTTAAACTGCACTTAGTCAAGTCCCGTGTTTCCGCCACAGAACGCATCTAAGAGGCTTTGTGCTGTTTCCAAAAAGGGGCTCTCGGCTGAAGTTAGTCAGACTGGAGACCGAGGCCCCGGGGGAGCCGAGGGGAGGGCCGAACGGGTCCTGCCTCTTGGGTCTGCACCTTGAACGTGACCCACCCACAGCTGCACACAGGCCAAGGTGGGCAGGAGCTCCGAGACGGTCATGGTCCCAGGGCCAGGCACGTGCTCAGAGCAGCCCCAGGGTCTCCAGATCTGTCGCTATCGAGGGCATGGGGAGGCGGGGCCAAGCCGGCCGCGGCCAGCTCAGCCTGCCCTGCCCAGCACCAAGCCCAGGAGCCCCAACCTCTGACAGAAAGTTCTGGAGCCCCTGGGGCTCAGGTAAAGGCTGGCTCCCTCTGCAGAGGATTTGTCAGGCGCACACCTCCGGGAGGTAGGAGCCACCAGGACGGGCATCGTGGTTTGGTCCCAGCCTCTCCCCGGGGAGCAAAACAGTGCAAAGCAAGGCTGGAGGCCCCGAGGAAAGGGAAGAAGGGAGGTGGGGTTAGGTTTCCAGACTGAGGATGTTGAGGCAGCCGCGTGAGGAGCCGGACCAGGAGCCTGGTAGCGTGGGCGAGCCGCAAAGTGCACGGAAGCCGGACGCCACGGAGGCCCAGCCGTGCGTACAAGTGCAAAGGTCCAGGCGACATGTGAAGCTGCGGGGTCCCTGCCGGACGCAGGTGCATGTGTGAAGAAGGAGCTGGGACACCCACCCGCCCAAGATGTACAGCAAAGCACCATTCCTGAGAGATGCCCGGGGCACCAGCGTCAGGGGCCAAGGGGCTGAAGGAGTGGGGGCGGGGGAGAGGGCTGTAGCTGTGCCGTTTGGGTTTAAAATGTCTTGCTCTGAGCCCCATCACAGATGCCTTATGTGGGCAGGGGACCCGGCAGCCCCCAGCTTTTGATGAGGTGAGTTGATCAGGCACCACGGCAGCTCCTAGAGGAGGGACCTGGGGCCTCCTGGGAACGCACCCACCGCAGGCATCTCCCGGCGTGGGGAAGGCGCGTGGGTAAGGTCAGTTCTGGGACGGGGGGTGGAGAGAAGGAAACAAATGCCCAGTCCTTGCCCTTCTCAACTCTGTCCCAGGCTTCTGTCCGCAGCTCTCTTGGCTGCTGGCTGAGCCTTCCACGGATGACGCACTCACTCACCAACAGGGCCCCCCCCCCCCCCCCAGGCCTTCCCAGCCTTCCCGGGCTGGGGTTCCGGGACACCCGGCACGGTCCATCTTCCTGTCAGCCGACAGTAGAACCCGGGGTCACATGTCCAGCGAGATCCTTAGAATCTCACCAGGGCATCGACAAGAAGGCACCCACTGAAAATCTTCACCGATTCTGAAACAAGTTGGTAAAATGACCAAGATCTCATTGTCCGCCTGTAACTTCCAAAAAAGTTCAACACTGGTTTTCTCAATGCTGCTTCCTTTTATTTTGTTTTTTTTTTTTCTAAAATCCAGTATTTTTATCTCCATCTAACACCAGGCCTTGTGTCTAGTTGCCTGTGTCCTTCAAGACAAATCCAGCGTCATAAAGACTGAAAAGATTTCTTTCCTGCTCAAACTGTGTTTGTCTTCAAGCAAACAGCTGGGTGCTTCTCGTCGGATCACGGAGCGTTGAGCAGACACGTTCACGGTCATTCCAAGGAGGTGCGCTTCGTGTGGAACAAGACAGCCCCCACTCTTTATGCCACAGAAAATAAAAAGAAAACTTTCCGTCCTTTGCCCATTGGGGTAGGCTTTTGAGACGTCCGTGCCCTTCGTTCAATGTATGATGTCGGACATAAATCACCATCTTGGCGATTTTAAATCAATATGTTAAAACTAAACTGCATTTCAGGGGTTTTAGAAGACACAAGTTCTGTTCCTGAAGCCATCGTTCTTTCGCATTCAGACTGTACCCCAATTCCGTGGACTCTCATGAAGATGTCACCTCCTTCCTTGCTGCCACTTTCTCACTGTCACTCAGACCGTGGGAGTCAAGTCCAGCGCCATGAATGTTCTTTGTCTCACGGTTGACACTCCATCGTCACCCACGCCGTGCTCATAAAAAAAGGGATGATTAAGCATCTTTCTACACAAGTGTTACATAATGTCACAGATCTATTACTAGGAAGGCCTGTTTCCTCTGACCAAAGAGAATAACCTGATTTGAACTAGAAGAACAGAATGGAATTGTTAAGCCACCCTTTGCATTTTAAGCAACATTTAATTAGAAACACACTTGAACGACCAAAATGGTAAAAATCCGAGAGATTAAAATTTGAGTGTCAATTATCATAAAATTCATCATTGTAATTCTTATTAAAACTCCGTGTTTGGGTAGGTAATGATTGTATAATATGCCAATTTGCATAAGGAGCCCGGAGATGGCTTATTATTTCGATCCTACACAATTACGATTGCAGCCCCATACATCAGAGCTCTTAGCAATGTAAAATCACCGTGCTAATTAATAAGCCATTTACTGACTGCAGCTAGTCACGGCGGTCCTGCAGCTGACCTCGCGGAAGATAAGCCATCTCTGAAGTGCCTGTGTGTAGCTACAAACATAATGATGTGCCAGGAGGGAATCATTAAAAATAATTTACACAAGCCTTCATTTACAAGATCTTTTGATAGCATGCTTCCCCCGGAGTTTAGATCCAGAGAGCAACCCCTACCATTTGGAAAGTGCAGAGCAGGGGACCGAAGGAGGGTACCTAAGTGGTTAATTAAGAGCCATTCGGACGCCACAAGAGCCTCCTGAAAAATCCCTCTGATGTCTGCTGTGTCAAATGTCTCTCACAGGCAAAGCCACAAGAGGAAGCAGCCATCGCAGGCTAATTACTGGGGACGAGGAGCAGCTAAGAATGGTCCGTCACGGAGCCCAGACCGCGAGCGCCCGAGCTCAGGATTGAGCAAAGCAGTCTTTTGTGTCGCCGGGCCGGGGGGCGGGACGACACCGCGGAGTAATCACAGACGACCGCGGGGCCCGCGGAATGGCTCTCTGGACAGACAATGTCAAGTGTGAGAAGGACACTTCCGTGTCCACTTTTCGAATTTCCCCGTGATTTCTTAAGAAAATAAGCGGGGGCAAAAAATTCCGCAGAACGGGGAATTTCGCAGACTTGTTGTGAAGGAAATCAAGCGGACACGGTGACAAGCATGTAACAAAAGCCATCGGGATCTTCGGAGGCACAGCCTGGGCGCTGCTGGTGCATACACGGACCGGTACGCACGTGCACACACAAAATGAAGCTCCAAAGACACTTGAGACTCAAAAAATATGCACTGGTCATGGCACCAAATAACCGCACGGGGCGTTACGACGTAAAAGTGTACAAGAGACAGGAACCTGTTAGCGAAATTGGCTAAGGGGCCGTCTTAAAAACACGATTTAGGACAGTGGGTCCCCGTGAAGGGAAAATGGAATGGGGAGAAGGTTGAAGGAGACGCGCTCACCATAAACGAAAAGAAATTAGACACTAACACTCCCCGAGACACACAGGCCAGTGACAACGCGGACGCCTGTGCTCTGGAAATGGTCAGCAGTGGGTGACAGGACCCAACCGTCTGTGTGGACGGGACAAGTTCCAGTAACGTATAAATCACGAAATGTCCTCGCCCTTATCTTAATCTGTTTATCCGTGCACTGAGCAGAGTGTTTGAAAGCATGATGTTGCTCGGAAGCTGGTAAGATGCTTCCATCCGATTCAAGGGGATCCCAGAGGCGGTTTCGATGCCGGGCCGATAAGCACGGCTGGTGCTCGACGTTACCCTCACGCCTCAGTCTGTACCAGCTCTGCGTTTCGGGAGCACCTCGCCGTCCGGGGAGCCCAGGTTGCTGGAGGCTTTTAGGGTGGGCGAGTAGAAAGCGTGTTGGGCTAGTCTTTCAATAACGTGCGCGTATTTCCCGTGCACAGCCCTCTGTCTCGAAAACGCTGATCGCTCTCTGTATGGCTTTAGCTGTTGTGCGGCTTCTGCAGAGGAGCTCAGGCACGTAACTGCAGAACTTTGATTGTAATCCCTGTCTTTTAACCCTGGCTTTTGCCACGGAGAAGAGACTCGAATGTGAGGCATCCTTTGAAGTCCAGGCAGCCGTCTCTGAGACAAAAGGAAACAAGAGAAAAATCGGCCCGTGGCCTGGGTGTCCTTAACGCCCAACGGCGCTTCCGGGACACTCCACGTGGGCCACCTCGTGCCTGCCCAGGCTGGGCGGTGGGCACAGGCTTATCTGATCAGTCGATCCCTGTAACGATCCTCGGGGACGATCGGAAGGTGTAGCACCCCTACCTGAAGCCACGGAGAACCCCCCGGTACGGTACCTATTTCGTAATCAGAGACAGAATTATAACAAATGGAGGCCCTCAGCTCCCTGTCATCTTCCATCCGATGTGCAAGGTGCTTGGGAAAACACAGCAGCAGAGGCTCTCACGGGCCAAGATGTTCGGGAGTTAAAATCCGACCCGCCCGAAAAGGCGGGTCCGTCCAAAAGGCAGTCCGTACACAGCAAACGCCTCGTGAAAGCGGAGAAGAAATGTCACCTCACACGTGTGAAGGGCTGCTAAATGCAGCTAAAGAAGTCAACCGCAACGATTCGCCCATGACCCAAAAGAAAAATTAGGAAAGGTAAAAAAATAGAAATTTACAGCAGCTCATAGAAACAATTCTAATGAAGATAATCCCCAAACCAATGGGACTCTTAAGCCCTGTGTCTTCTGAGGAAAATGTGCTCACACTTTTTTTTTTTTAATTTTTTTTTTCAACCTTTTTTATTTATTTTTGGGACAGAGAGAAACAGAGCATGAACGGGGGAGGGGCAGAGAGAGAGGGAGACACAGAATCGGAAACAGGCTCCAGGCTCCGAGCCGTCAGCCCAGAGCCTGACGCGGGGCTCGAACTCACGGACCGCGAGATCGTGACCTGGCTGAAGTCGGACGCTTAACCGACTGCGCCACCCAGGCGCCCCAGTGCTCACACTTTTAAAAATTACATACTTCGAAAAGCAAATAAAATATTCGACACATTAAGGCCTTCTCTCAACCTCTTAGCCACCGCCTCTTTGCATCCGTGGTTAAGATTGCATCACCCGCTCTCTGGGCCACAGCATCCCGTGCTTTTCGGAGTGACACTGCTTCTAGCTTTGTGCAAATGCTTCGACGTTCCTAACAGATACGCATAGACCCACATTTTCAATCCCATTGAAAAATAAATTATTGCGTATAAATACCAAACCGGTCTATACAACGGACAGAGAAGCTAACCGACAGTGTTTGAGTCTCTTACCTCCTTGACGGTTTTGTGAATTTGGTGGGAAGGGTTCAGTTCGACCCTTTATCTATGAATCTTGAGCTATTACTGGCCACTGCGTCTATTTCCATATAATCAAAATAGGGGAAACGTGGTTTAGAAATGTTTAAGTCTGTTGTTTTTGTATGTGTGTTCATTCCTGTGGCCCAGAAGGACAGTCTAGTCCGGAAGAATCTAGAAGATGAACACTGGCAGCAAAACTACCAAGCGTCCTACTAGGTAGGAACCTGGCAGGCCAGCCGAGGAGAAGGAAGCTCACCCAGAGAGACTTTCTAGTTGGAGACAGTGACGGAGCCCTTGGCCCCAGGGGACAGCCCACGCCTCGCCTCCCGTCTGTCTCCCACAGTGAAGGCTGCTAGACGCTTTTCAGCTATTCGATTGCCATTTCCGACCAAGTCCGTGCTGAATTGTATGGTTTTTCAAAATTGGAGCTTTTGTTTTGTTTTAAATGTCCTTTCCTTTGGGAGACGGCCCCATCCCCCTTTCCAGGCCTTTTACAGACACTGTCCTCCGTGGGGGGCCACATGAGAGCAGGTGCGTCAAGGAGCCGGAGTGGGAGCCCCCCGCCCCCGAGGAGAGCCTCCCCTGACCCCACTCCCCTGGGAGCTGGAGGACCACCTGAATCGTGCTTAAGACCGAAGGATCCGCCGTCCTCCAGGAGCGCAGACAGACTTCAAAAAGTTGCAATTAAATGGGAGCTGCAGAGATTATAGGGCGATATTAACTATCATTAAGTGATTTCTGTGTGAATGAGCCAAGCATGCCTTCCCACGTCTAGCTGAAAAGGCCCCTCAAACCTGCAAGTTTAAAGGTAATTTGATAAATACCTGTACTTGTTGGGGTATTTGTCTGACAGACAGACCACATGTATCACCTTTACAAAGACATCAATGTGGCTAAACACTCCACGTTGCTGTTCCCGCCCGGCAAGCTCCAGCCTGCCTCGAAAAACCACACGCTTCATCCGCGGGGGGGCCGACGCCTGTCTGCCCTGCTTTAAAGAAATTAGCTCGGTTTTCTTAAACGAATAAACAGAGGTTCCTGGACTTGAGAGCCCGTTCGCTAACATCGCACGTAAACGTTTGATCTTCTGCTTTCGGTTGAAGCGCCACATGGGGGTGGCGGCAGGGGAGGGAGGTTGCCCGGAGAGGGGACAGGCGCACGGGGCCGGTGACCTGTCCGGCCCGCGTCTGCTCCCGGGGGACCCGTGGCTGCCACTGGACCGGGGATCAAGCCACCGTGACCTCCGAAAGCACCTTGACGATAGAGCAGGGAGCCCAGGCCCTGGCTGGTGGGGTTTGGGCACGGTGGCCTCGGCGACCCTGCCCGCCCCGGCAAACACACCACCATCCTCCCAGGCTCGTCCAGAGTCTGTGGCCCGGACGCACTCCTTTATGTCACCGATCACACACGCTGACCTAAGAAGTCACTTGAAGCTGTTGGATGACGCTTCAGAGAGAAAACGGATGTTTCCAGAACCACGGACTCTAGCACAGCAGCCCTGCAAGCATTTAAATGAAGTTCAACCGCCAACTTAAAAATGGGTGAAACGCACCACGGAAAGCAGACTGCAGCGGAGTCTCCTAAGCAAGGCCTTCGGACAGTGTGTCCCTTCTGGAAGCCACGTCCTGACTTTCCAGAAGGCCATCGAAAGCAGCACCTCACACGGGTTAATTAGAAAACACATTTCACTAAGCGCTTACTGGTTTTACAAACACACCCAAAGCAAACCCAGTCTCCGAGGGACGACCCGGGGCAGCCATTTTTATCTCCTTTCACGTCTACAATTAGTATTCCATCCGTGCCCTCTTAACAAGACGAAAATGGAGGTTTCCACGTTTAATACCATGTTCCCGTGCTTGCCACGCTTCGGGAGTTCTGGTGAATAAACACCTGTATCAATGGGCCGCCAGAAAGGGCTTCCTTCAGGGGTGTGGAATCTGTCTACCAAGCTCCCTGTGCTGTCTGTCTTTGGAAATGGGGGTGGGTGGATGGGCGCCAGAGGAGGTCCCCCCCCCCACCGCATCCCGAGGAAACGGATCTTCGGACCTGCCTCTGCTGCAGCCCAAACGCGCCACTCTCCCGCATGCTATCGCCTCCTGCTACCTTTGGCACAGACTAACGGGCCATTTTCAGTCTGCTAATAACCTGGCTTTCACGAGAGAAAATCTCTAACCCAGAATCACCAACATCCCCCTGTCGATTCATAATTATTTTCAGAAAAGGCACGTTCTGATCTTTAGCTTTGCGTCCCCGCTAAAGAGACATGCTCGACTTTGGAGTCTGCGGGGCTGGAAGTGGAAAAACCCCACGTGCCCCGCCCCCCCGCCTTGCAGTGGCGAAAGGGGGCTCTTGTGACGACGCGAGGACACCAAACCAACTTTGAACCTGTTTTCTTCCTTGTTGAGTCACCATGAACTTTTTTGATGTGATTTCAGGAAGCCGTAACTATCCAACAGCTTAAATTCAGAGAAGAGTGGAGATTTGGGGTTTGGTTTGTTATTAGTAACAGCAAGGGAGGGGGGAAGGCCAGTGAGGCGGGCGGAACTGCAGTGAAAACGGATGGGAGAGACAAAGTTAAGAACAGCGTGGGGCTGCATGGTATTTAATGGACAGAAGATGCGCCCTTATTTTTAGGAAGGCGGCGGCCTGCCCGGAGGCCCCGATGCACCACCCGCGGACGCGTGGCCCGCCACACTGCCACTCCCCCAGTTTCTGTCCGCCCTGGGTTTGCCCCAGGGTCCAGGAGCCTGGAAAGGCCAGGTCCAATTATTTCAAGTAGTAATAAGAACAGCAGCCCTCCGTCCGCACTCCGCGTGGGAGGAAGAGAAGACCTCGGCGGGAAGAAGGAAAGCCCTCGTCTCTCTTTTCCAGATGACCGTGTAAACGACTTCTGTGGCGCATTGCACTGGCCGCAGAGCCGTGCCAGTGAAACCAGGAGGGACGTGGAGACGGCTCCTGTGCCAGGGGACGCTTTTGCTCAAGAGGACGGTCTTCCCCCGTTTTAAGAAAACGTATTCGGCAAGTGGCCTTAGGAGGGTGACCAACCAGTATTCCGCTTCCAGTTTGAACTGGCAAATGGCCTTTGTCGCCTTCATCCAGTTACCAAGAAAACAATGACTGACTGGAGTCAGCAGCCGAGTCGAGACCTAAGGCACGGATACTTTTCTAAACAACTGGTTTTAGTCGTAGGATCGCGTATGACACGCGTGAGATGTTTTGCTTGTGATGTGCAGTTTAAGACATGAAACCGTCGACTAGGAACACAAACGAACGCGCCTCCCCTTCTGGGCCCGCAGGCAAGTTAACCGCAGCTGCGGAGGCCGGTCCGCTTAACTTAGTCCAGAGAAACGCTAATCTAATTAATGGCTTGGCATCACATGCGCGAAGTAACCGCGCTTTTTATTATCGGACAATGGAAACATCACTACGTAGGGAAAAAGTGAAAGCTGGCATCCACTTCTGTCTTCATTTACTTGCAAATGTGTCCCGAGCAGTCACCACACACACACACACACACACACACACACAGGGCTGTGCTACAGAGCAGGTGAGGCCCAAATCTGGAGAAGCCGGGCTTCCCTCCCTGCAAGAAAACCAGCTTGTGTGGACACGCACACGCGTGTGCGTCCCGGGAGGCTCCCCACGGAAATGCCAGCATTGGTCATTGCTGAGTCAGGCATCGGGGGCATTTTCTTTTCCTTCACTCTGCTTTGTCTTACTTTGTTACTTCCTCCAAAGAATAATTCGTGCTCTTCCTGCCAGAAGATGACAACGCCGTTAACTGTTTGTAAGAGGGCGGTTCTGAGCAAATGGCCGTAGGGATGGGAAGGAGCTGGGGTCCTGCCGGGCCGAGGGGACAAAGGGTAGTCCCGGAGCCGCCAGTGTGGACAGGCGTTAGGACGGGCTGCGGTCCCGCGCGCTGCACCCCGGCTGGAGCGGCACCGGACTGCTCGGACCCCAGCAGCTCGCAGCAGAGCAGAGGCAGTAGAAACTGGTGCAGGCCACCCGCAGGGAGCCCAGGCCACCAGCACAGGGTCACCTTGTCCTCCTTTACCTCTGACTCCACCCATGGAATGGGCGGAATTTGTTTTCCAGTCTGACTTTCAAGTGTTCCTTAAGATATGAAGTCCTAGATGGAATGACAGTCACCAGCTTGAAAATAAAATGAGAGCCCAAATTCCAAACCCAAATCAAAATAGTCATCGAAAGTGATCTGATCTGCACATTTAGTTTCCGGTCTCCAATTGAAGTGTATTCTTTTTTTTTTTTTTTTAATTTTTTTTAACGTTTATTTATTTTTGAGACAGAGAGAGACAGAGCATGAACGGGGGAGGGGCAGAGAGAGAGGGAGACACAGAATCGGAAGCAGGCTCCGGGCTCTGAGCCATCAGCCCAGAGCCCGACGCGGGGCTCGAACTCACAGACCGCGAGATGGTGACCTGAGCTGAAGTCGGCCGCTTAACCGACTGAGCCACCCAGGCGCCCCTGAAGTGTATTCTTAATACGCTTAAACTTAATGCACTTCATATACCTGCATTTAAATGCATTCTTGATTTTCTTTCTTATATTTAAGTGTACTCTTTCTGGATCTCTCTCTCTCCACCTTGACTCTGGAGAAAGCCACTGAAAGCGAAAGGCCTCTCGGTTCAATTGTTGGGAAACACTCGGAAACCCTAGGAAGTACCGTGTGGTAGTTACAACCGTGTCTTGGCCCAACACTGTCTTGATCTATACGCGGAAGGAGTGCGACCATCCCCTTGGAAACACACGCACGAATTGTGACAATACGTGTAACCACGGGCATCCTTGTTGCCTGTGCAAACATCAGGACTCACCGTCAGCATAGTCCTGAAAATGGTCGGGATAAATCAAATCAATTTCATCAGTTGAGGAATGAGCAGTGGTTGGGGCGGGGGGGCGGCGGGCGGCGGGGAGAACACTTTAAAAGAAAAGTAAACAGAAACCTGGCATCATGTACTTTCGAATACTGAGTTTGCTAAACAACAAAAGCCCAATTATTTTTTTATTTCAGGAGCATGTACAGGACACCCCTAGTGCCATTCAAAGGCTGCTTTACCAAGGCCCCAGGTACGTCGGAAAAGATGGCTGTTTCTCAAGTGGGAACTCAAGGTGCCTTTGGGATATCTGTCACAGTCTCCTCTGGGCCCTGGTCCGTGCGGCAAGTCCTTCAGGAAAATTCCCGAGGGCGGGCCGCTTAGGTTGGCGGCCACCAGCCTCGCCACCTACCTCACGTTCAACGCAGTCGAAAGACTTCTAATCCCTTTTACTTCTATGTGTTTTCAGAGGACAAGCATATATTTATACAAGCTTTATGTAGCTTTAACACTCAACACTTAATGTGTGTTGAAATGAGTAAGTTGCGATTTTATAAAAGTGTTATCAATCACAAGGTACAGTGCATTTCACACTGTAATCTCGTTTAAATCATATAATGAATGCAATGATGAGCAGTAAAATCCCGATGTGCACGCCTGTGCCTCTCTTACTCCACAAGTGATTTTTAAATAGTATTTCCTAAAAGCTGATTCTTTTATGTGATGAAACTTGTTTCGGAGCGCCAGTATAAGGATCCTTTAGGACCTGCTTTTGTGAAGTCAGAAACTTTCCTTATCCAAAGAGGATTTGTCAGGCCTCACGTTCTTGCTGTCTACAAAAATAATAATAATTATAACCATGATGTAGACGGTACTAATAACATGTACATCGTTTCTCCCCCTCACTTAAAACACTGATGAGAGAGGACAATTTAAAATAATTCCTGAATATAAAAAAAACTCAGACAAATTAATAAGGAAATAAATTTCTGGTTGTTCGCATTAACATCATGTATCTTTCCCCAGTACCTCTGGTTGCTTAGTACGACTACCGTGCCCACCCTGATCCTGGAAAACCAGGAATTATAATTCGAGCATAAAAAGAAAACAAAACATCAACAAGCTTTGGGGGGGGCACAGGTGACCCGTCACTCAATGCTCCTCTAGAAATGAAGCCATATAGTGCCATATTTATCCACCAGCTCCTTACACAGCGTTAAGTGAACACCTATTATGTTCAAAACACTTTGATAGGTGAATTATGGAAGACGGAAGAAGGCCCTTGTCCATGAGTAGAAAGTAAGCTGGTAACAGATACGGAATCCACGCCACGTGGAGGACGATCGAGTTATACAACTGCCACCTCTTTTCTCACGGACAGAGAAGACCCGGGAAACAGGTAATAAATCTACGGGAAGACATTTAGAGCAATGAGACGATGGAATTTTTCTCTTCTTAATTCTCCATTGTTCTTATTTTCCTTTTCTTTTTAGCTACGCGTAGCAACATTATCGGTGAGAACGGACCGTCTTCTCTTCACCTTCATAGACCAAGTAATTTCCTTTCTGGATTTGGACTTGACTGTCCAGTCTCAGACAGCCTGCCACAGCGGCCTCTGACGCTCCAGGTAGAACTCGGGGACGTCCACGACCTCGCCGGCGGCCGCGCCCACTGGTGGCCTCCCCGGGGCCTCAGCAGGCTGGGAGCGCAGCGGAAGCTGGTGCAGAAGCACCGGGACCGTGGGAAAACAGCACACAGAGAATCCCTCCCCATCTTCCTCACTCCGGCCCCCGGTTGTTGTGGTCACTGGCCACCGCAAAGCCATCTCGGAGAAGAAAGGGAGGACGCACCTGAGACCATTGCGGGGACTCAGACGTACGCGGTTTTCGGGGCGAGCTCCACGCCAGCGTGATGTGTGCAGGGAGGTCAAGCTTTTGCTTTTTGTTTGTTGTCTGTTTATTTCTCAGTTTCAGAATGTCCGCCCCACGGCCGGCGCGTGAGTGACAAAACCTCCCGCCCGCCTCCTCCGCGTCCCTTCCCGGTACAAAAGACATCAGGGGAGACAGCACGGCCTGAGATCAATCCTGTGAGCTCAAGAAGAGGGAAGGAAAATCAAAGTTTGACAGGAATTTATAAATACAGCCTTGGTTAAGTATATCATCATTCATAACACCATTAAATCTATTTCAATAAACAAAAACATGCCTTACTTATTCCAGGAATTCTTTGTGAAAGGAAAACATTATGTGAAAAATAAAGTGTTATTGCAAACACAGTTAAAATCTGGAGTGAGGTTTTGAATAAACAAATTCAATTGCAGTGGATTATAGTGTGCCTTCGAGCCATTTCTTGACAAAACAGGCATCGTATTTACACGCTTCACAATACCCCACCATGGATGTCGAAGGAAAAAAATAAGGAGAAAAATAATTAGCATATTAATCTTTTTTATGCCGCCATCTTTCAGATCCAGAAGACCATGGTGTAATTTAAATCTAAACGCTTTCCTGGCATTAGAATTCATTTTAGATGGGTCAATTGTTCCATAATAAAGGGATAGAAGGTGTACTTCATGCAAGAGATTTATGTTTGCCATTTGTTCATATTCATGTGCTACTGAATACCCTCAATTCAAATGGTGATGGCTGTTCATATCAGCCGGGCGCCAGCCGCACAGATCACTAACCGGCAGCAATGAATTTCATTTGCAGGACAAAAAATACGGCGAAATTAACTCCAACAGTTTATTGATTTTGCTTAACAGAAGCCAGTATAACAGCTCTATTGCCCTCATAATGATTAGTGACAAAAGTTTAATTAAGCAATTATGAAGCCAATAATAGAGTTGTCTGGCCCGCGCAGCTCCAGCCCGTTCAGGACTTATCTCCCGCTTGCACATCAGAGCAGCTGGAATGTGCTTGAGGAGATTAATGCCGGAAAACACAGATGCCTACTTTAATTCTGCTTCGTGATGCCGTCTGAATGGAGACGGGAACACAGCTTCCCTTTATCAAATTACAAGTCCGCTTTTCATGAATATGTAGTTTAAAAAAAAATCTAGTTGTGGCTTCAAGGTGTAATTATAAAGACATACAACAAAAATGACACACAATTCTGTCTTAGTAATCCCTGCTATGAAATATGCATGATAATGTATTACTGAATAAAGACTTAACAACGTTCTAAGAGGCTTTGCCATTGTACTGTTATGCAAACAATTGGCAGGCTTTTCCAAATGTTATGTGAGATATTGTCTGACCTTACATCTTTGTTTTTCTTCCTCTTAAATGTATTGTTTCGAGCTTATTGTATTGTTATTTGTCTACAATGCCATTAAACCCGTCTTATCTGTTTGTGAGAATTCCCAATTTATTACGTACGCTCAAACATGTGAGTGTAAAAATGGGAGCTCCTTTCCACGAAATATAGACTCTGTCCCAGGAACCCGCAAACCGGGGCTTCTGTCTCCCGCCCTGACCATCCTGCCTTCCAAGAATCTTGCTTCCTGCCTCTTCGAAATGCCTTTACTCGGCAGAAAGATCCCAGTTTGTCTGCCTCTGAAGCAGCAAAGGATCTTAACCAATTTTCCGGCGCCTTCCTTTTTCTCCAGAAGAAGAAAAGGCCACGCCATCTGCCCAAAGAAGGAAATAATTTATCCTTCCGCCACCCCGTAGAAGCTCGTTTCAGAGAGCCTAAGACAAGTACGTGGGTAGGTAAATACACAGGGCTGGAAATCCTATTTTCAAACTTTACATGTGACAACCTGAATTGCTACATTTCCTTTAATAAAACATAAAACAAATTCACCCGTGGGTTTTTGTCACTAATAAAATGTGCCTCATCCAAATGATTGTGATTTATTTTATCAAAATCCCCTGAAAAGACATTTGTCTTCTTGGAACTGCCTAGAACAGCTGCTTCTGTACAACAGGCAGCAGCTGGGGGAAAGTCAGCAAAAGGTTTCTGTGCAGCCTCGCGCCCGCCCGCTGCCCGTTGCTCTCCCCGGCAGCCGCCTGCGTGGACAACCTGTCCGGGTCCTCCTCTGCCGAGCACAGCCGGCCCTGCCCTCTCTGCCCGGCCCCCCTCGCCCGATCCGGGACTGTGGGGCGCACAGTGGGTGCTCACCCCCAAGCTGCACCGGAGGGGAGTCAGTGTCGGGTGCTCCTTGGAGGATTAGAACGAACGTGCCCTCAGAGTTCTGTCTTAATTGCAGAACGTGTCTTTTTTTTTATCGGTAGCCGTGATCAAGCCTACCTAGGAAGGCTTTGCATTTATCTGTAAACCCCATCGAGGCAGGAAGCCCGCAAACGGAGAGGGTCCAGGCTGCGCAAGCGGGCTGGTCAGAACGATGCGGGGCATGCCCTCCCCGGCCCCTGCCTGCTGCCTGGACAGGGCACGTGGAGCCCAGAGCTAAGCGTACCCCGTTGAAACCCCTGGGAGTGAAGCAACTCTGAAAGCCGCCCGGGTCTGCGTGCAGCTCCTGGCTTTGAGTGGCATCTTCAGAGAGAACCGTTTGTCCCCGACAGGTGCAATGGTCCGGGGCAGCGCACAACGGACGTCTCAATCCTTCCCCTCTTCTCCGTTGTTAGCGAGGCGTCTCCTCCGATGCCACGCCAACGGCTACCCACGAAAATGATTCTAGAAGGTCTCAAATGCTTGCCCGATGTCCACCCTCCGAGCCAGGAACACCGAAAGACTTGATGGGCAAAGGTTGTTTTGTGCGTTGGTTGCTTTGGTTTTGTTTTGATTTAAAGCTATCCCATTAAAGGTGGGTCGACCTCTAAAGAACTGAAAGAAAATCCCCGGATATTAGAAAGAAAATGTTGTTCTTCGGTGCGGTTAACGTCTAGAATTTCCAAAATCTGTCGCTCGATGTCTGAGTCTGGGGGAGCCTAGCAAAGCTTTTCCTTAAAGGCCGGGGAGTGAAGGTGTCCCCATGCCGAAGCGGTGAACGACTCCCTCCAGGAACGTTAGTAACCGTACCTTACACGGAGGAATCTTAGATTGAATTAAGATCCAATTCAATCTAAGACTGAAATCTGCCTGGTCAAAAGACCTGCCTGGTCAAAATGATTGTGGCTGCATTTTTAGCGGTCTTAAAAATCTGAATTATCAAGAATGGATGGTCATTTAATGCCCGCCGGCTTCACACAGCCCCCACGTGCGTGCTTCATTCATTTGTTGGCTTTTGAAAGACACAACAATACACCTGCTTTCCTGAAGTCTGACCTGCGGAGACGCAGATCAAACTTTTCATCCGTCCTGAAGGTTCTGTGGGCTGGGATGCCCACAGCTTTACATGCTTTGTGTCTGCACAGCGTCCTCTTGGGTAAATGTTTAACCATTTGATAATTAGCCCAGCCATACCTGTGACAAGTTGTGAATTGTTTAACTGCAGAATGCCATCCTAATTATTCTTTCTGGAGAGGCCTAACAATAATGCACTTGTTCTCGAGACACAAAATGATGTTAGTAATTAAGTAAAGAAAGATCGCACGTGAGCATATCATTTTGACAACGGTATAGAAAATCGCCGATGCCCGTGACGTGGAATCTGCTGGTGGCATTTTATTAACGAGCGTGGCACCCCGCACGCCGAGGTGAGGCCGGGGGTCGCTCCCAGAGCGCCTCCGGGCACACGCACCAGTTAGATCTCGGAGCGTGGGTGACACCGTTCGAAACCCAAGCGCGTCCGTTTCAAAACGCAACTGCTTGTCATGTGATGAAATTGTTCTTTCTCCCCGTCGCTCCTGCTTCTCTCTGGTTTAGCCAGGAAATGCCGCGAAGGCCTTCGAGCCCACCGCTGGGATTAACAAAGAACTCTCTTCTCAGCTCTCCGGGTGTGGGCACACGGCTATCTGGCCAACTTGCTCTGCCTGCAGACTGCCCACCTCGTCTCAAGGCACCTTTTTACAAATGTTGTTTTGTTTGCGTTTCTTAGTTGCCGAGTGATGATTAGCAGCAAATTGCTGTTATTATCAAAGGATTCTAAGAGGAGGACGACCATTTTAGTTGTACAGACCCAACCCGTCGCTTTACTTGATGAATGCGAACCGTTCACCTTTGCATATTCACTGAATCCTGTGCTGCGCGGTTCAAATGGGAAGATGAGCTTTAAATCTGCAAATTAAATACTAGGTGCCCCCACAGTCATGCATTAAGCATGATTGGCTTAGGGAATGGCGGTGAGTATGTGACAGAAATCCTATCAGTCCAATGTACGTGTTCTTCCGTTCGCCTACATGTTACTGGGAAGACGAGCAGGCGAAAAACACAACTGTTTGCTAATAGGACTCACATCTTGTTATGGTGCTGATTTTCCGTTTTCCGTAACTCGCCGTGATTACTTTTTTAGAAGCTCTCACTTCTCCCCAGCTGGTACTCTCCCAGTTAGGCAGCATTAATGACACTTCAGTCATCCTGGCTTTCAAGACGAGTCCTTCCACAGCGAACAGAGAGTTGACATTTCCTGACATTTTCCCAACTAATTACAGGACAAATAATTAAGCATGTTCTCGTATGTAACAAATGAAGGCAAAAGCCGTCTGTCAAGGTTGGTGATTGATGACACTCCGGGAGACTTTATCTGATGGGTCCTGCCATGCGATGGAGGGGAAGCAAATTTATTAGAATGAACAATGCAAATTCTGAGTCATCTTATCCAGTTATGCGCCAAAGCAATATCCATGTCAAGGTGAATGTGACAATGAAAGCAAAATATTTGCATTTTGTGGAGCAGGTTGAAGGGGAAATCAGAGGGAGAAGATGACAGGCCTAATTATTTTGGCTCATACAGGCTAGGACAGCTGTTTCTGGTGTCCTGAACAAGGCTGTCACACAGGTAACTAAATAGGTCTGCATATAAGTCTGTATCCAACACTCCTGAGATGTCTACCACTAATGACCAACGCTAATGTTACTGCCATCCCCGAAAAACAGAAAATGTGTCACCGCACACCTTCTGTATGGCAGTCAACATTTCGCTACATAATTACTTGTTAGTGAATTAATTCCTATCTGTCAGTAGGTATGCCAGTGTCATTTTTAGACTATTACAAAATTATGCCATCACTATAGCAACTGCAAGCACAGTTAAAAGGCAAAAGAGTTCACATACCCAGGAAAAGTGCCTAGTTAGGCAGGAGATAATAATGTAAAACCCAAGTCTTCACCTTCGTGCCTACCAGCCTAATTTTCTTTATTTGGATTACGCGTTTGATCGATGACGACGAAGCAGATTTCAGGTTTCCGATTGTGATCCACGATTCATCTCTCCCGTAATTAAAACCACAGCCCGCAATCGCGTCTCCCTGAAGGAGGGACTCTCCCCACACTGTCAAGTCAATTAATTGGGTGCTTAGAAGCGACGCCACTGAATGTGGAGCCCGGGTCCTGGAGCCCGGATGCGGACGGGGCCACGAGCGGGTGCGGACGCGAGGTGCCCGCTTCCCCTCTCCTACTTGACCCACAAGGAGTTTCCGTGGAGTCTGTATTCGGATTCCTCCGTGTTTCCTTCTGACTTCCTTTGTGCACACGCTCTGTTTGCTCCCAAGCGCTGCCATCCGGTGCTTTCCGCGTCCTTCCCACTCAGCAATTCAAGATGCCATCACTTACTGCATCTGGAGGCTTTATTCAAATCAAGACACTACAGGATTCAGATTCTGTCTGCATTAAGAACAATCGGCAACCTTTTGGACCCTAAATGCCCCTGGAGAAATACATGTTAAGACAGACAGGGAGAGAGAGAGAGAGAGAGAGAGAGAGAGAGAGATCCATTGATTATGAGCAACGGAAAAATTAAAATAAAAATTTAGAAACCTTTGAATTTGAAAAAGGAAACTAGAAAATGCAAAATAGGAAGCCAAATCCATGTGCATTGATTTTTCTCTTTTAGTTAATTAAAATGTTACCAGGCTGGAAATGAACAGCTCCACTAAGCTACCCACACAAATTCATCACGGTTGTCTGTAAAACAAGGTCACTTCTGCTAAGTGCAAATATTTTACTGGTAAATGTAATGACGTATGGCGGACATATGGTTCAAAACAGCATCTTTGGGCCGCAACGATTCGGTGAAAAGCTTCTGTAAAAATGAGCGAATGTGAAAACCAGGAAGATACAAATAAAGTAAGCAGGGCTTTAAAAATGCCACCATCTTATTGATTGCCCCCTAATTTTTTTTTTGTAGCGTCCTGGCTTATTTTGAACACCCACCGCACAGGGGGAAGGCATATGGGTATTCTGAAGGCATCCGGTTGTCTGACGTTCGGTAGATGCTAGTAACACAGACGGGGAGAGGCGGGGGGGGGGGGGCGGTGTCGGGGCTAGTCAATGACCCAAGGTGTCAAAGGCGGTCCTCCCAACAAGTGACGGTGGACTGACACAAAGTAAGGCAGCACCCCCTGAGGTAAGTGTGCACGTCGGCTGCCGCCCCACCGGGACAAAAGAAGTGAATAGGGCTCCCCGCCCGCAGGGGGGGCTGCTGAAAGCGTTGGGCCGTCCAGCCTGTCCCCATCTCCCGGCTCGCTCACATCACCTCCGAGGAAAGCCACGCCACTCTGCCACCTGTGCCCGTCCGGGCAGCTCCCCAGAACTAAGGCTGTAAATCTTAACCAGGACGCAGCCTGCCCACACAGGCAAGCTCTCCGGCACGGGGGCGTCAGGGGTCCCATCCGGGCCACACTCAGCAAGGCTAAGCCAGCGGTGCCTGGAGTCAGGGCGGAATCCCAAATGGGCAGAAATCAATACTTTCCCTGGAAGGGTCTCGGAAAGTGCTCCCTTCTGACACTGTCGCTGACAGTTGTTAACACAAAAGCAACAAAGAATGGCTACGTCTCTTTTAAAAGATTCCCCGGTGTTGCATATTTGCTGTGGCTCCCAGGCGCCCCGACAGGACCCCGGGGCTCCCGGCAACCACAGGCCTTCTCAGCCACAGGTCCCTGAGCGCCAGACCCGGGAGGACAGTCCTCGATTTGTCCCAAATTTACTCTGCTGAAGTTCCGCACATGGTGACTGACTCATCCCAAACCGATCACTCGACGCGAAAAATATCTATTGTTTGTAATTTCTGGAAGGACAGTTGGTGATGAGCAGCGAGAGACTAGGTCCACCGTGCGATTAGGAAGCAGGTTTTTAGCCATGTAAATACCGCAGTATCTCGATAGAGATTGTATACAAATTTGATACAAGGAACCAATGAGATCCTTCCTGTCTAATGACCCTAGTCCATCTAATTAATGTATTCTGCTACATTACATTTTAAGAAGTGACCATTGTGTAATACACTTTGAAATATGCACAAGCTAATGGGATAAGATACAAAAATTATTATGCTGACGGTAAATCATATTACATTCCTAATAAGCATTAACTAGATAACTAGGTCAAAGCAGTATTATCTTAATTGATTTTTCAAAAGAAACCTGACAGAAAAATGTCAATGCTCGAATATTTCTTCATGCATCATTAAAACAAGATTGGCTTTTAACAAAAGAAGAACCCTTCACAGAATTGATTCTTGCTTCGGGCTGCCTGGAAGTGAGTGTATTACATAAAAATCTATACAGGATATTAAAACAACACCGCTCTGCAAGACAGTTACAATTAAAAGCTGACACCCCCCCAACGTGTGGGCCACCGTGGCTTGCCGGCAAATACCTGAAAGTCTCCCTAGCCAGTGCGGCCAGTGCGGCCAGTGCGGGAACACCAGACACATCCACGCGTGCAGGGGAAGATTCTGATTCGGGGAGTTTCCAATTAAAGCAGGACCCCTGTCACTTACCGTTTCACAACTGGATGGTTATTACACAGTCACGCAGGATTATTTGGGAAGCCCGCCAACATTCCCGGGGTCTGTAGCTGGAGTGGGCAGCGGATGGGAGCGTGTCACAGACGTCTCCTGCGGATCGTGCCGGGCAGGGGCCACCCGGTGCGCCTAGTGCGAGACGGGGCGGCCCTCGCGGAGCAGGAAGGACGGTCCCCTGCGGCAGGTGCCTACCGCACAGGGTGAAAGTTCAGCTGTTTCGCAAGGGGCTGGTTGGGTTCAGCTCTTTGGTGGCCCCCCCGCTAGCCTCGGACGGGCTTGGCAGACACCCCACTCCTGGCCGGGGGCGACAAGCTGACCTTCATCCTGACGACATCTCCCTCCTACTTCATCTCTGTGCTGTTTTCCCAGACTGAATCCCGACCATTCCATTTGCCTACGGTGAGTCCATGAAGAACAATGTACTCGGAGTTTGCTATTAACCCTGAAAGATGACCCCAAAAATGCTTATCACACCCCACAGAGCCTGGCCGGGCCTCTCCCGAGGGAATCGTCTACAAGAGGTGCTCCCCCTGAAAAGGGATTTTGCGGGTTACACATGAGGCTTCGCTATAAGGACATTTTGGGCACCGGTAAGAGGCTTGCTATCTATCCATGGTCAAGGTGTAAACACTTCCAGGGAAAAACACAGGAGAAACTCAGTACCATTTTGGTCATTTTAACTTTGGGCAGAAGGTACAGAGAAAAAGGCACGCGTATTGGGGCGCCTGGGTGGCTCAGCCGGTTGAGCGTCTGACTTCGGTTCAGGTCACGATCTCGCAGTCCGTGGGTTTGAACCCCACGTCGGGCTGTGTGCTGACAGCTCGGAGCCTACAGCCTGCTTCCGATTCTGTGTCTCTCTCTGTCTCTGCCCCTCCCCGATTCACACTCTGACTCTCTCTCAAAAATAAATAAACTGTAAAAAAAAAAAAAAAATTAAAAAAAAAAAGAAAATGGCACGGATTTCCTGAGGCTGCTCTGTCGTCCCCAGGCCAGCAAGTGCCCCCCTCTGTCCCTCCTCTTGTTCCTCGGGCTCCAAACCACACTTGTCTACGTAACTTATCCTTTGGGCATGATTCAGCTTGCATACTGTGTGCGCACATGTTGTGGCCGCGTGAGGGGCAGGGGTCTTAGCAGCCCAGAATGAAGGCCGGAGACGTCTATACAGCGAACCCCCTGGCAAGGAGAGTTGGCTTCATTCAAAGAACCACCGTCTTTGGCAACGTGATCAGCAGCTAAAGGCCCAAGTGACTCTTTGTGAAGAAGGGATTTGTTGGCCAAACTCGGCTGTGTGCTGATGTGGCTGTGGATAGTTTGGAGCTCTGTGAAGCAGACCTTCCAATCTATCAACCCTGTTAACCACCCTGCGTGACCTTTGTGCGCATTGCTTCCCTAAGAAAGCCGTCCAAGAACATTCATGAACAGAAGCCCTTCTACCCATGAGCTGCCTACGTGACCCGGAGACACGATGGTCATCCTTGAGCTGGCCCAGGACTGCAGCCTCGCGGATCCCGGCTGAGATTCCATCGTGAACATGCTGCTTTCTTCCCCCAGAGCAGTGTCCCCATCTCTGGATTGAGGAAGTGAGTCTTCGCTTCAGGTTTGCTGGGGGATTGGGCTTGCGGGGAGTGGTTCACCATGTGCTGGACCAGCCACGACCGTCCTGCTGCTTCACGGTGTGGCAGCGACTGTTCCCAGGAGCCCCCGAGACCTGGACACTCACCGGCCAGGCGCCCCTGCACCTTCCCCGTCCACCCCCTGTGCTCGGTGCTCCCGACGGCCCAGACCCCGGAGTGCATCCCCAGAAGCTCCATCCGTGTGGCCCCATGCAGCTCAGCTCCCCCGTCTATCAGCCTCTCACAACCCTGGGTAAGTTCACACTCCAGTCCAGGAAAGACACCCCCTCACCTCCTTATCACTAGGTCGATTTCCTATTGGTCATTTAATATCGATCACGCAGGCTTCTTCCCACCACAGAATGACTTGAGTCCAGAAAAATCTCTACGGCCTGTCAAGGGTCTGCCCATACGGCCAAGACCCAGTGGGTAAGCCATCCCAAGTACAGGACAATTGTCGGCTTTCTTTTTTTTCTTTTCTTTTCTTTTCTTTTTAATGTTTATTTATTTTTGAGGGAGAGAGAGACAGAGCATGAGCAGGGAAGTGGCAGAGAGGGAGACCCAGAATCCGAAGCAGGCTCCAGAGCCTGACATGAGGCTCGAACTCACCAACCGTGAGATCATGACCTGAGCCAAAGGCAGACGCTCAACCGACTGGGCCACCCAGGAGCCCCGTGGGCTTTATTTCTGAAGAATTTCCAGGCTTCGTAAATAAAACATATATTTTAAAAGCATGAAACAGATTTTTTTTAAGTTCTACTAAGTTTAAATGTAGAAAACTCACTGAAAATAAAGTTCCACAAAGAAAATCATGTACACTCTTATTAAAGTTTTAATTCAGTTTATTTTCAAATTAACTCATAGAAACATTTGCATCAGAGATCATTTATACTCCAATCAAAATATATTCAAGGGCGCCTGGGTGGCTCAGTTCATTAAGCGTCCAACTCTTGGTTTTGGCTCAGGTCATGATCTCGGTTTGTGGTTTCAGACTCCACCTTGGACTCTGTGCTGACAGTGTGGAACCTGCTTGGGATTCTCTCTGCCCCTTCTGCTCTCAATCTCTCTCTCTCTTTCTCTCTCACTTTCTCTCAAAATAAATAAACTTTAAAAAGACACACAAAAAGAAAAACAAATTCCCTAAATAGGGTTCACATGTCTTTAACCGCTTTGTTGTTGTGGTGGTGGTTTTTTTTCTCAATCACCTTTTGAGATACACTGAGTGATTTTTAAAGTACTTTGGGGAGTCTGTTGAGTGGGAAAAGCCAATGAGAGAAGTGTCTGCAGCCCAATCACCTTTTTAAAAAATACATCCGTTAAGGCATACGTTACACACATATAATTACCATGCGGGTGTTTATGAATCCACCTTCATTTTTCAGTGTCTGCGGTCCATATGTCAGTCTTCTACAGTAAACGTGGAATTCTAGATTAATTCTGATTTAATGGAAGTTCTGGCACAGTGGGGGCCCAGACACCACCTATCTCAGAAAGCTTTGGGAGGTGCGCCCACGGTTGATCTGTCTCAGGGGACTAACACAATATTGTAACACTAAACAAGATCCCTGTACACTAGAAAATTGTGGAGTGACACCAAATATCTATTAAAATATAAGGATGACTTATTTTAACTTACTAACATAAATCAAGTGGCAGTAAAGTAGCAAGTTGTACCGGGGTCCACACTCCATTCTTAAATTTTTTTTTTTTTTAATTTAATGGATGGTGACTGTCTTCATGAAGGAGATCTAATATATCGACATTAGTTGAATAGTCCTTAAATAATACTAATTTCTACTCAAGGCTAAATTGTTATTTTATTTAGGTACACTTGTCTATTTTAAGAGCTTTAGCATAAAACAAATGAGATTGAACGATTATGCGATAATTAGCGTGTATTGTCAGTTTGCTCCTTTTGAAGTATGACTTCCAATCAGGGATGATGCATATGTGAATTATTGTTGATTCGATGACAGTTTAATGATAAATAGACACAGCACATTTAGCAGGATGATAATTGAAATACTCATTGAGGTTCTACACACGCTCCCCTCCAGTTTTCTGGATCCTGTTGTCTGCTCAGCCCCGGGTTTTATGATTTCCATGCCCATGTCTTCGGGAAGGGACACCACGGCAGACCCAAGGAGTAAGTAAAACGGTAGTCTCTTTTGCATTTCAATGCTTTTGCGTCACATTGTGGAAAATGTCACCCTAGAATTCAAGACATGATTTTGGAGAGATTGGATTTTGAGAATTTGGGGTTAAGCCCCAAAGACTAAAGCATAAATTCAATGCCACAGACAACAGACTGGAGACTTCTGACCACAAAACAGTCTAAAACAAAGTTGACTTCTTCTCATTCCAGACATGAAGCATGGATGAAGCATAATTAGCTGATGGATAGACAGACACATAGCAGAGCTCAGAGGGGAAGTAAAATCAGCAGGCATTATACAATAGGTCAGAATACAAAGCCAGAGTAATGAGTATGGAGTTCACCCAGGAGGGTGTCAGACCCCGAGAGAGTCCCATCCTGGAACCCAACAGCTTGGACTTATCAGCACAGGAGAGAAGGCCATTCAAGGCAGAATATTAATGGAGAATCTGATGCAAAACCAGGACCCTCTAAGTGCCGACCAGGGTGGGGGAGAGGGGGCAAAACCCTCCAGTCCACTAGCCCAGGAAAGCAGCAAGGAGAGTCATCGCCTGCCTCTGGTATGACTTAGAACCACCTCCCTCCCAAGAGAAAAATTCCAAGCTGTCACCACGAGCGAGTGGGGACGGACTTAGAATTTGCACAACTCTTATAGTGCAAGGTTACCACACTGATAAAGTGAAAGCATGTTTCCACACTGCTAAAGTTCTCGGAGCCCCAGTGAACACATCATTGTCCCTTAACACGATCTGCACACTCTGAGATGCCTGTAATTCACAGAGGAAAAGGCTGTCACTGATGAAGATGAAGGTTACGCATGATAAAAATTACACAACAGGGTGCCTGGTGGCTCAGTCGGTTAAGCTTCTGACTTTGGCTCAGGTCATGATTTCATGGTCCGTGATTTCGAGCCCTGTGTCAGGCTCTGTGCTGACGGCTCAGAGCCTGGAGCCTGCTTCCGATTTTATGTCTCCTTCTCTCTCTGTCCCTTCCCACTTGCACTCTGTCTCTTTGTCTCCCTCTCAACAATAAATAAACATTAAAAAAATACACAACAAAAAATGGCCGGAAGTTAAAAGATACACCAAAGTAATTAGAAGTGTCAATAAGTAAATGGTCAGAAAGAGATAAATATAAACATAAAATAAACATATTTAAAGTTATTATAGATAAAGGAGGAATTGAAACAATCTTGGCAAAAAGGACACTAAGAAAGAAACACTCTGAAAAAGAAATAAGTAGAACTTCTCAAACTGAAAAACATAAGCATTGACAGTAAAAATAATAAACAGCATCCCAAACTTAAGTCAAGTTGTTCCTGAATGAGTCAACGTCATCAGTCCTCAGTCTATGCACCTGCCAAAAAAGAATAAATATTCCCTTAAAGAAAAGTAACAAAATTCACAATTCACAATATAACAAAAATTCCTATATTCAAAATAACAAAATTAATAGATTCACAATACAAAATTCATACATTCAAAGTAACAAAATTCATACATTCAAAGTAAGAAAATTCCTACATTCACAACCTATGGTATTTACTCAAAACTTAGCAAACTTGCATGAAACAGTGCATGATGAACTAAAAAAACAAAAGACAAAAATTACCATAGACCCACAAGCAATGGAGACCTTGAGGTTGTGGGACAAACTGTAAAGGATGAGTAATCAGTTCAAACATTTTTAAAAATATAAAAAATAGATCACTCAATGGAAAATTTCACTAGGAGAGTGAAATCTAAAAGAAAATAAATTAGGAACTTACAGCTATAAATACAATACTGGAAGCTAAGAAGTCAACTGATGGGTTTAAGAACTCAGTGAGAGAGAAAAGAAAGTTAAACTCCTAGAAGATGGGTCTGTGGAAATTCCTGCCTGAAAACCCAGAGAAAGAGGGACATGAAAACTGAGAAAAAGGTAAGAGTACAGCTCAGACACTGTGGCAAAGGCTAACATATTTGTAATTGGAGACTTAAAAGAATAAAAAATGAGGCAGAAAAAAATATTTGCAGAGATAATAGCAAAGCATTTATCTCAAACCTATGAAGACCGTGAACCACATTATTTCAAATCTCTGGGGACCACAAGCAGGGTAAGTCCAAAGAGAAGCACTCTTGGGAATATCACGGGAATACTGCTAAAAACTGGCCCTGAAGAGGAAAATTCTGACATGGGGTCAACAATAAAGCTGACAGGTGACTGTGTGAGAGAAGGGCTGGACAGGAGAGATCGATGGAATCCCACATGTAAATGTGCTGGAAAAGCACCACACATCGCACTTCTATACCCTGCCAAAGTGTCCTTCTCAAATTAAAGATAACTGTATTTA
Organism: Neofelis nebulosa; assembly: GCF_028018385.1. NCBI lineage: Eukaryota > Metazoa > Chordata > Mammalia > Carnivora > Felidae > Neofelis > Neofelis nebulosa. The sequence continues at coordinate 2,207,248 of NC_080782.1, read as the reverse complement.
CAGATAAACAGAAACAGAAAGCATTTACCCACAAGAGACATATATTAAAGTAAATATTGGGTCGCCTGGGTGGCTCAGTCGGATAAGTGTCTAACTTTGGTTCAGGTCACGGTCTCACGGTTTGTGGGTTCGAGCCCCATGTTGGGCTCTGTGCTGACAGCTCAGAGCCTGAAGCCTGCTTCAGATACTTTGTCTCCCTCTCTCTCTGCCCCTTTCCCACTCCCACTCTGTCTCTCTCTCTTTTTCTATCAAAAATAAATAAACATTAAAAAAATTTTTTAAATAAGGAAATAAAGTAAATATTAAAGAGAGTGCTTTGGGACTCCTGGATAGTAAGAGTGATAACATATTGTGGGTATTCTAATAAAGGCAGAATTTTTAAAAGGTAATCAAAGGGGAGCCCGGGTGGCTCAGTCAGTTGAGCATTGGACTTCAGCTCAGGTCATGATTTCACAGGTCATGAGTTCTAACCCCACATTGGGCTCTGTGCTGACAGCTCAGAGCCTGGAGCCTGCTTTGGATTCCGTGTCTCCGTCTCTCTCTGCCCCTCCACTGCTCATGCTTTCTCTCTCTCTCTCAAAAATAAACATTAAAAAATTATAAATAAATAAATGAATAAATAAATAAATAAATAAAAGATAATCAAATAGGTGATCACATATAAATAAGTAACACTATTAAACTGGAACTCAGAGAAGGAAATTACTCAGAGGATAGCTCAGAAAAATCAAGAGACAGAGCATATGAAAAACAGGAGAGATGAAAGGTATAATACAAAAGCTAGAAACAGAGGCAGTAAATATTTTAAGATGGAAAAGAGGACTGTTTTTATAGAAGCTGCATAAAAATATTCTGAAATTTCACATAATCAAATGTTTCAAAATGCTGTGGGAATACTTTTATACCCCAAATGTGTGCCTGTGTATCATATCATTCCATATGCCTTCCCTGGAGTTTTGGCAAATCCCCTGAGCGATGGCGCTCAGGCCTGGAGCTTCGCTGAGTATGTTTCTTTTTAAATAATCCTGTGTCTACATCCTGGTCTATTCAGATCTCCTTTTTAAGTCATTTTTGGTTTATTTTTATTTTGTATGGAACTATCGAGTATTTTCTCTTGACAATTAGTTGGCATGACCAATTGACTGTTTGAAAACGGAGTGCAAGAAATTTTCAGAAATAAAATCAAGACTGAGAATCTTCACGTTGTGTCCGCACAGCTGTGGGAACACGGTCCCCTGTGGGGATTGTAAACTCGAGCGTAGAAACGGGGAGTGTAAGCGGGAAAATGTTAAACATAAGTATTGGTGAACATAAAGATATGTTTGGGAAAAAAATGTCATAAAATTAGGCGCTTGTGAATTGAAAAACAAGAGGGAAATAATATACCGAACCAAATACCATCAAAGATGAGGAAATAGTGGAGTTAAACGTTAAAATTTTGTTACTAAAGATGATGAAGTTAATGATAAACTGAATAAAGGTATTCATCGATTTCATGTCATGAGTAGAGATTTTTTATTTTTTTATATAAAAAAATGAAACCCTGCCTAATTAAAAAGAAGGGGAAAATAAAGTAGATAAATCTAACTTAATGCAAATAAATAAATAAATAAAGACCCAAAGAAGAAAACATGGTAAATGAAAAATTTAACAAAAGTTGGCAGAAATCGTACCAAATATGTTAGCAATTAAAACTGATGTAAAAATAATAAATTGTTTTATTTAAAGATAAATATCAGGGAGAAACAAAAGAATATCTGTCAGCATCTGGTTTAAAAATGTGAAAGAATAGTGTGGGGCGCCTGGGTGGCTCAGCTGGTTAAGTGTCCAACTTTGGCTCAGGTCCTGATCTCACTGTTGGTGAGTTCAAGCCCCACACCAGGCTCTGGGCTGACAACTCAGAGTCGGGAGCCTTCTTCAGGTTCTGTGTCTCCCTCTCTCTCTGCCCCTCTCCTACTTGCACGCTCTCTTTCTCTCTCTCTCAAAAATAAATAAACATTAAAAACGTATTCATTTATTTATTTATAATATGAAATTCATTGTCCAATCGGTTTCCATACAACACCCAGGGCTCATCCCGACAGGTGCCCTTCTCGATGTCCATCCCCCACCCCCGTTCCCTCCCACCCCCCATCAACCCTCAGTTTGTTCTCAGTTTTTAAGAGTCTCTTATGCTTTGGCTCCCTCAAATTTTTTTTTAATATAAAAAGAGTAAAAGTAAAATATGCATGTACAGAAAATACTAACGAACAAAGACACTGTAACAGTATCAATAACAAAGGAAACAGACTTTTTGGTAAATAAAACCTATGGGAAAAATAAAGTCATTTCTTGATGATAAAGACAGCAATTCACCAAGAAACTATAGAAGTGCTTATCTTACATGCACATAACGACATAGACTCAGAATAAATACTCACAAGTATAAAAAGAAATAGTGGACAAATCCATCATCATAATTGCTAAATTTATCCTAATACCCTGAAAATGAATGGAGCGAGCAAATAAAATTAGTTATAACTTTTTTTTTTAATTTGAATAATACAAACTATCAAATTTGATCAAATAGGGGCGCCTGGGTGGCTCAGTCGGTTGAGCATCCGACTTCAGCTCAGGTCACAATCTCGCGGTCCGTGATTTCGAGCCCCTAGTCAGGCTCTGGGCTGATGTCTCAGAGCCTGGAGCCTGCTTCCGATTCTGTGTCTCCCTCTCTCTCTGCCCCTCCCCCGTTCATGCTCTGTCTCTCTCTGTCCCAAAAATAAATAAACGTTAAAAAAAATTAAAAAAAAAATTGATCAAATAAATATCCATAGAACTCTGCCCCCAATGATGAGAAAATTCTCATTCACTCTTAAATACATCCAAGTTTTGAAAGTTTAATTTTCAGTGAAATTCAGAAAAGCACTTGAAAGGTCTGACATTCTTCTATCAGACCATTTTTTATGCACAAAATCCCATTAGAAAAAAGAACACAAAATAATAACCAACTATAACATTTAGAAATTAAAAACTCATGTCCCAATAATGTATGTCTCCAGGAAGAAATTATAGCGGAAATTAGAAGGTATCTCAACCCTGCTAATAGTGAGAACATGCTCAGAGTCCACCAACACAGCATTTAGAGGGAAAGTTATTATCTTACATCCATATCCTGCAAAAGGGGAGTGAACATTCATCCACAAAAAAAGCTAGAAAAATAAGGTAAAAGCAGGGGCGCCTGGGTAGCTCAGCCAGTCGAGCGTCTGACTCTGGATTTCTGCTCAGGTCATGAGCTCACAGTTTGGAGCCTGGTGAGATCTCTATCTGTCTCTCTCTGCCCCTCCCCAACTTGCTCATGCACGTGTGTGAGCTCTCTCTAGCACCAAATAAATAAATAAATAAAAATAGAAAAATAGGGTAAAAGCAAATTTGGTTCAAGAAGGAGATTTTGAAAAACAAAATAGGAATATAAATTAAATATCAAAGATATTAAGAAAAAATCGCCTGCATTTGCAGCAACGTGGATGGAACTGAAGGGTATTATGCTGAGTGAATAAGTCGGGCAGAGAAGGACAGATATCATATGTTTTCCCTCATTATGTGGAATTTGAGAAACTTAACAGAAAACCATGGGGAAAGGGGAGGGGAAAAAATAGTTACAAACAGAGAGGGAGGGAGACAAACCATAAAAGACTCTTAAATACAGAGAACAAACTGAGGGTGGATGGGGGGGCAAGTGGGTGATGGGCATTGAGGGGGGCACTTGTTGGGACGAGCGCTGGGCGTTGTATGTAAGCTATGAACCACAGGAATCTACCCCAAAACCAAGAGCACAGTTTACACACTGTATGTTAGCCAATTTGACAATAAATTATATTAAAAAAGGAAAAAAATAGCGTGAACAAAACCAATCTTTTCGATAAAAGAATAATAAAATTATACGGGGCGCCTGAATGGCTCAGTCAGTTAAGCATCAGATTTCAGCTCAGGTCATGATCTCACCATTCAAGAGTTCGATCCCCACTTCAGGCTTTGTGCTGACAGCTCAGATCCTGGAGCCTGCTTCAGATTCTGTCTCCCTTTCTCTCTGCCCCTCCCCTGCTCACGCTCTGTCTCTCTATCTCAAAAATAAATTAAAAAATTGATAAATAATTAATAAATAAAAGACCAATAAAAGTATACAGCTATTTAAAATGCTGATCAAGAAAAGATTCATATAGTGGGGCTCCTGGGTGGCTCAGTCGGTTAAGCGTCCGACTTCGGCTCAGGGCATGATCTCACAGTTCATGGGTTTGAGCCCCGCATCGGGCTCTGTGCTGATGGCTCAGAGCCTGGAGCCTGCTTTGGATTTTGCGTCTCCCTCTCTCTCTGCCGCTCCCCCGACTCATGCTCTGTCTGTCTCTCTCAAGAATAAATCAACATTAAAAAAAAAAAAAGATTCACATCCAAATCATACATTTACCATAAAATGAAGTATAACAACTAATAAAAATACACAACTCTTTAAAATTAAAAGATTCAAAAAAAATAAAAATTAAAAAAGATTCATATTTAAATAATGTGTAGAATAACTTCAGATAAAGATTTTTTACACTCACACAAAAATGAATTCTATGCCATTTTATGATGTTAGCATAACCTTGACACTAAAGCCAGAAAATGAAAAGTAAAGAAGTAATAATAACAAAATGATACCTAACTTTTATTAAGTTTTCTAATATACCAGGAATTATTCTAAGTACTTTACTTCTATAAAGTTATTTAATCCTGACAACAGCACAATAAGATCATTATTGTTGTCTCCATGTTACATATGAGGAGGCCACGTAGCCCAGAGGGTTTCAATTAGTTGCTCGATGTTCTCATTACTAGGGAGATGAGGGCGAAAAATCTACAAGTTAATCACTATTGCATATAGTAGTATATAAATAACGTAATATAATATAATATAATATAATATAATATAATATAATATATAATATACTGATATTATATTCCTAAATAAAATTCCTGCAAATAACATCTAGCAAGATAGATAGTAACCTTGAGACCGTGAAGAATTTTTAAAACAAGAAAAAAAGTATATATAAATCACAAAGAAAATACTTGATAAATCTGGCTTCATTATCATCCATAAGTTTTTCACGATAAAAAAAGAATGTAATCGAAAGTACAATACAGTTGATCCTTGAACAACATCGGAATTAGGGGTGCTGACCTCCTTGTGCAGTTGGAAATCCACATATCACTTCTGATGCCCCAAAACTTGACTACTAATAGCCTACTTTTGGCCTTAACAATGACATAAAGTTGATTAACACATATTTTGTAGGGTAGAGACAAGGAAAGGTTATAAAGAAAATCGTAAGAAAGAGAAAATACATCACAGTCCCGTATGTATAAGTGGTCATGCACAAGTCAAACCCGTGCTATTCAAGTGTCATCTGTATAAACTATATATTAAGAGAACACATTTTTGACCAAAAAAAGAGGATTGCGTCTAGAAAATATTGAAGCCTTAAAAATGTATAACAGACAAATATAAAAATTTCACAGATGAGAATACCTCATACTTACAAACATATGCTCCATCCCATTAGACAAATGTAAAGTAAAATAACAACAAAACATATTTTATTCACAAATCGGCTAGAAATATGAGAGCTGAAATCAACCTTGTAGGAGTGTATCTGAGAATACCCACGTTGGAGAAAAATTAGGCAACATGTAGTAATGTAAAAAAAAAAAAGTCATAACTGACTCAGCATTCTGTTTCTGAGAATACATTCTAGAACATTGGTTTTCAAACCCGTGCTGTTGTGTTCCCACCAAAACAATTGTAAGATCATATTTATATATTTTATGTTATGTTTACACAATTGTAAATAAGTGATTTGTTGTATTTTAATGGGTTTAAAAAATAAATGTTACACTCATTTTTAAATTTTTCTCATGAAACTCGACTACCACGGGATATCCACCATCATCCACAATAAAATGCCTGAATAAACTCTCTAAATCCCTGAAATACTATGTTCTTTCTCTTAATCTTTGAATTTATATGTCTATGCCTACTTCCCTCAAAGAAATTTGTATTAACTGTTTATTTTTTTTTTTTTTAATTTTTTTTTTTTCAACGTTTTTTATTTATTTTTGGGACAGAGAGACAGAGCATGAACGGGGGAGGGGCAGAGAGAGAGGGAGACACAGAATCCGAAACAGGCTCCAGGCTCCGAGCCACCAGCCCAGATGCCTGACGCGGGGCTCGAACTCACGGACCGCGAGATCGTGACCTGGCTGAAGTCGGACGCTTAACCGACTGCGCCACCCAGGCGCCCCGATTAACTGTTTATTTTTTGAAAATTCCTCACCCTATCATAAGTCCTACAAAATATATACATGTTACACATTTTATTTTTTTTTATTTTTTTTTAACATTTTATTTATTTTTGAGACAGAGAGAGACAGAGCATGAACGGGGGAGGGGCAGAGAGAGAGGGAGACACAGAATCGAAAGCAGGCTCCAGTCTCTGAGCCATCAGCCCAGAGCCCGACGCGGGGCTCGAACTCATGGACCACGAGATCGTGACCTGAGCTGAAGTCGGCCGCTTAACCGACTGAGCCACCCAGGCCCCCCAAACACACATTTTAAATATTCTGTACTTATAAGGGTTTAGGTCAAAAAGCTATAGCACCACGAATCTTTTGGCAAATAGCTGAAAATGTGCAATAAAACAGAAAATGCTAACTTACCTGCAATATATGATCCTGGCACTGATCTGTTAGCAAAAATACGGAGACTTGTGTTTCCTCTTTCTTGGTATTTTGGAGAATGTGAAGCTGACACACGCACAAAGGTAGAGGTCACCACCTAAGCCAGTCATCCCTGCCAAGCATACACAGATAATGGGAGACAACTCACAGCAAATGTTGTCAGAGTATTAATTTCACAAATTATAATTTTAAGCTAAATGACAGGAAGCATAGAGTAGATAGATAGATAGATAGATAGATAGATAGATAGGAGAGAGAGAGGAAGACAGAGACAGAGACAGGATTCAAAACCTTGCCATATGTTTTTGCTATAATGAATTAGGGTTCTACACCCTTTAATGGTTTTTATTGACACCATTGGCTGTGTTTTTATGGGAAGGTCCCAGCAGCATTGTATTCTTGACAATACTTTGGGAGGAGAATGGGCAGGATCATTAAATATTGATCATCAGGCCTGTTGTCTCTCTTTCAAGGAAGTCTAACACACCCCCTTTCTCGTTTTACCTTTGACAGAAGACAGAGAAAGAACTAGTATTTCAAAGTGCCCCTTTGTCTGTTTCCCTAGAGGATTTTAAATTGCAGTGAAATGTACCATGTAAGATCGAGGGTGGGAAGGAGTTACTCCCTTGTTCGGAAAGCAGAGGAAAGGAGCTTGCGCAGAAGAGCCACAATATTGGGGAAATGTAACATAGACAAGGAACAGACCGAAAAACGAAGACGCCGAAATGGTGGGTTTAAGTCCGTCACAGAAAACTGAATTAAGTATAAATGGTTTAATCTCTCATTAAAAGACAGAGATTGTCAGGTTGCATAAGAAAGAAAAAATACAATGCTCAAATATATATCATCCACAGAAATCCACTGTGACCATGGCCTATACCGTTTAAAAGTAAAAACATGGAAAATATGTGTCATGTTAGAATTAATCACGTGGAGTTAGATTGGCTTTATTAATAGCAGACAAAATGGACTTAGCAAAATAAGCATTAACGGGGATTTAACAACAACAAAAAAAGACTTTCACGATGATGATAAGAAACAAGAACAATTCATCAGGAAGACAAAACAACCTTAAACACGTATGCCTCAAATAAGCGTCAAAATCCCTGAAACCCTGGCAGATAGAACTGAAGGGAGAAATAAACAAGGTGTATGTGGCTTTCAACAGTCATATTCCAGTAACTAACAGAACGACCAGATAAAAGTCAGCAACAACACCAACTTGACACGACTGATATTCATAGGACGTTCCGCCCATGGACAACCGAATCCTCATTCTTCACAAATACGTGAAAATGCTATGCTGAACTGCCAAACATTTTTTTTTTTCAGTAAATTCAAAGGAATTAAAATCACACAGAGTGTGTTCTCTGGGCCAAGTAAAATTAACTGATAAGAGAAAGACACAGCCCATTCTTCTCCGCCCTCCGGGGCTTCCTTCCCACCTCTCCGCTCCACAGTAGGCTTCCCTCTCTTGTGCTGCAGGAAGCATGATGCCTCTGAGGACGGCTGGCCCCTCATTCCCTCTACCACACCCCCCAAGACGACCCCATCTCTTCCAAAGCATTCTGGCCGTGGCCCTCACTGATCAGGGTGGGGCGCGAAAGCAGAGTGGTGAAAGGCTATGGAATGTTCACAAGAAGGTCATGCCCAACTGCCAAGGAATTCAGACCCCGTTCCTGTCACTCAGGCTAGGAAACCATTTTCACAAGTGTGGGGGGATGTTGGTAAACGCAGTTTCTCCCGCAGTCATCAAGATTTGGTGTGATGAGGGGCGCCTGGGGGGGCTCAGTCGGTTAAGAGGCCGACTTCGGCTCAGGTCATGATCTCGCGGTCCGTGAGTTCGAGCCCCGCGTCGGGGTCTGTGCCGACAGCTCAGAGCCTGGAGCCTGTTTCGGATTTTGTGTCTCCCTCTCTCTGACCCTCCCCCGTTCATGCTCTGTCTCTCTCTGTCTCAAAAATAAATAAACGTTAAAAAAAAAAAAAAAAGATTTGGTGTGATGATAATACAATATTTTGTCTGCTTTCACTATACTGTGCATCAGAACTCTGGGACATATTCACTACCCATTGCCAAGTTTGTACCCTTAAACAATATCTGTTCTATCCCTCCACCACCCCCCCAGTCCCTGGTAACCACTATTTACCAGATCTTAATTATTCTAACCACTAAAAAGAAATGATAATTATGTGATGTCACAGAGGTACTAATTATCACCACAAGGACTATCATTACAATCTATAAATGTGTCAGATTGACATGTTGTGCACCTTAAATGTACACTGTGTCAAATATATTACAATTAAAAAAAAACATTTGGTGTGAAATACACACAACTTGATGAATTAAAGAATCCGAGGCCACCCATGTGTCTTCCTGGTGTGTTTTTTTCTATGGAAATGGATCATATGTTCATACCCCTACCCCAGTCACTATCTCGTGGGCTAGCAGCGTGAAAACAGGCACAGCGCTGGGACAGACACCCGTGGCTGTTATTCTTGGGGCTCCTGGCTGGCTCAGTGTGTGGAGCATCTGACTGCAGCCCAGGTCACGATCTCGCGGTCCGTGGTTTCGAGCCCCGCGTCGGGCTCTGTGCTGACGGCTCAGAGCCTGGAGCCTGCTTCGGATTCTGTGCCTCCCTCTCTCTCTGCCCCTCCCCAGCTCTCTCTCTCCCTCTCTCAAAATAAATAAATAAAAACTTACACATTTAAAAAAAAAGAATACATTATTCTCAGGGATCCTGGCTGGCTCAAGGGGTGGTGGATGGAGTGTGGGACTCAGGGTCTCTGGGTTGTGAGCTCGAGTCCCATATTGGGTATAGAGACGACTTAAAAATAAAACCTTCAAAAGTAAATAAATAAATAAAATAAATAAATAAATACGTTATCACTCTTGTACATTCCACAAACACATCAGCCATTTAACTTTTAAGAGTCTGGAATATGCAACAATTTGTATCTGAAGACAGAAACAGTGCACCTTCTCCTAAATCATTCTGGTGAATTTTGTCACAAAGAAAAACAAATTTTAAATCAATGGGCAAGATTTAAAAATGTACATGTAGGGCCTTGGTAGTTCAAATCATATAACGAGCTTTTGGGGTTTTTTTTAATCTCGTTTTATTCTACTGCCCCACTTTTGCACATCCTAGGCTTTGTTAGTTTAATTGTATTTCATACTCAATCTACTGATGCACAGTATTGTCTTTCGAGAACATTGTTGGTATTGACATTCATTGTGAAACCACACTGGTCACAGACACTTATGTTCAGCGTTCTTCTTCCTTATTATAATATTATAATAATGAGTATTATTATCTTGTTCTTACGTTTGAATTTTTGACTCTTTTCATACTCAACTGGAACATGCTTTCAGGGTTTTTTCCCTCAATAATTACATAGAACTTCCTGTCTTTAAATACTTGAAAATATCTATAACTTTTATATTTGAATAAAACTCCAGTGGCTACAGAATTCTTGGGAAAAATTCCCTTTCTTGTTTACTCCTAGCGAGTCTCGAAATGTCTTCACCTCCTTCCACAGGCCCTGGGCTCATAACATCCCTATCTTCTGACATTATCTCGAGAGACACCAGAGACACCTGGTTTTGGCTTTATTTTTTATTTTCTTTGAAGTCCATAGGATATTTCTTTTTCTACAATTGAAAATACATTTTTTTTTAAAAAAAGGACAGATGGGGCGCCTGGGTGGCTCAGTCAGTTAAGCATCAGACTTCGGTTCAGGTCATGATTTCACAGTTCATGAGTTCCAGTCCCCCGTTGGGCTCCGTGCTGACAGCTCAAAGCCTGGAGTCTGTTTTGGATTCCGTGTCTCCCTCTCTCTCTGCCCCTCCTCTGCTCATGCTCTGTCTCTCTCAAATAAATACCCCTCTGCTCTCATGCTTTTGTCTCTCAAAAATAAACAAACATTAAAAAAATGAAAAAGTTAAAAAAAATTTTTTAAAAGAACAGAATATGATTGGGCCTAATCATACTAGCTTTTCTTTTGACATAATTATTATTTTTTTGTTTTTGTTTTTTGGCACAACTGTTTTTAAGATACACAGAGATCTTTTCCCAGGAAAATGTTCTAGATATTATTGATAGATTGCCAAATTGGTCTAATTTATTAACTGTGATTTCTAATAATCATAATTACCCACATGGTAGAAATCCTTTTTTTTTTTTTTTTTTTTTTTTTTTTTTTGTCTTCATCATCTACTGATTTGCAAGCCTTTGGGGTTTTTCCCGGACATTCTGGAGGAAGCTCAGGTCAACCTTTCCCATTCTTGATTCGCTATCCTGCGTAAGGGGCTCCCCTGTCTATGCCTCCAACAGGAATTGAGGTACAGAGTCCATTTGAGTTTCCCTTTGCCTTTTTCTCCCGCAAGTTAACTCTCATATGTGCGTGTCCACCTGGCCGCTCCTGCAGCTCTCTGCTCTCTTTCACAGCAAGGGCAACTGTTTGCCCACTCTTAGGAGAAATGTCCTTCTGTGACCTGCGCCAACTGAACTGTTGGGGGGGGGGCGCTTCCTTCAATTTCTGTGCCCCTAGTGCATATCCGCTGAGCACAGATCTAGCTCGGGCACACACGCCAACCTCTTCTTTGGGCTTGGACACCTGTGAGCAGGGGCGGGTGGATGAAAGGCTGGTGTGGCTCACCTGCAGAAGGCACAGAAGGACGCAGCCCCTCCTGACACTTGACAGGCTCCACCCTTCCCACCTAAGCCAAGAATGTGGGTTGATATGCATAATCCCTGAACCAGCTGCGTGCCTCAAAGGGGTTCTCACCACCTGGGACCCTAATGGCCTGGAGTGAAAACAACTCCTCTTCCCAATGTCGCTTTGCTTACTGCTGTGGGGAATCCTGTAGGTGAACCCGATGGGAGGAAAAGAACCACCTTTCCCCTGTCCCCCCCCCCCCCCGGCCACCCCAGCATTTACTGCTAGGCTGACCTCTTCCTGAACGCACACCAGCTTTGCTGCTCAGGGGCCGAGAGCAGGACTCTGGGTGCCCCAGGACGTAGCTCCGGAGACAGGAGGGGAAGACACCCACCTGGTCTCCGGGGCAGGGCGATGTCCAGGAGACCAGAACTCAGGTGAGGTACCTGGGGGAGTGCGTCCTCGGTGCTGCTCTGGGCGCACATCTCACAGATAGACGCACGTGGTCAATGGCAGGGATATGGAAACCCGTGCATGTCGTGCTTCTGCTCTCCCTTAACTCTACCCTCCTGTGTGCCTCATGATTATTTCAGTGTTCAGAGGCCTTTCAGAAAAGAAAACATCAGGTTCTCATGGTTAAATGCCAAATATACTCATTAAAAAATACATTCCCTGGCGCTCGGGTGGCTCAGTCGGTTGAGCATCCAACTCTTGATTTTTGCTCAGGTCATGATCCCAGGGTCATGGGATCGAGCCCCATGTCGGGCTCCACACTGAGCATGAAGCCTGCCCGGGATTCTCTCTGTCTCCCTCTCTCTCTCTCTCCCTCTTTCTCAAAAAAAAAAAAAAAAAAAACTTCGCAAAAAAAAAAAAAAAAAAACCATTTTGGAGACTACATTTGCTTTATTTTTTTATTTTTGTAACATTTACTCATTTTTGAGAGACAGAAAGAGACAGAGAGTGAGCAGGGGAGGGGCAGAGAGAGAGGGAGACACAGAATTCCAAACAGGCTCCAGACCCTGAGTTGTCAGCACAGAGCCTGACGTGGGGCTCAAACTCGCAAACAGTGAGATTGTGACCTGAGCCAAAGTCGGATGCTTAACCGACTGAGCCACCCAAGAGCCCCTACATTTGTTTAAATGGCCCAACCCATCATGTTCCAGGTTACTATCCCGACTGTATTTCTCATGAATAAAACAAACAAAAAAGTGAAATTGCTTCTCCTGCATAAAATATAACTGGACTTTTCTAATCAAGGGAGCTGCAACTTTTGAGAATGTTTTCTTCACTGTTGTAACCAAGCGGAACCACCATTCCCCCACCCCCACATCAGTCACTGCACCCTAAGAGCACCTGCCGACCCAGTGCTTCCTTTCTTGGTGCTACGGCAGCCGAGGCCACCCCGAGACCCTTGGTCTCTCCAAGACACGGTCCACCAACATCAGCCTTACAGGATTTCTGTCATCTTACATGAGTGTCCTAAGAATCAGAAATATATCCGTGGTGCCAGATCAGACATACTGTTTTGTTTAGTTTTCTTTTGAAAGTCCGTGTATCACATCCAAGAATGCAAATTGGTTGGATTTCTGACAATGTGGGCCTTTGTGTTGGTACAAATGAGAACATCCTCCCCCTCGAAACCCACAGCTCAGCTGCAGAGACCTGCTGAGAACCCGGTACCCCAACGGTGAAGCAGAGTGTGCACTGAGAGGAGCATGGCAGAAGGTTCTGGAAACTGTAACTTTCCCATGAAAACTGTGGAGCCGTTGTTTTAATTTCCTTTGCCTCGTTTTCCCTTGGAGATCCGGAACCCACCCTACGCTAAAATACATCTCATGAAAGCCTCAATCATGGAATGTCTGGCTATTAGCCTTGGAAGCAAGACAGAGGTTTTATTCAACTATAAAAAATTAAAAATACACACACACACAAAATGAACAAGATTTTCACTGGTCTTGAGTAAGCTAGCTTAGTTTGTCTAATATCTGCGTGTAATTAAGCCATAGTTCTGTACATACATATTTAAAGAAATATTATTGAAATTCTTCATATAAATTAATTAATCATTACAAATCAATGGACTTATTTCACTCTCAACATATATATGTACAGCGAAGTGCATTTTGCAGAAAATCAAGAGGTGAAACTTCACCTCCCTAAATGATACTGTATTTATAAACTCTGTTTATCTATACATTGAAATAAAATGTAGGGCTTCACTTAGCAGTTTGTTTAGCCAAGTCAGATTATCATAGTAACTTTTGAAACAACTACTTTGTAAAATGTATTATCATTCCAGACTTGTTTCCCCAAAGGGACCGGATCCGTGTGCCATTAACACAGTAGCGGCCACAAAGCCCCAGATGCCAGGCACGGACGGTGCTCATGTTTCCCACGGTCGCCGGGAGCGGTGCGTCTGGTTGCTGGACAGCCGGGCCTCTGCCCTTCCCTGCACGCCCTCTCCTCCGAGACCCTGCCGTTCCCCATCAGCCAGTCTGCGCACTTCCTTACTCCTTTCTGAGCTCCGCGCGTGGGGTGCTCTGGGTGACGGGATGTCAGCAGGGGTGGAGGCAGCGGTTTGCAAAGGGCAAGCGTGCTTCCTTCCTCTCTGTGGCTCTGGTCCACGGTGGGGGGGGGGGGGGGGGGAGGGGGTGACGCCCTGCCCCTGAGCCGAGACGCCCGGTGCCCTCGCCGGGCCATTCCACATCAGCCGGTGGTGGGCAAGCCCAGCCCGAGCCAGCAAAGCCACCTGACCCAGGCGGACCCGACCACAGGCGCCTGCGGAGCTGGGATCAGTTCAAGCTGGCCCAGACCGGCGCGCCCTGGACTAGCCAGACTCGGGACGCCACTGGGGTGCGCGTGTAGCCCCGAGAGTCTACAGGTATCCCCTCTGCCCCCCCCCCCCGCCAGGCTGCCTGGTTCTGGGGGGACGGCCAGTCACATTGCTCTGCCACTCAAGTCCAGACAGGTCCCCGGGAGTCTCTTCACTGGGACCTGATTCCCGAGCAGAGTCCGCGAGCACAGTCAACATGGCAAGGCTGCCTCCTCCAGGAAGGACGCCTGTGATGCCGCTACTCCCTGAAAGCCAGTGTCCGTCCTGGTCTCTGCCGTTCCCGCCGGCTTCTTCCACGCGGCACCTGCTTCTCTTCCGCCAGCTCCTCTAGGTTTTCGCGGTCACTGTCACCTCATGTTGCTTCTGTCCCAGAACGCGGACTGGGGCTCCGTGGCGGGCAGTAAACCGAGGCCGGGAATCAGCGAGGGTGGCTGGCGGTGAGGGCGGCCTGCCCCGCTGGGGACCGCGCCCCGGGCAGGAGGGAGCCCCCCTGGGCACCTGGGCTCCTCACCCTCCCCCCCCCGCCCGGTGACTCTGGGCCAGTAGCTCACCCCCCAGCTGTGAAGCGGGTTCACAACAGCACTGATTGTAGAAAAGTCTTATGAGGATCTAATCAGATAACAGAAGCAACTGCTCAGTTCAGTGCCTGTGCACTGTCTCTCCCTCCTGCCTCTGAGGGAGAAGGAAGCAGGACGAAAGCCGTTAGAGCCTTCCTCGCAAGGACGGGGACAAGGGGACACGTGGCATGTGGCAGCTGCCCGGCGAAGGACGGGACACCTGTCCCGGGCATCGCGGGGAGAGACGCGCTCCCACTGGCAAGACAGAGGCCAGGAACGTCCTGCAGGGCTGGGTCTCTGTGCTTGCGACTGGGGACGGGAGAAGGGTTGTGGCAGCGCTGGGTGCTGCTGGATGGAGTTTTCTGGCTGGGGTGGGATGGGCTTGGGAGCCAGTGAGGGGGAGGCAGGCGGGGTGGCTGGGTGGCTGCTACGGGGGCCCGACCAGACCTGACAGATGTCTCAGCCAGGGTCTGACCGGGGCTGGAGGAGGTGGGCCCCCTGGGGATGTCCTCACCGTGCAGGTGCTTCGCCTCGTGGACAGGGGGCTGTGGGAGGACAGGTTCCCTGTGAATTCAAGAGAGTGATGCAGGGGGGTGGGCAGGGGGGTGAGACTGGGAAGAGGGATTTGGACTCTTCAGATCTGTGACGCTGTTGTGACACATCTAAGAAGAGGTGACCGAGGGTGGCAGGCTCAAGGGGCCACATGCGCTGGTCGCAGAGACCCTGGGTCCCAGAGGTGTGGACCCTGCTGGGCTGAGGCCACGGTGAGGGTCCAGGGGTGAGGAGGGCGGGTGGACCATGTGACACGCATCCCACAGTCTCAGCCCCTGGGCGACCCCCTCTCCCTGCCTCTTGCGTCCTGCGCCCCCCAATCTGTGATGGGCTTGGAAAGCGGCTCTGGGAGCCTCTAAAACTTGTCCAAGGAACAGGTTCCTCAGCCACCTAACGGGGTCCCGGGTCACACACAGGGTTTCACCTCCAAGTGCCGCGACCCCGGTAGGTCTGAGCAGAGAACGTTCACGTTTGCTCCCTGGCTCTTGCCCACGCTGTTTACAGGTGAGTGTGTCAGTGGCTTGGGTTCCCAATAAGTAAAATTTTGCTATGACATCACAGGAGAGACATAGGGAGAGGGGAGGTGGGCACATCCTCACGGTATAAGAACATCCTTCAGTGCTCGCGTGATGGACAGAGGAATCACTCGCAGAAGGATTCTCGTATCTGAACTTATCTAACGCATTCTTTCTCTGGCAAATGGCAGCTGACTCAAACCAAGGCCATAACTATTTACTGAGTAGCTTCTGTTTCCATCTATGTGGCTGATACTCAGGAGACTGGAGTCACACGTCCGATGACATCTATAGAAGATAAGAAATCTATCCATCACCTCGTCTGTAATCCTCAGCATATATTGAGTGAAGGTAAGGTTCCATAAGATAAATCTCAAATATATAGATAAATATAATCAACAGCCCGGCTTCTGGAAGCCTAGCTTGTGAAAATATGGCCCCATCAGCTCTGTGTTAAAGTAATCATTCTGTGTATAGAGAGTGCACGCACACACGTACACAGACATGCATGCACACACATACACACGGGCACACACACGCACACACATGCACATGTACACAAGCACACACTCACGCACGCACACACTCACACGATATCTGGCACCTATTTATGCCAAGTTTTGTGACTTTGTTATTAATGTTTTTCTTTTGATCGAGTTCCTCTTTTGCGCCCAACCTGAGAAATGCCTGATCCACTTTGTTTGACTTAACCGTCATAAATAACTTCTGATGTGGATGCTCACATTTCACAGACAGGGAAGTGCTATGAATTGTGCCCAGAGTCACATCAATTATCTCATGAGTGACAGAACATGCGCTCCAACGGAGGAGCGTCATGAGTTTGTCAAACTCAGAATATCTAAAGCCAATCTTATCACGCCCTTGACTTGCTTACTTACGTGATAGATGTCCCCGACCAGATGCACCGAGCCACCGACACCAGCTAGTCTTTGCCGGTCCCAAGCCTGGGTCCAGCGGACGACCGATTGTTACCCGCGAATCCCATACGTGACCCCCGAGGCTCAGGGACGGGTGGGTTGGAGCCCCCGACTCCCCAAGTTATCAGAAGCACTGGAGGGCAGCAGCCTCCAGTCCGCTCCCTGCCTCCGGGCTGCTGGCCTCCTGCTGACCGCACAGCCCTCAGCTCAGCATCACCAGTGGAAGGAGAAGTAAAGCCTAATTCTGAACCCGAACAAAGATCACAACCTCCTCGTCTCCTCCCATTACTAACACCGGTAATGCACATCAATTAATCAGTCACTGTTTATTCCGGGCACCTTGGGGCAGCCCCCCTACTCGGGCAAAGTGTCCCACTGACCCCCCAGTGGCCGAATGTGCTGAGCGGCAGGTGAAATGCAGACCCCAGATCAGCAGGTCCAAGCGGGCTCTGCCTTTCCAAAGAAGGAGGACATGGGAAGAAATGCTGAGATTAAATGTCGCTCCTGCAAGAGAGAGCACCCTTCCTTGGAAGGAGGAGGAAGGAGAGTCTAGGAGGGCGAACATGGAGGCTGGGCCATACAAGCACGCTGGGAAATGAGGAGAACGATCTCTCTGCAGCAGGAAATTTGTGGGCAAGGCTGCATTTCGGGCTTAAGCCAGCTCAGAGACAACGTGTTGCCACCTTACAGCATAATATTTCTAATAAGTGGGGTATTGGTGATACCGTACTTCGGTATGGCATCTGTAATAAGAAGGTTCATCGATATGCAGCACGCAAAACGTGGCAGCCTTCTGGGCAGGAACTGGCAGGCTGATTCTAAAACGTGCCCGCGTGGCTCAGTCGGTGGAGCGTCCGACTTCGGCTCAGGTCACGATCGCATGGTTCGAGGGTTCGAGCCCCGCGTCGGGCCCTGTGCTGACAGTTCAGAGCCTGGAGCCTGCTTACCATTCTTTGTCTCCCTCTCCCTCTGCCCCGCCCCTGCTTGTACTTTGTTTCTCCCTGTCTTTCAAAAATAAATAAACGTTGAAAACATTAAAAATCAATAAATACATAAAATAAAATGTGTATGGAAAGGCAAAGGGCCTAGAGCGGCCCAAACAAACTTGAAATAGAACAGAGTTCTAGGATTTGCATTTTTATTTTGTAACTTGCACCCAATCTCCAATAACCAAGGAGGTGTAGAAGGAATGGTGTGAAAAGGCCCTGGAACCATCCTGTGCCCCAGAAGCGAGAAGTGATTTTCAACAACGGTGTCGAGACGACTCAATGGATGAAGGGAGTCTTTTCAACGAATGGCGTCGAAGCGACTGCATACCGTGTGGGGGGAACCCTAACCCAACCTGCACCCCACGCTTCTGCCCCAGGGTATCTTTCATCAGCTGGGGGTGGACTGTGGACCTAAATACAGTGGTTCCGTGGGTAAAGCTTCTAGAAGGAAACGTAGGAAGAATGTTTCACAACGGCAGGCCTGGCAAGAATGTCTTAGATAAGACACAAAGTGTGTTAAACAAAAAGGAAAAACATTGACAAATTCGCGTTTACCACTTTTAAACATTTGTGATATGGAGAACACCCCTAAGAAATGGAAACACAAACCACAGACCAGAGCACACGGGTTTACACCCCTGACACATGACCTGTACCCAGAATCCACAAACCTCACAATTTAATAATAAAAAGACAATCTGATGCAAGCAGGCAGAGTATTTGAAGATAGACTTCAAAAAGGAAGATGCAGGAACGGCCAACCAGGCACAGAAAAGTGTTCAATATCATGAGTCGTCAGGAAAATGCAAATTCAGACCACAGTGAGGAAGCACTTTAGGCCCAATGCGGCTAAAATGAAGGATGCAGGGGCGCCTGGGTGGCCCAGTTGGTTGAGCGTCCGACTTCAGTTCAGGTCATGATCTTGCAGTTTGTGTGTTCAAGCCCCCGGTCAGGCTCTGTGCTGACAGCACAAAGCCTAGAACCTGCTTCGAATTCTGTGTCTTCCTCTCTGTCTGCCCCTCCCCACTCATGCTCTGTCTCTCTGTCTCAAAAATAAATAAACATTAAAAAAAATTAAAGGGGCACTGGTTGGCTCGGTTGAACATCTGACTTCGGCTCAGGTCATGTCTTCTGGTTCACGAGTTCCAGCCCGACATTGGGCTCTTTGCTGACAGCTCAGAGCCCGGAGGCTGCTTCGGATTCTGTGTCTCCCTCTCTCTCTGCCCCTCCTCCACTCATGTTCTGTCTCTCTAACTCTCTCAAGAATAAATAATAAACATTAAATTTTTTTTTTAAATATAAAAAATTAAGGTGTATGACACCAAATGTTGGTGGGGATGTGGCATGATTAACTCTCCCTTGTTGTTGAGATTCTCATAAATTCCACTTGGAAAACCTTTCTGGCACGTTTTTAAGTAGGCTCCATACTAAGCACGGAGCCCAACGAGGACCCGAACCCACGACCCTGAGATCACGACCCAACCTGAGATCAAGAGTCAGATGCTCAACAGACTGAACCACGCAGGTGCCCCAACTTTTTGCCAATTTGTTAAAATTAAGTTAAACATACCCTCACTCCACCAACAGGAGTTCCAGTCGGAGGAATTCACTGAAAGAAATGAAAACCTACGTTCACAAACGCGTGGGCAGGAAGGTAGTGGACCTGTATTCACAGTGGCCCCAGAGTGGATGCAACGAAATTGGGGATCCACGGGAGAGGAGGCCCACACATTCAGCGGAGCATGGCTCACCAAGAAGAAGGAGGGTGCTGCTGGGGCGCTGGGGGGGGGGGGCGGCTCAGTCGGGTAAGCGTCCGACTCCGTTTCAGCTCGGGTCATGATCTCATGGTTCGTGGGTTCGAGCCCCAAGTCAGGCTCTGTGCTGACAGTGTGGAGTCTGCTTGGGACTCTCTCTCTCTCTCTCTCTGCCCTTCCTTGCTCTCTGAAGTACAGTCTCCTGAAAGTGCCTGAGCCCCAGGAACGCGAGTAACACACAGGACATGACTGGAAGCTGAACCACACGTGAGACACAGAACCAGTAAATATTAACAAGAACTGCGGAGAAGAGTGTCTCCACGAAAAAGACATAATTTGACCTTCTAACAAAATCGAAGAGAACTCCAGAGAATTATGTGATGGGGGAAAAAAATGGATTTAGTCTGAAATTTTACATGACGTGAATAAACTCTCCAGAGAGAGAGGGCTGAGGTCCTGGGGTTTTGCACCTCAACAGCATCGATTAATGAAAGAAAAAGAACTTGTGTATAAAAGTAGACGAGAAATGAAAATAACTCACCGCAGCAAAACTGTCGGCATTATTTGATAGGGCAAGAAACTATTTAATTTAAAAATTCATACACCATGTAATCCCACATAATCAGACTGATTTGTACCACTGGCAAGCTCAAGATCTGATCTATATTCAATTTGGGTCCAACTTGCTCTGTAGACACTAAATTGAAGCTGGACCACATTGTCGAACAGACAAACACCACGCACAGAAATTATATAAGCTTTCGGAAGCTCAATACAAAAACAAATTAGATGGCCGCTTTCTCTCATTTTATAAGGTTATAGTTGAATCGCCTAAACGTACCATCATTGTTACGTAGAGAAATCCAGAACAGTCGTGACGCTTGAGGATTAAGTTATTTTATTTTCAAGGAGATCAAAGTGATTCCCGAGCTACCAAATGAAATGAAAGCATTCAAGTTAAGTCGCCCTAGAACGGCGAGGTGGTTACCCGGGAAAAGGTTACAAATGCCGGATGAGTGTGTGTATGTAAGCGTGTGCATGTGTATGCACACGAGTGTGCATGTGCACGACTGTGTGGATTGTGCGTGCACATGAGTGTGTGTGGGTTACACACGTGTGAGTGTGCATGAGTGCATGGGTGAGCGTGTGCGTGGGTATATGCATGAGTGTGTGTGACACATTTAATAACACAGACACTCATACAATCTCAGCCTCAACTCTATTAATTTAAAAACCACTCTTGATGTCTTAAAATTGTTCAAAATTATATGATTAGATCAAAAACAATAATTTCCAAATGGTGTGTCACGTGCGACCTCCCCCCCCCGCCCCGCCCCGTGTGTTTTTATCTACATAATGCGGGGTCAGGGAGCTTGGGTGGCTCAGTTGGTTGAGCGTCCGACTTCGGCTCAGGTCACGATCTCACAGTTTGTGAGTTCGAGCCCCACGTCGGGCTCTGTGCCGACAGCTCGGAGCCTGGAGCCTGTTCGGATTCTGTGTCTCCCTCTCTCTCTGCCCCTCCCCTGCTCATGCTCTGTCTCTCTCTGTCTCAAAAATAAATAAACATTAAAAAAAATGTTACATAAAGCAGGGTCAAGATGTGAGTTGGGTCCAGAAGATGAAGGAAGATGACCCCCGTGGGCCAGTCCAGGCCGTGCTGTCTCCAGTCACCGATTTTGAATCTGAAGACCGACGCTGACCAGGGAAGCTCTCCTGACCGCTGGTTGGCATCACCAACCACCAGCCCCGACGGCAAGCAGACACGGCACACCCACGGGAGTAGTGGCACGCTGGGCAGGTGTGAACAGAAACCTCCCAGGTCCGGTGGCCCGGTCCCTCCGTGCCTCTGCTGCAGAAAGCCTTGCTCATGTGAGTAGTCAGAAGGGCTCCCACTTGCCACAGTAGGAGCTCAGCGAAGTGCTCCTTTGGTGAGGACACCAAAGGGTGTCCGGGGTCGGAGGCCCGCGCTGCCCGCCTCCCCGGCCGGGCGGGTGGTGCCGTCGGATCTGCCCTGTTTGTCAGGCGAGGCGGGGAGGCACGTTTTGAAATGCACCAGCTCATGTATTATCTACGAGCTAAGTGCCGGCCACGCACCGAGCTCGATCAGAGGAGCTAAGCTTCTGTAAACAACCAGAAACGGCTGTGCAAATGCCATTTTCTGGACATAAATAACAGAAACATATGGCCCGAGACAGGAAGTAGGGGCTACCTGGATAGATTGATATCCTGCTCGACAAGTGGCAATATTTATGACACGATCCCGCCTGACGGAGGAAGGAGGGGCGGTCAGCTAATGACTTTTTCATGAACTCTGCGGATGCACGCGCCGACCCCTGCGAGCCTCGCTGGCGCGCAGGTCCTGGGCGCCTGTTGCTACATATGGTCACCGTTGAGGAAGAAGAGGTTTCTCCCGAAGGCCGAGAACGTGTCCCCGTGTCCAAAGCAACTCCGAGGCACCGCAGATTCTCACGGGGAGCAAGCGTCGCGCAGAGTTGACCCAGAAGATGACTCCTTCTGTGACAATCGCCGTCCCCGCGCTTGGCCGGCGGGGACGGGCGTGTGCTGAGACCACGTGGGAAGCCAAAAGGTGCAGGTGTACGTGTGACCCACACTTCATATCCCGTCGTGGACCCACCGGGACCCCCGCAAGCGCCGGCCGAGTTTCTCACATTCCGTGGGCTCACGCGTGAGCTTTTGCCTTGACGCACGCTGGCCTGGGCTCCGCATGCGGCTGTCCTCTGGCGCCCACATGCCCTCCGCTTCAGGCACGCTCATTCTGGGCCAGACTCGAAGGGCCGGGTTGCTGCCACTGAGCTCAGTTTCACCGATAACGGACGGACTGCTTTGCGTGAAGTTCTTTCAGGCTGGAAACACGCTGCTTAAAGTAAGACCTGTGATAATGTAAGCAGATCTCCCCTTGGCCTGGCTCGGCCCCGGCAGCCCCCGTCCCCTCTCTCAGCCCCCCGGAGCTAGGCTTCTCCAAGGGGCCCGAGTCTCCAGGTGGCCTCCCCCGTTGTCCTCTGTCCCGGTCTCACACAGGGGGCCGGTGGCTGCGGGGAACCTGAGCCGCGGCGGTCTCGTCCGTCCTTCCTCTTCCCCGTCTCCTGGAACATTCCTTCACCATCTCTTTCCTACAGCCTGTTCTTCTGTTCGAGCTCGGAGCCCTAAGACTCCTTGCCGGGTGCTCTTTCGGTCACCGTCCACAGAGGACCCCTGGCCAGGCCTTCCTGAGCCCTGAAGCAAGCGCAGGCAGCTGGTTCCAGGGCAGGTGCTGGTTCGGCGGGTGTGGGTGGGGCCTGTGTCCCACCAGCTTCCAGGTGAGGCTGCCTCAGCACTTCCCTGGCTCTCTCCAGGCGGCAGGGGCAAAGGTGATCCCCCGGGCTTCCTGCTGATATCTTCTAAGCGCCACAAGTCTTGAACGTGTCTCTTCACTCTAGTCACGCCTCCCCAGCCCCTACCGCTAACTACCGCGTCCACCTGGACGTCCGGTCGACCTCTCAAGGTGGCCCTGTCTGCAGGACAGGCCCTGGTCTCCTACCCCTGGACCAGGTTGGGCCATGAAATCAGTACCCTTCCCATGGCTGAGGCCAAATCCAAACCACACCTAACTCATCAAAAAGTGCTCTTGGCTCTACGACCAAGGTATCCCCGAGTCAGACCGCTTCTCCCCACCGTCTGCTGGTGCCACTCTGAGCCACCTCCTGTGGCCCAGATACAGTCCGGCCCCTCTAGCCTCCTGTCACCCCACAGCCAGACGGCCCCTTCTCTGCCCAGGGATGCCCCCAGCGCCCAGAGGAAATGCCCGGGTCCCACGTGGCCCTCTCAGACTTACCCCGCTCCTCTTGCCCACCTCACCCCACGCCGGCCACTCTGGCCACCAGAGAGCTTCTTCATGTGCCACACCTGCTCCCACCCCCGGGTCTCGCCCTGGCCATCCCGTGTGCCTGGACGCTCTTCCTGTGGGTCCCCGTGCCGTGCTCTTAAACACAGCTGGTCCTTCTGCTTTGTTTCTGGTTCGTGGTCCATCTCCCTTACAGGGGAACTCCAGGAAGGCAGGGTGTTGGTCCCCCAGCTCCAGACACAGCCCGGCTGATCCAGAATTACTCGCAGAATAGATACGCGAAGGGTCAAAGGAAGAGCACAGATGGAGAAGGAGTTCTAAATCTAAAAGGAATTCACATTGATTTGTGGATTTGTGGTCTGCCCAGACAAGTCCGTTAGTGGAAAATGTTTCTTTGCTAGTTCTACTTAAAAATATTTAATGGTGAAAGAAATGGAAAAGAAGTCAGATACCAGCCAGACAGCAGCCAGGGTGTTTGGCCACCCTCCAGTGCCCCCGGACGGTGTGGCCTCTTCCCATGGGAACGGCCTTTCCTGGCATCTCTACCCGCACACTGATCCCTCCACCAACGACCTCGTTTCTTGTCTCTCTACGGAAATCTGAGCAGGCAGAAGAGAGTGGCTTTGCCTTCCCATCCCAGAGCCCCCAGACTCCAAGTATCTGTACCTCCCTCTCGCCCCTCCTCCCGGTCCTGTGGATAGGCCGTCTCCTTCTAGCTGAGGCCAGCTCTCCCCCAGGCACTGAATATGAGGTGACACCACATCTGGGGTTGCCCACACGACTCTTGATTGTGCCTGTTGTCACTGGTGCCCCCTTTCATTCTCAAGAACGTCCTGGGTTTTTTTTTTTTTCCAAAAAAAAAATCTATAAGAAACATTACCGAAACAATTGATGAGATCGGAACATGAATTAGGATTAAATTTTAGCATTGCATCAATATTAACTTTTCTTATTTTGAAATTCGTCATGCGGTTGTGCAAAAAAAAAAAAAAACAGTAAATAGACACTGAGGTGTTTATGGGCGAAAGGTCACAATATCTCCACCTTACTTCCAGAAGGTTCGGGAAAAAATGTACATCTGCACATAGGTGAGAAACCAAATGGGGCCGTACGTGCACAACTGGTGAATCTGCAAAGTATATAAAGGGTTAACAAAACCTGCCGTGATAAAGCTCAAAATTAAAATGTCTTTCCTGCTAGAAAGATGGGATAGATACACTCATTTCTGTTCCTCCCATGAAAAACTACTAAAAATTCTGGGCATCACATGTAAAACCAACAGAAGTCCCCGAAAGACAGAGGGAGGGTTGCAAACCCACTAGACTCCTTGAGACCCAAGGAAGGGAGCTCTCTCGCTCTTCTTTTTGCCCCAGAAACCCCAGACTTGGAGATAAAGAAGTTCACACCATAGAAACGCCAATGGTAGCAAAAGAAAATGCAAGAGAAGCCTGCTCTCTCTGGCCAAAAAAAAGCCAGGAAAGGAACTTCCTACCAAGAGGGAGAACTTGTAGACAATAATTGCTCTAAGGCAGCCGAACATGACAGGAACAAATCGGTGACTCCGCTCCCACCCTTGCCAGCTGAGACTGAGTGGGAAGCCCAGACTCTGCCGTCCAAGGTTGTAATGAGACAGTGGTGTTGGGTCCGGGGCTCTCATTGCCGCTGGGTGGTTCGGACCACTCCCCGCAGTGTCAGGAGAGAACCTGTAGGGGCAGTAGTGAGGAGCTTCTGCTCTCCTGCATGGGGAGGCATCACTGGAGACCGAGTGGGGACCCAGAACCCCCAAAGGAACCGTCACCTCAGGTGTCAAAGGGCACCACGTGGGCAGCCCAGACAGAACCGAGGCAAAGTCTGTTTTTCCCCTGCCAGAACCATGCCAGGAAAAGCCACTTAAAAGAAGGTTTAAATAAGATTCAGAGACTCCAAAAAAAAAAATACCCCAACTACTCAAGTTTCAGTCAAAACTCATTCATCCTACCAAGACTCCAAAATAAATAAAAAAGGATAATCAGTAGATTCTAACTTGGAGATGTTTGAGATATTAGAATTATCTCAAAAATATTTTAGAGCAGTCATTATAACGTTGTTTCAACAAACAAACTCTTTTGAAACAAATGGAAGAGAAAAGAAAAAGAAACTGCAAAAAAATAAAAGATATGTATTTTTGAAAAACCATATGGAAATTTTAGAATTGAAAAATACAATGAATAAAATTAAATAATTTAGTAAAATAAAATAAAATAAAATAAAATAAAATAAGATGGCAAATGACCAGAATGGAGGGGACAGAGGAATGAATTCATGACCTGGAAGATAGAAATATATAAATTACTTATCTGAACAATAGTGCATTAAGCGGATTAAAAAATAAAGTCTCATACGTATGGAACTATGACAAACGTCTAACATCTGTGTTATTGAAGTCTGGGGAAAAGAGGAGAAAGAAAGCAGAGATAAAAAACAAAACAAAACAAAGCAAAACAAAAACAAAAACAAAACCAAGGGCTCCTGGTGGCCCAGTCAGTTGAGTGGCCAACTTCGGCTCAGGTCACGATCTCGCCGTTCAGTGGGTCTGAGCCCCATGATGGTTCTGTGCTGACAGCTCAGAGTCTATAGCCTGCTTCAGATTCTGTGACTCCTTCTCTCCGTGCCCTTCGCCTGCTAGCGCTCCGTCTTTCTCTCTCAAAAATAAATAAACATTAGAAAAATTTTAAAAACAAAAACAAAAACACCTTAAAAATAATGACTGAAAACTTCTCAAATTTGGCAAAATACATAAATCGACGATTGCAAGAGGCTGAATGGACCCCAAGCAGGATAAATCCGAGGAAATACACACCAAGACACAACAGAGTCAAAGTTGTGTAAACTAAAGAACAAATCTTTAAAGCAGCAAGACAGAAATGACGCTTCATCTGTAGAGGAAAAGCCCAGGTAGTTGAGGGTTCCTTGTCAGAAACCTCTAGACGCCACAAGGAGAGTAGTACATTGTTTAATTCTGGAAAAAAGAAAAGTTATTATATCCAGTGAAAATATCCTTTTTGGGAAGGAAAAAGGGAAAATCTTTTTCAGTTAAAGGGAAATTAAGAAACTCTATTGCCAGGGCACCTGGGTGCCTCAATCTGTTGAGCGTCTGACTCTTGATTTCATTTCAGATCATGATCTCAAGGTTCGTGAGTTCAAGCCCCACGTCAGGCTCTGTGCTGACAGTGTGGGAGCCTGCTTGCGATTCTCTGTCTTCCTCTCTCTCTCTGTTCCTATCCCACTCGTGTGCACGTTCTCTCTCTCTCTCAAAATAAATAATAAAAAAAAAACTTTATGCACGGCATGTCTATCCTAGAGGAATGGCTAAGGAAATTTCTCTAAGTTGAAAAAAAATTATCAAAGAAGCAAAAAGAAAAGAAACAAGGGAATCAAACAAATACACAGATAAGACAGTGCAGCTCCCTTCTCCTCTTGAGTACCCCACATCACATTTGATGATTCGAGCAAGATCTTATAACACTGTTCAACGTGGTTTCCATTTAAAGGAAATCTAAACAATGCTATCATAAATGAGGAAAGGTAGAGAGGCACATGGGAGGTCAGGTTCTTATTAGACTGATAAGTCATGCGTATATCATTCACTACCTCGAGTAAACATTCACAAGCTGTGCAACACACACAAACACATACACGAAACACTCCCGACAGATCAAGACAGAACACTAAAAAGTGTTCAGCTAAGCCACAGAAAGGCAGAGAAAAAAGAACAAACAGAAAACAAAAAGTAAAAAAGCTGACTTAAGCCTTAACATATGAATTACATTAAATGCAAAAGTCTTAAACAGAATTAAAAAACAGAGGTTGACAGAGAGGATGTTAAAATGATGACCCGATGTATGATGTCTATAAGAAATTCATTCTATTTTATTTTTTCATGTTTATTTATTTTGAGGCGGGGAAGAAGGAGCAGAGAGGGAGGGAGAGAGAGAATCCCAAGCAGGCTCTGCACTGTCAGCGAGGGGCCTGACACAGGGCTCAATCCCACTAACCAGGAGATCATGACCTGAATAGACATCAAGAGTCAGGTGCTTAACCAACTGAGCCACCCAGGTGCCCCGAAATTCATTTTAATTATAACAATCTAATCAAAGAATGCAAAAACATGTACCATGCAAACTGCAACCAAAGGAAACCAAACCCAGATATGGGTGGCTATATTAATAATTAGTTAAAATAGATTTTAGCACACAGAAGATTAACAGAGAGGTATATACAATGATCCAATCTATCAAGACAACATAGAAACCCTAAGTGGGTATGCACCAAACAGCTCCAAAATATGTGAACCAAACATTGACAGAAATGAAAGGAAGAATAAGCAAATTTACAATTAGAGTTGGAGAACTGAAGACCCCTTCCTCAGCAATTGACCAACGAGCTAAAAGAAAAATTTGGTACAACATTTAGCAAGGCTACAGAAGCAGTCAACAGGACCTGGTTACCTTTACGGAGCACTCCATCGGGCAACGGCAGAATATACACTCTCTTCCAGGACCCACAGAACTCAGACCAGTATGGACCATACGGTACCAGCATGGCTGCTGTTAAAAAACAGGCAGTAACAAGTTGTTGGAGAGGGTGTGGAGGCATTGAGACCTGCTGAGACCCGCTGAGACCCTCTGAGACCCGCTGAGACCCACTGAGACCCATCGAGACCCACTGAGACCCAGTGAGACCGGTTGAGACCCATTGAGACCCATTGAGACCTGCTGAGACCCGTTGAGACCCGTTGAGACCCATTGAGACCTGTTGAGACCCGTTGAGACCCGTTGAGACCTGCTGAGACCTGTTGAGACCCGCTGAGACCCGTTGAGATGGGTTGAGACCCGCTGAGACCCGTTGAGATGGGTTGAGACCCGTTGAGATCTGTTGAGACCCGTTGAGACCGGTTGAGAACTGTTGAGACCTGTTGAGACCCGTTGAGACCCGCTGAGACCGTTGAGACCTGTTGGGACCCGTTGAGACTGGTTGAGAATTGTTGAAACCCTTTGAGACCCATTGAGACCCATTGAGACCCGCTGAGACCCGCTGAGACCCATTGAGACCCGCATGCGCTGCTGGTGGGAACGCAAAATGGTGCAGGTGCTGTGGAAAATAGTACAGTAGCTCCTCAAAAACTGAAAACCAGAACTACCCTATAAGTCACCACTTCCACGTCTGGGTGGAGACTCCAGACGGTTGGATGCAGGGTGTCTAAGAGGTATTTGAACAGCCCCGTTTACGGCAGCGGCCTCCCCAGCAGCCAAAAGGCAGAGCCACCCAGACGTCCTCTGAGGGAGGAGTGGTCCATCCACACCGTGGCATCTGAGTAAGCCTTAAAGAGGGAGGGAATTCTGACTCCCGATGCAGCACACATGCGCCATGCGGATGTCACGCTAAGTGGATGAAGCATGATGACCACGGGGCTAATCTCGTGCCATTCCACGTACATGAGGGACCATGAGTCGTCACGTTCATAGATATGGAAGGCAGGGGGGTGGGCGCCAGGGCTGGAGGAGGGCACAGAGGCAGGGAGCTCGCGTCTCCTGAGTGTCAGCTGTGCGAGGTCGTGGCAGTTCTGGAAGTGGGGGTGGTGGGTCCCGGCCCGCGACCTGAGGCCATTTCACACTAACGCCCGCCTGGCGCACTAAAAGTGGCTTCTAAGGGAGAGTTTTATGCTGTGTGCGTTCTAACCACACTTAAAAACAACAACAATAATAAAAACGTCAGGATCCTAACAGAAGCGCGGCAAGCAGGGGATGTGGCGTTGGCAGGGGTGGGACAGTGACACAGGGCATGTTCGCAGAGGCGACACCACCCCAAACCGGGTGTTTGTGGACTGAAATTTGCTAACGTGCCCGCAGATCCTTATGTGCTCTCTGCCCACAAAAATCTTTTTTGTTTTTAGTTGTTATTTACTTATTTTGAGACAGAGAAAGAGAGAACAAGCAGGAGAGGGGCAGAGAGAGAGAATAATCCTAAGCAGACGCTGCAGTGTGAGCAAAGAGCCCGACACAGGACTCAACCTCATCAAGCGTGAGATCATGACCTGAGTGGAAGTCGGCCGCTTAACCGACAACCACCCAGGCGCCCCACCCACAAAAATCTTAGGAAATCCTTTGATTGGTGTTTCGTGCAACAACTCAATATTGATTCTCCTTGTTTAAAAATAGAGCGTAAATATGGGGGCGCCTGGGTGACTTGGTCAGTTGAGTGTCCGTCTTCGGCTCAGGTCATGACCTCGCGGTTCGTGAGTTCGAGCCCCGCCTCGGGCTCTGGGCTGACAGCTTGGAGCCTGGAGCCTGCTTCAGATTCTGTGTCTCCTCCTCTCTCTGACCTTCCCTGCTCTCTCTCTCTCTCTCTCTCTCTCGAAAATAAATATTGAAACATTTTTAAAAATACAGCATAAATAAAAGTCCTGAAGCCCCTCCAGTGACATTTGAAATACTCTCTGTCCCTCAAAGTAGACCAAATACTTAAGCACCGTTAGCAAAACAGGTGGAGGTTCCGTGGCCAGAGTGTGGCCCGGAGGTCTGTGTGGGTCACGGGTCCCCAGGCCGTCCTGCCTCTTCCCAGAGGAGCGCGTAGGAGGTCCGGATTTCCAGCCACACGCGGAGGCCGAAAGGGAAGCAGCCACTGAGCATTTTCGGACCCGCGGCTGCGAGTCCGGTGAGACTGGGCCACAGGTCTCTGGACTGTGGGATGAGAAGGAATGCCCAAGGTGCAGCTGCTCCGCTGTGGGGTCGGGGCGGTGAGACGGGAAGAGCCCGGACCCTTCCTAATGGACTGAGAAGCCATTCCCAGGCCTCGCTCCGCTTCCCCTCCTAGGACGCACGGCCCGGGCCCCGGCCTAGCAGGACAATGTGGCCTTCTCTGGGCAATGCCCTGTGGGCTGGTCGTGGTCAGGTTATGTTATGTTTTCATGGAGACATTTCAATGCCGGTTTTGTGCGGTTGTAGGAGGACAAGAGTGCTGAACAAATAGCGAGGCCCCTGGAGCCCTCCATCCGTCAGACGGTCCTGACAGGGGCCCCTACCCACGGCCTGCCCGGCAGAGCCCCCCGTGCGTCTCCTGTCCCCTCGTCCCCTTTATCATTTTAAAGCATCTCCTTAGACCTCTTCCTTTCCAGACAAGCACTGTATTCCCTAACGTCCAGAAAGTCGTCTCGGATAGTCAGCCCGGGACATCGTGTGACATAAGGCGCCATCACAATCCCAAATGCACCGGGGAAGGATTTACGGCTCGTCGAGGACAGGAGCTTCCACGCTGTATAAATTTGGAAGCGTCCAAATACACCAGCAAGAAAAACTCAAGGTACAAATCCTAATACTTTGTAGGAGTTCAGCGCAGAGGATCCAAAAAGGTAAGCGCGTCAGAGGTCTGTGCACAGCATGTGTAAGGATTTACACAGGGGAAGGACGACGGCTATTCCGTCTCCCGAAGCCAGCAGATCGTGAGGGACGGTCGCATCACTGCCGCTCATCCCAGAGCAATTTCGCCCTCCTGGGGACACTCGGCCATGTCTGGGGACATTTCTGTCTGGGGTGGTGCGGGTACCTGCTGGGTGGGGGTCCGCTATGCTGCTAACCACCTCCCCCCACACACACACACACACCCGGGCGCAGAACAGACTCCAAGATGAAGAATGATCCCAAAACGTCATTCTGAGATCGGGAGGTTCTGCTCCAGATGAAGCTGGGGGGATTTTAGTCATCAGCAGCCATGAGCCCGGCCGTGCTGATTTTTCTCTTTTGCATTCAACCACCAACCATAACAAAGCTTCAGACATTTCCTTGCCAGGGAAAGAGGAAATCTCTTAA
The DNA here is from genome assembly GCF_028018385.1 of Neofelis nebulosa. Lineage (NCBI taxonomy): Eukaryota > Metazoa > Chordata > Mammalia > Carnivora > Felidae > Neofelis > Neofelis nebulosa. The sequence continues at coordinate 2,176,010 of NC_080782.1, read as the reverse complement.
ATAGGAGCCAAGAGTGCATTACACCCTCTACAAACGTGCAAGAGTGGACTAACCAGATTTCAAGTGTTGTTACAAAGGAAATGCCATGGTCCATTCATTCGACAGATTCCCAGGGGTCTCCTCTTGTCCCTGGGCATCAGGGACAGAACTCCTGCATGAAATTATGCTGGGAAAGACAGAGCTGAAGCCAGCAATCGCACAGCACCTCCAGGGAGGCTGCGGGGCCGAAGGCACTTTGCCTGGGCTGGGAACCAAGAAGGCTTCCATGAAGACTGGATGTTTAAACCGAGAGCTGGAGAATGAGAAAGCAACCCTGAGGGGAAGAGGGAGTGTGGCGGCCAGCCCAGGAACAGGGGAAGCGTGTGCAAAGGCCCTGAGTCAGAAAGACCTTGGGGGAGGCACAAGGCCATGAGGCTAAACCAACACCAAAGGGGAGAGTGATTAGAGATGAGGTGAGAGGTTTGAGGAAGAGTCAGAACACACAGGGACAACTGAAGGTCAACTCAGCCTTTCAGATTTTCTCCGAGGGCAGTGGAGGCGTGTGCAAGAATCGTAAGCATGAGAAAGGAATGCTCAGAACTTCACTCTGGAAAGGCCCCTCTGCCCTGGGTCTGGGCATGGGAAAGACGGGCAGGGAGTGGGGAGACAGTTAGAAAGCTGTTTCATCAGACCCTAAAGAATGGGCCAGGATTAGGGCGGTGGGGGGGGGGGGGGCGGGCTTTCGGGGTGGGTCTCGTCTAGAAGCCAGACCCCGGTGAGCAGGCCCGCCCAGAGCCGGGTTTGCACGCAGCTAACCCTGGGACGGGAAGGCAGAAAATACTGAAGAATAAATGTAACACGTTCAGTCGCAAAGCGGCTTGGTGTTAGCTGCCAGCAAAGCGTGGATCCGCACGGGAGGCCGCGGAGCCCTGGTGTTGTGCTCAGTTCCGGAAGGATCTGCCTGGTGGGGGCCTGATACCCCCGCTCCCTCGAGAAAGCAGGTGGTTTCTGAGCTGTGCTTCCCTGAAAGACTAGCAGGGAGGGGCCACGCCTGCCTTCCCTCCGGGCAAACCCACAGATGCTTCAGCTCTCCCAGCGCTTGGGGCCTTTCAGCCAGCGGGCTAGGGCAGACTTCCAGAAAACCTCTCAGGGCCTTGCGCTGTTGGTTAGTGTGTGATGAATTGACCTCAGGCATACATATGGCTGGGTTAAATGAAGCATGGACTAGGGGAAGTAGTTGGTTTAGGGATCAGTCAAGGTCAGGCAGGACTCCAGCTAGAGACGACTGGGCTGGAGTTGGGCATCGAGGTCAGGAAAGCAGCTTTGAAACAGAAGGCCAGGCCCAAGGGTGGAGAGCCCTGCTTCTCTGGACAGGGCAGGGCAGACGGGAAAGAGGAGGAGTCTGGGAGAATTTCCGAGTTGCACCTCCTCTAGGATGAGTTCAAGGCCTCTGGCCCCCAGAGTCTTGGGTCACGTCCTCCTCTGCTGTCCCCCCACCTCCCCATCCAGCATCCAGGGCTTTGGGCCTCATCGTCTCCGCATCTGACGGGAAAGCCAGATTTGCTGACCTCTCTGGGGTCCCTGCAAGGCAAGTGTTTGCAGACAAAGCAGGAGGTTTTGTCATCAGAGTCGATTTTCTGCAACTCCTCTCCCACCTTGTGTAGGGGCTTGTCCTGTTTCAGGGACCAGGAGCAGGTGCAGAGAACAGCTAAGTGCTGTTTATGTCAGTGAATAGATCGCACGGGTGGGCTTGTAAACTCCCAAGAAGAGCTTCCCTTTACTAGAGTTTGCATTTTGCTCAATTTTAGGGCATTTGACATGTCTTCTCTAAAACTATTTTCAGTAAGCTTCAAAAATCAATTAGGAAGGCCCGAGATTGTCAAAAATCAGCATCAGCGGGCGGTAATGTTCATGGAGCAGAATTTGCCCACTTAAAGTACACAATGAGGTGAGTTTTGGCAAATTTATACACTCAGGCCATGATCAAGACACTTAGGACTTACACTTTTCTATCCTCCCAAACCTCCCCGTGTGCTCTTTCAGTCAACCCCTGTCCCCGCCCCCAGAGAGTTTAGAGACCTATAAATAGATCAACATCATGAAAATCCTTACGGTGACGGATGTGGTATCATTTTAGACGTTTGGTCACAGTGCAAAAAGGCAACCATCCCACAAGCCTCTGAGCCCCCGCTGCACCTGCACAGGTCAATGGTACATTTCCAGCGAAAGGTCAAGTAAGAAAGCTAAAAAGGTACGAAAGTGGACTTGAGAGAGGAAAGGCTGAGCCCCTCACAGTAGATGCCGTTGGGGATCTTCCACACTGTTTCTGAAGTAGCCCATGGAAGGTGGACGTACCATTTTGCTGTGAAGGACCAGCTGATCCTTGTCTCCTTGGATAACTTGGTGGTACCTTTACATAAACCACGAACTTATCCCCAGACAAGCAAACCAGCTGGCCCCTCACGCAAAGGTACACGTCTCCTATACACAACAGACGTAATATGCATTGCACAGAATACAGAGTATACAGAATGTATTCACATAAACCAGCAAGATCGTTGAAGGGAAATGTGACAGCATGATGGAGAGACCAAGGCAAGGCTGGTCCCCACCTGGGTTGGTCACGGTGGGACTCTGCCGACTCTGTGCCCGTCTGGGAAGCCCACCTCCCAGGGGAGAGGGGCGGGCAGTGGAGAAGCAGGTGTGCAAGCTGCCGTCCAGCACCACTTCCTGGCACACCCACCATCACCCTGAACAACCCGCACCCAGGATGGCCCCGCAGTCCCGACTTCGTGGACTCACCGTCACCGTATTGGTGCCAACCAGTCTCCCAGATCCTTTCTTGTACCCTGGGGCGGAAGTCACGGGCTGGGGAAAAAATTCATCCCAGTGAAACTCAATTGTTTACAGGCTAGAATTAGTTAATGTAATTAACAAAGTGGGAATATTCAAAAAGTACCGAACACTGACCTCATTGTATGTATTATAGTTTCCATCATGATAAATCATACAAAATAGCCGCTTTGCAAAGTGGCTACCTAGTCCTGATTGCCAGAAAGTTGTGGAAAGTCTACAGGAACACAGAGATTATCCAGGTAGAGAGGCCACGTGTAAATTATGCCAACAGTGAGGGGGCAGCTCCTGCTGGAAGGGACTCTGATGCTTTTGTTCAAAGAGTAGGAAGGATGGCCACTCTGCCTCTCCTCTTCCGGAAAGTTCAGACGCCTTCTCGGTTCCTAGTGGGAGAGAAAGGAAAAGTGGACGCAGTTAGGTTTCTACACATAAAGGCCATCCACAGATGCACTAAAACTAGGGTCTCCTGCCAGGAGAGTATTCCACACTCCTGTTTTTTGCACACGGAGGTCACTCACATCCAAAACGACTCCTGAAACGTCTTCACGTGTCGGTGGTCCTGTGGCCGAAAGCCCCTGGGAAAGCTTGAGAAACATTGTCCTGCTAGCCCAGCCCTGAAAGCAGCGTCCCCTACTGATTCGTTGTACTTGAAAGTCCACCCCAGAAGCCAATTAGTTTAGCTTGAAACTGGATCCCCTGTGCACAGTCGCACGTGACTTGGTCACTTGTTGGCCAGTCAGGCTGCTGGAACGCAGACCACTGTCTTTTCTTCCGTGTCGGGGCCTCTTCCAGCCCCCACACAGCTCTGGAGTCTCCTCCCTTGGGGTCAGGGTCTCATGTGCAGTAGAGACTCACATACGGTGCAGGGAGGGGCGGGGGCAGCCAGTGCACCTGCAGAGAGAGCAGGGGTGAGTGCATGCATGAGAACGAGGTTGTAGGGCCCATAGAGAAAGGCAGGAGACTTCTGGTTTCCGGCCCAGCAAAGAAGGAACATGGGCGTCCCCGCCCCTGTCCACACAAGGAAATGACTGAACGCACCAAAACCAACAGGTCTCCTCGGAGCCGGCAGAGGTGAGGTCACAGGGCAAACCGCTGACCCCAGGCAGACATAAAGGGTCACAAGCACGCTGGTGAGGGCAGCAGGTGTGGGCGGGAGAGCCTGAGCTGGCTTCGTGCCCCCGCGGGGGCTCCGTGGGGACCACCGGGGGGAGGGCGGGGGGAAGGCGGGGGGAGGTCTCAGCACTTGCAGTCGCTCAGAGTCTCAGGACGCAGGGTGGAAAAGCTCCAGGAGTGATGTGGAAGGCAGGGCCATGGTGCGGGAACGGACGTGCAAGGGTACTGGGGATCCGGCCCACAGTGGCCTCCCAGGGGTGACACAGAGCCTCCAGTATCGGCACCGGGATCCCCAAGCATCTGAGAGTTTGAGTCACCTAAGTTGTGATGGCTGCTAGGAATTAACATCTTATGTCTCCCCAGATCTGTAGGGGACAGGGACCCACGTGTATCCCACATGACAATTCAGAGCACATGGGGCACCTGGCTGGTGACGTTGGTTGAGCGTATGACTCCTGATTTTGCGTCAGGTCATGATCTCACAGTTCGTGGGTTTGAGCCCTGAGTTGGGCTCTGCACTGAGTGTGGAGCCTGCTTGAGATTCTCTCTCCCTCTCTCTCTGCCCCTTCCCCAGCTCATGCCCTCAAAGAAGAAGAAGAAGAAGAAGAAGAAGAAGAAGAAGAAGAAGAAGGAGAAGGAGAAGGAGAAGGAGAAGGAGAAGGAGAAGGAGAAGGAGAAGGAGAAGGAGAAGGAGAAGAAGGAGAAGGAGGAGGAGAAGGAGAAGAAGAAGGAGAAACAAAAGGAAAATAGGAGCACAGAAGCCGCTTATTTTAATAGAACATAATTTACCAAGTACTCCAAGGCCAAGTCCACTGCCGTGATCAACCCTGGCGCACGGGGGCTCCATCGACATCGGCTGCCACTGCCCCATGGTGACCCCCTACAAGCCCCTCTCGTCCTCCCTGGACCCCAGGGTCTGCACCTCGCATGCCAGCAGCCTCCTCACCGGTGAAGGTCATCCAGGCGAGGCCCGCCCTGGGCCGCCAGCTCCTTGGTGGACAGCTTGTCCGTCAGAACTGCAGATCGGAGAAAGCTTGCCAGGGTGCAGCCGTAAGCCATCAAGGGCAGAAGCTGGGAAGGACTCTTCTGCAGGCACTTTGCTGGCGGTGGAGAGGCCCAGAGGACTTGAGAGGCCACGGCCTTGAGGGACTGACTGTTCCGGCACCTGCCTCTTGGAGGGCTTCTCTGGGGCCTGAAACACAGCATGCGGGGGACCTCCGTGCTTTGGCAAGGCCCAGGCTCGAGGAAGAAGAGCCGGGCTGCTCCCCCCACCGATGAGACGCCCTACACATACAGGGTCTTCCTGGCACCTTTCTCAGGGCGGGGAGGGGACTGGGCACCTTCCTCGTGTGACTGTTCCTGGAACACCTTCTGCCCTTTGCGGAGGCTCCACAACACGCATCAGCTGGAGAGAGATCCTTGGGGGGAAAAGGGTCGCACCTGGGAGATATATTATATATGTTATAATGCACATATGCATATATATATTTCTGTATAAGAGAAAGAGAGAGATTTTTTTTAGAAGCGAATTTATTCTTAGGACCTGGCTCACGCGATTGTGTGGACTGGCATGCCTGAAATCTGTAAGGCAGGAGGCAGTCTGGACATTCAAGAAAGAGTTGCTGTTACAGTCTGGGGTCTGGATTCCACAGAACAGCAGTCTGGAAACAGGCAGCACAGTTTCCTTGTTGGAGCCTTTTTGTAAGTTGTTTTATTTTATCTTATTGTTTTAAGTTTTTATTTTAAATTTTTTTTAACATTTGTATTTATTTTTGAGAGACAGAGCAGGAGTGGGGGAGCGGCCGAGAGAGGGGGAGACACGGAATCCGAAGCAGGCTCCAGGCTCCGAGCCGTCAGCACAGAGCCCGACGCGGGGCTCGAACCCACGAACCGTGGGATCGTGACCTGAGCTGAGGTGGGATGCTCCACCGACTGAGCCACCCGCAGGCATCTAAGCTCTTGTTTTAATTCCTGTTGGTTAGCATACAGCATAATATTAATTTCAGGTAGAATGTAGTCATCCAACACGTGCACCCTGCACCCGGTGCTTATCACAAGTGTGTTCTTGAATCCCGCCCCCCGCTTCCCCCCCCCAACCGTCAGTTTGTTCTCTCGTGTTCAAAGTCTGTTTCTTGATGTCTCTCTCTCTCTCCCTCCTATGTTTCTCCCTTTGCTTGTTTGTTTTGTTTCTAAAATTCCACACAGGAGTGAAATCATACAGTCTTTGTCTTTCTCTGAGTTAGCATTATACTGTCCACCTGCACCCAGGTCGTTGCACGTGACAAGATTTCATTCTTTTTTGTGGTTGAGTAATGTTCCGTGGCACATATACACAGCACCTCTTCTTTATCCATTCATCTCTCATCGGACGCTCGGACAGCTTCGATATCTTGGCTATTGTGAATGATGGCGCTATGAACTTTGGGGTGCGTGTGCCCCCTTGAATTAATGTTCTTGTAATCTCTGGCTACGGACCCCGTAGGCATTGCTGGATTATAATGGAGTTCTGTTTTTCACTTTTTGAGGGACCTCCATACAATTTATGGGATCGGCTGCAGCAGTTTGCACGCCCACCGACGGTGCAGGAGGGTTCCCCCTTTCTCCACATCCGGCCAGTGTTTGTTGTTTCTGGTGCTGTTGACTTGAGCCCTTCTGACAGCTGTGAGGTGGCATCTCCTCGTGGTTTTCATTTGCACCCCCTGAGGCTGAGCCTCTTTTCATGTGTCTGTTGGCCTCTGTGTTGCGGTCTCGATGCAGAATTGCTTCTTCTTTGGGAAACCACAATCTTTGCTCCTGTAGCTTCACCTGATTGGGTGAGGCCCACCCACACTCCAGGGGTCATCCACTCTACTCAAAGTCTGCCGGTTTAGCGGTTAAATGTGAATCGCATCTAGAAATACCTTCCCAGTGACATCTAGTCTGGTGTTTGACCAAACAAGTGGTTTCACGGCCAAGCCAAATTCACACAGTCAACGAACCGACACACTGCCCTTTCCCAATAAGCCTGAAAGCCCCCAGGGCCACGGCAATGACACCCCGCATGTGTTTGCCCCTGTGGTACTTGACACATTTTCTGGCGTGTAGCATGCGTTGGTCACGCTAATGACTGGATGAGACATAGTTTCAGGCACCGAATTAACTACAAGAAATCACCAGTATTTTAAATACACAAACAGAATTTTCCCAAGTTCGTTTTGGCTGAGTAGCAACATTAATTATGAGCCTACGCGTCAGTTCCCTAAAGTCCTTCTGGAGCGTCCAGGCCCCGGGGGTCGTACATCTCATCGAGGGTCCACGGCAAACGCATCCCTGAGTCCCACCCCTCAGAGCCTCTAGAGCAAAGCCCAGAAAGATTCCATTGTGTTTTAGAGACACGGACTGCGGCTAATAGTAATTAGGTGATTTGAGGACGTCGGTACAGGGTGTCGATGTCAAATTCCAGTGCCGGGACAGAGACCCCAGCGGCTCTCAGCCAAGGAGGGCTCCACCCTGCCCCTGAGCAGGCTTCTGGTCAAACTTCACTCCACCTTCACCAGGGAAATCGGTGCCACAGTGTGGACCCCATGGTGCAACCCACAGGGAAAGACTCATGCGCGCTCAGAAAGCATAATTAACACCACAAATGTGAGGCTGAAAACTCCTCTCGGCCTTGGGGAAAAGACACAAAGGGGCTGTAGAATGGATGAGTATGGAAAACGGTAACTAAAATGTGAATATTAAAACAGGAAATAAGTAATTGCATTATTAGTATAAATGTACATTTACCAAGAAATATACATTAAAAGAAAACACATCACATCTACCGATACATCATATCTACAGGCGCACATACGAGGAGGTTTTACTTGTGGTTCCCCCAAGACAATAATGTCCTAAAACTGTTTCATTATGTTGCCTTTGCCTTATATTATTCTACTATCCAAGGGAGCTGTGCCTCAATCAACAGTTTTCAATCTTCACTTTGTGCATATGACAAGGAATACCACTTATGCTGAAACTTATTTCTAGAAGGATGTATTGTCAGAATCTCAATTCATACATAAATTTTTACAATTACTGTATTATCATTATGTATATAAACGTCCACGTCCACATTATATGGAAGTATCTACTGGTGTTATATTTACATATTTGTACACTGGAGACACAGAGAAGGTAGAATTGTTCTTTTTCTTTTTTTTTTTTTAGGGAAATGCATTTTAAAGTTTATTCATTTTTGAGAGACACAGAGACAGCGTGAGCAGGGGAGGGGCAGAGAGAGAAAGAGAGAGAGAGAGAGAGAGAGAGAGAGAGAGAGAGAGAATCCCAAGCAGGCTCGGAAGTGTCAGCACAGAGTCCAACGTGGGGCTCGAACTCATGAAACCGTGAGATCATGACATGAGCTGAAACCAAGAGTCGGACGCTTAAGCGATTGGGCCACCCAGGCGCCCCTAGAACTGTTGAGTTCTAATCCAAGAGCTAATCTACTGATTTATAACTTATTCTAAGCAGGTCTCGTTTTTAAAGTAAGATTTTGTTCCTTTGAAAGTAACTTCCATTACCAAAGTATTTCCTAACACTGTACTAATGGCTTGTTTATTCTTAGACCCAATTTATAAGACCATGGCCTAGGGAAACATTTGTGGTAAAGATAAGGCATAAACGAGGATAGTGAAATACTCACCTGCCGGAAATGGTGAGCCATGTGACTAGAAATAACCAAGATAGGTCCTCACCGGGCGTCGCTGACCCTTCCATCCCCCCTTTTCCATCCCCCAAAGCATTTGCTGCCTTGTTAGGATTCTACCTTATTCTCCCAAAATAACCGATGCGATGAGGCACACCATGCTTGTATGGGAAATAAGAAAGCCTGTTTGGAACATTTTAGAAAAGGGAGATGCACAAAAACATTCCCTACACCGTTTGACACTCCCGGGGTGATGCAAAGAACACACGTGCTCCCTCCACTTGAATAGAAGTGCTCTCTGCCCCACGTGGCTTCCACTTGGGGACTTTCTGGCACGGCGGGGGACGGGAGGGACAGCACCAACCCCCAGCGCACATGAGGTCCTGGAAATGCCCCGCTGGCTTGTAGTAAGAGTGTTCACAGGGCACATCATGCTGTCACTCTGGCCCCGGACCCCTGTGGCGTCCCACTGACTGGTGTTTGCTCTGGACGTCAGACACTGTATCCTGAGTGAGTCGACATCCCTACGGTGTATTGTTTTAAGCAACAATTTTCCTTTTCGTTCAACTATTTTGACGGAACCACTTCCGCAAGGTCCGCCACGGTCCCCTGTGTCTGTGCGTGGAGTAAACAACATGTTGCTTGCCGTTTGCCCTGGGACTCAGGATATAACCGAACTCTGCTCCTGTCCTCTGCCCCCAGATGGGGATGCCTGGATGCCTGAAGATCCATGAGTCACACGCCTCGCCCGGTTTTCACTGTCCCGTGTCACCCCTCTGCGTCCAGTGTGCTTCTTACGGCTTCTTCCTACTTTGTTTTTATTCCGTGGCTTTCTCTAGAGCCAGAGAACCAAGAGTTTCCACGAGAAACCAGACCACCAAGTTGCCAAATCATTAGCCTTCACATCAAAGTAACAGTTTTGCTAAGTAAGTCTGAACTTCTCACCCAACAGAACCCAAGGCGTCACCGGCTCAGAATCCAAGCCGCCGCTGTTTGGACGGTCGCAGTACTTGGCAAGCTGAGTCACTCAGAAGGGGACTCTTCTGTCCATCAGGACACCTGACGTTTCCCAAAAAAAGAAAAAAAAAAAAGTCATGGAATCAATCAGGACACACTGTCTTTTTAAAAAAAAATTTTTTTGTAAACATTTTTTATTTTCAAGAGACACAGAGCAGGAGTGGGGGGAGGGGCAGAGAGAGTGGGAGACACAGAATCGGAAGCAGCTCTGGGCTCCGAGCCTTCAGCACAGAGCCCGACGTGGGGCTCGAACTCTCGAACCAGGAGATCAGGACCTGAGCTCAAGTCTCATGCTTAACCGACTGAGCCAACCAGGTGCCCAGAACACAGTTATCTTTAATTTGAGAAGCGGGAGGTGATTCATTTGTGAGATGTCAGGGAGAAAAAATGTGGAGATTTTCATCTTCCCACAGCGTCTGTCGATGGCTGAGATGTCGCTGAGATGTGGGAACTGCTTCTCCCTCTGTCACGGGCCGCCTGTCTGTAGAACACACACCTGAGTCTGTAGCTGAGGGAGATAAACTCTTCTCACACTCGGGCTGGCTGGATCGAAGGAGCCACGATCTAGAACGTTCTAGGCCAAAGGGCCTAAGAGTGGTTCCGCCAACAGCCTGTGCTCTGCATGGGGGTCCACCAGCTAGGAGACGGGGCGATGAGGGGTGTGGCTACCCAGAGCGCTGGGGTGCCACGTCCTCTCCCTGGCCACAAAAAGTCACCCAGTCAGCAAATGCAAAGGGAAAAGGGTGGCTCAGTCGGTTAAGAGTCTGAGTCTTGATTTCAGCTCGGGTCAGGATCAGGTCAGGGTCAGGGTCATAGGACGGAGCCCTGAGTCCTGCTGTCAGTGCAGAGCCTGCTTGGGAGTCTCTCTCTCCATCTCTCTGCCCCTCCCCTGCTCGCCCTCGCGCTCCCTCTCGCTCTCTCTCTCTCAAAATAAATAAATAAGCATATTTAAAAAAGTGAAAAGTAGGTTTATTCTCTTGCCCACAGTTCCTAACTTGGAAATGACCTCGTCTGTCTGTTGCTTCCCTTACATGCATGTCTGATGGAAGCAGGATTGACGTTGGCCAGGTCGGTGGTTCTTGACCCTGTCTGACATCAGTGTCACCTGGAAGTGCTTTTCAAAACCTCCCGGGTCTTGGACCCCGGTTCAGAGGCTGTGGGGCGAGGCCTGGCCGGGACGTGCTGTTTCCCGGTTGCACAGAGGAACATGTCATGAGGGCCTCACACAACTGGTCTGGAGCCCAGCGAGGCATCCACACTGCCTCCCCAGGACAGAAAGTCATTCCACCAGTTTGAAGGAGCTCGGTGTGGACGGGCAGGGAGGTCTCCCCAGCGGGCTCTTGCCCTGATAAAGCTGTAATGTAGCCCTCGTGACCCTGCTCCCGGCCCCACCACCAGACCCGGCTTGTGCAGCCTCTCCAGGGCCTCGGTGCCGGTCCCCAAGAAGGCAAAGTGCATTCCAGGCTGACTGACATGGTCCCTCCCTGCACCGAGGGGAATTCGTCCCATGCCAGCCCAGATACGAGGAAGAGGGCAGGCACACCCTCTGTGTTTCTGAAAGCTTTCTGTTTGAGAGTTTTAATGCATATTTACACATATATTTAAAATATTAATATTTAAAATGTAATTAAAAGATTTAAACCCATTTTAATACTAAAGGGAGACAAAGAGTAAAGCCCATCCAAGGTGTTCAAGTTCTTAAGACAACGGTTGGTCAGTGGGATTCATTAACGTTGGGAACAATCCCCTTGTGCCTGGTTCGGGTCTTGGGGAGACCTGGGGGGCAGTGGTAGACAGTGTGGCCGGAGTTTGTCACATGTTCAGCATGGGGGCTGGAGACGATGGGGTGGGGTGTCCATGCCGACGATGAAGAACCCGTGGCCGGCAGACCCCACTGTGCTTCTCTGGGTGAGAAGCCCCCACCCCTGGGAGACAGGGTTGGTTGGGGGGGTCCCCCAGGGCTGGGGTTTCTCATCCGGGACAGCACTTCTCAGCCCCCTCACTACTGACCTTTGGGGACGCTGTGGAGCTGTCCCGCACTTTGACAAATGTGGAGGCTGTCCCTGGTCTCCCACGCTGCGCGGGGAACAGCCCCCTGCCCCAGCTGTAACTCCAGACCTTGTCGAGTGTCCATGGGTGGCAAAATCACCCCCAGTTGAGAACCACACGTCCCAGAAGACCACCCCTCTGCCTTCATCCCATGTGTGACCAGCTGGTTGGGTAAGAGATTGGAGCCTCTCCCTTCCCCAGGGACGTCAGAGGCAGCCGACACTCTCTGTTCTGTGGTCCTAAGCAAAGCCTAAGCAAAGTAAGGCCCCCAACTTCTGGTTTCTACATCGGAAGGGAACAGGTGTCATTTGTCCATTTTGTCGACGTGAAGGATAGATAGATAACCATTTGTCTACTGGTGGCTCTCTTGTGTTCTTCCTACCAGGAAGCAGCAAACTCACTCAAGCCTTATACTGACTTGTCACCGACCAGGGGGGCCCTCAATGGCACATTGCAAGGCAACCATCGGTGTGAGAGAAAGAATGTACCCCATGTACAGGTCCAGGCAAACGCTAAGTGGACGTAACGGAATGTATATTGTGTCACAGAAGGTCAGATGCTCGAAGGACACCTCACCCAGATGCCATCGGGGAGACAGAGAGACCACAGGGACAAAGAAGCCCAGAGGACAGCAGGCGACCCCTCCCGAGTCGGGCTCCTCGCCAGCCCAGGGTCCACTCCCGCTTTACCCGTTTACCAATATCAGGGCCAAGGGGCTGTTTTCTGGAACAATTAACCAGGAGAAAGAGAGCACAAGATGTGAACTTAGACTTCTCAAAAATATTAAAAAAAGTCAACAAATACCTAAATAAGGAGCTGAACTCTACTCATAATCACAGTCACGTAAGTCACGATAACATCCAGACACCCACTCTCTGTTTGAGAAAAAAAGAAAGGGAAAAGGAATAAAATAGAAAAGGAATAGAAAAGGAATAAAACGCTGTAAAACCTCCATCGTCAACCAGAGTAGATAAAAAAACGGGCCCTTTTCTGCATGGCTGGTGGCAGGTGGATGTGACACGGGGTCTCCGGCAGGGGGTTAGCCAGCAGCTCTCACAATTTAATTCTACCAACTTGGTGGCTGTAATTCTATTAGAAATTTGCCCTGAAGTCATACAAAAAAACGCGGTTTCCTGAACTATTTTAATTTGATCATCTCGATTTCTTCCTTTTACTTTTAAAACGAATTTAATTAAAGGCGAACCAAACCAGCTAAACAGCAAAGAGGATGGGAGGACTGCCTGATGGATGAAGACAGCCTCACCTGGGTGTTTCCCAAAGTGGTTCCTCACGGAACACCAACTGTGCAGGCAAAGGAGTGTGCCAGAGGAAAAGGCAGCTGTGCTGAGCCTGCCCCCCATCCCCCCACTCCCCCACCCCCTCCCCCAGCCAAGAAAGGGTGGGCCCCCTCCATCCTGAGCACAGGGACCTCACCCTGAGGGTAGCGTGCCTTGCATTAAGGATGCATGTTCCTTCCCCACTCCAGCAAATGCCCGGATGCAAGGCCGCCCACAGACTTGAAGAAAGATTGCCCAGTGCGTGTGCTTCTCCTTGGCAGGGTGCACAGCTTAGCAACAGAACAGCGTTATGGCTGCTCATCTCTGCAAGCCCGACACCTGTACCCCCATTTGGCGGTGTGGACCTAAGCAAATAAACGCCTGCCGAGGGTCTAAGTGGTCTATTCCACGCCTTGGGTCCTGCGGATCTGACCCTACCTCTGTGCTCTCTGTGCTCAGCCATTCTGTTTCTATAATGTATCTAACTGCTGTTTTCTGGAGAAGGGTGGAGCCCACGGCCAGCCAACCCGAGGGCCAGGCACTTCTGCTCCCTCTACGTTAAAATTAACTTTAAATTACATGTTGACTCCAGCCCTATGAAATTTAGCAAACAGTGCATTGCATTTAAATAAATTATAATAATGAAGCTCCAGTGTTTGAATTAAAGCTTTTTATTGCACGATTTGACTGAATACTGTAAAAACCTCATTAATTTGTATGCCACTAATTTGTAATTTGTGATAAAGCACCGTGGGGGGAGGGAGAAGCCAGACCGAAGTTCCTCTTTACTCTGCAAATCTCTTTCATGAAAGTGCAAATCAGCACTGTAAACAAGGGTGCAGGGGGTCTGGTTTGAAATACTTAAGAAAATAAACTTTTCAAATACCTTTTAGAAGCATCATTTACATGCATACAATTTATATGCTAATTACAAATCATTCCGGTCTATTCACTAAAGTAATTCCCTTGAGAACCTCAGCTGGGCTTTTTCTTTTTCTTTCTTTCTCTGTTTTATTTATTTATTTATTTAATTTTTTTTTTTTGGCCTCAGTTAAGTTACTCTTACACTTGAAACTTACAAGATGTGTATCCCCAACATGCTCTCTAGTTACACGGACTTTGTCTAATTAACTTAAATTAGTGAAATTTCACTGCAGCTCTTGCCAATTTTCCTTTTTCTCCTGTATTCTCGTGTGATTTTAAAATGCTTCCAAGGTGGTTCTTCTTAAAGCAGAATTCTTAACGGAGGCGGTGGGACTCACTTGAGCAAGCTAGGAAAGGGGCGGGGGAGGTGCGTTTAGATTCCTGGGCTCCTGTCATCATCCCAGGACTGGAAGTAGATTCTAGAAGCATGTTCTCCGCGTAGGGGTGTGTGTGTGTGTGTGTGTGTGTGTGTGTGTGTGTGTGTGTGTTGGAGGACAGGGGTTGCTGTTCCTAAGAAAGTGCTTAGGGGAGAGTGACCCCCATCTCTAAAGGGATGAAACCCACTAAACTTGATAAATATAATGTGTATGTTATACAAGTAAGACACTTGCCACCGGGGCGCTTGTTTTAAAATCCCAAATCATTTGCCATCTGAGATCACGACCCACTTGCACATCAAGGATTTCTCCCTCGGATCCAGGACTCTGATGGTGCCTGTGCCAGAAAAGTGGAATAAAATGTTGAGGTCATCGCTGCACAAACAGACTTTCCGAGTGGAGCCTGAGCGACAGGGTGGAGGTCCGCTCTGCCTGTCCCACTGCCCTGCCCGCAAACTGACCATGACAGGCCCCCGTGTTCTGCGAGGCAGCGGGCGTGGGACGAGCAAGGCCCTCAGACGGGCCGGCTGTGCCGTGGAGACGCGGCCCTGAAGCAAAGTCAACTGATAAGCTCGCCTTTTCCCAATTTATTTACTTGACTAATTGGGTTACAAAATAAAATTAAGATCAACAACAAATACCCTCTTTCAAGCCATGTAAATCACACACTGCGTGTCTCCCGGTGTAAGTTGAGGTGGTAATGTAATTAGCTCTTAGACAGGGGCTGGAGTTCAGAGACGGGAGCACATGCCTTCGAATTCCAGTCTTACACAACATAATTATTCTTATGTGAAATATAATTAATGAAGAAAACGCCTCAGATGTGTGGGCTAGGAAGGCAAATAGAGCCACCCTTTATTGTGCCTTCAAGGTTAGAATTATTACAGCACTTATAATTTTATTATAATTACCCATAATGAGACTCCACACATGTGATGTAGTCGATGCTTCTGACAATGGAAGTTTGCGGAATGCCTCATTAAGTATTTTAGTGCATATTTATGTGGCCTTCGCTCCGCCTCCCGGCTCTGGTGGCAACCCAGCCCATGTAAAGGCATATGTACATATTTTAATAAAAAATACTACCATTAAAGATCATAAAATGATTACAATGAATAGATATTAAGGTGTCACAGCTGTATAAGCCAATCCGTTTATGTACTCCCATGCCGAATTGTTTTATGACCTATCATAAGCCTATTAAACTGCTGGTAATAAAGGATTGTAATTAGTGATAAAACCTTGTTGCTTAGTGAGCCAAGACAGCCATCCTTACTTTGAATTTTATGGAAAGTAATCAAGACGAAACCTTCAGCAATGTCAAATAGCAGTTGAGAGCAAGGTTGCACTTTTACTGGGGACGGTCACATTTCACCTTCCATGGGGTCTCTCCTCCCTCTTCGTTTTGCTGGCTCACGAGTGTTTTTTGCAGTCTGCCTTTTGTCCTGTGTTATTTGGTTTGGAAACGCAAGGCACAGGAGGGAAGGCTCGGAGGCACCGGGCGAGCCCAGGGAAGGGCAGTGCGGCCAGGCCGCGGTGGCTCTTGGGACGAGGCACGAAGGCCAGGCAAGGGCTGCCCGGGCGCAGGGCCCAGCTTCCCGCAGCCAAGGCCCCTGCAACGAAGACACCCTCACAACTGCCTGCAGTGGGGCGATGGGCCGGGGGAGGGGCGGCCCGTCCGGCGGGAGCCCGGCAGAGAACTCAACAAAACATGTGACCTTTTCGGCTCTCAAACCAAATTAACTTTTTTCCTAGTCATCCGTGGTTGAATGTGAACATCGCTTTGCAGAGGCACAAAGGGCCCCCTGCTAATCCGCAGGGCCACGCCCGGGCCTCCCTGCGTTTGTGCGTCCGCGGCCCTGAATACATTACTTGTGCCACCGCTCTCAGGGCGCTGCTCCTTGGTCTGCTTTTGTGAGACACAACGTTGCCAGCTACCTTCAAGCACGCTTCCCGCAGCTTCCCGCAGCTTCCCGTCCACGTTCTGGGTCCAGCAGTTTTATCAGGGGATAGGAGCCTGGAACGTGTGTTTGCAAATCCTTGCAAAGGCAGGGCGCACTTTTCTGCCCGGTTCCCAAGAGCACATGCAAGAGGCAGGCGGAGGACAGCACGCGCCCCAGGCCGGAGCCCCAGGTCCTCAAAGGGCAGCCCCTGACCTCCTGGGACAGGGCTCTGCAGGGGATGGTGGGTGCCAGGGCCTCACGCCTTCTTGCTAAGGGAAACCGGAGACCCTGGGTTTCAGTGACAACGATGGCCCAGCCCTGCACTGTGCCCCTGACCAAGCCGAGGACGTGCCCAAAGGCCAGGTGGAGGGTCCCTGGGTCTCTGCGTGCTAACTGGACTTTGCAGCCCACCGTGCTTGGCTTTCACGGCACCGAATTGAGCAACAGGGAAACTATAGTAACGGATAATCGGCTTCAAGTCAATGGAAACTATGTATCTCGGTGGGTAACAAAGCCAGGGCTAAAAAAAGAAAAACCCTAAAACCTGCTGGAGGCGCTCGGTGGGGGGAGGGGCCAGCAGGGCGCTGCCTGAAGTCCCGGGGGGGGGGGGGGGGGGGGGGGTGCTGAGCAACCCAGCCCCTCTCACCTCCACATTTCTCTGGAGGTGGGGGTGGGGTCTTAACGCACAGAAGCCAGGAGCAATGGTTGCAGGCCTGATAGATGCACAGATAGATGCTTGGTAATTAATCCAACACTAAACAGGAGATATGAGGTTAGATGCACAGCATCAGGTGAGTATCCAGGCAGGAAACTAAGTGCCGGGGCATCCCAGTGTTGGACCCGGGGAGGGCTGGAGCCAGGGCAGGGCCGACCCTTTCTATCGTGGATCTCCTCCTGACCCTCCTTCCAGCTCATCATGAACCCAACCCTTGCCTGCTCACCTGCTCTGTGCGGCAGGCGGGGGGGGGGGGGGGGGGGGGGGGGGGGGGGGGCGGTTACACTTAGTGTCGTCGCAGGGAAATTATAAGGTGGACCGAGAGCCCGCGCCTCGTGCTCCCCGAGAGAGCCGTGCGGCCAGATGTCCCCTCACCGGACATCTGCGGGGGACAGCAGGGACGCAGAAGGCCGATGGCTTCCGCTAGCCAGTCAGAA